>NC_081415.1:512747033-513347033 GCF_030272615.1 Cryptomeria japonica | reverse complement strand
GGTGTAGGTAACACAACAAGACCTACCCTAACAAGCAAGGTTATGACACCTATACATTGTTTAGCAACATTATCAAAGCCTTGAATAGTAAGAGAAGAAGGTTCGATGAGAGAATGATCCACTTTAATCTTATCTAATAAGTCCACACCACAAACATTAAGTCCAGATCCATTGTCCACAAGGGTTCATCTTATAGCACAATCATTGATAATAACTACAATCAGAAGAGTATCATATTGATGTGGTATTTCACAAGAAGGTAACTCATTTTGTGTGAATACAATTTGAGCTTTGGGTTTGTTTGTAGGATCAATCAAAGAAGACATATTTTTAGGTGTCACTGTAGGTGGGACATCTATGTTTTTCAAAACATCCTATAACATCCCATGATAAGCAAGTGAAGTTTGAACCAAATCCCCAATAGAAATCTTAGCAGGAGTAACTTTAAGTTGTTCAATGAGATCATACTCCTTGCTAAGACTTGATATACGAGGTGCTTGTGGAAGAATAGGTTGAGAGGAAGGAAGTGAAGTTGGTATTACTAGAGGAGGACTAGGTTGCCTATTTTTTCTTGTGTTGTAGGTATGAGCAACCGTATGATAACTCTCTCTAGTGATTTTATTAGCATACTCATAAGGGCTCTTAGTAGGATAACCTCCTTGCACAGTTTTAATAGGTTTCTTAGGAGTGCAAAAAGAATCATTAGCATAACCACCTTAAACCACTAAGATAGGCTTACGTGGGGAATTTTGAGAAGGACAAGCACCTTGAACTTTGAAGAGGGGTTTACTAGGTGTTTCATTCATATGTATTAAATTGATTGAGGATGGTTTAGGAATATCAAAGGTGTCCTTAGAAGAAGAATGAACAAGATTGTTAGAAGACTTGTTGATAGTCTCTCCTTGCACTAAGATATTATCATGGATAAGATCAATTTTTGGAGGGAGACTAGGGGTAGGAATTTATGTTTTAGGAAAGGTCATATCATGCTCTATCACCAAAGTATCTACATGGGGAATAAACTCTCTAGGAGAAGGATCAAAATTACTCTTTAAAGTCTCACCTATGAGAGGGATATCTTTGAAAAAGATGTTAACCATCTTATCTTGAACTAGGGTATCCTTATGAGTAGAACCAAGTTGAGGAGAAGGAGATTCTTTACCTTTAGAGGGAGAATTACTGTGATTCATGGAAGGTGAGATGCTCTCAAGTGAGTTATAAATCATGATTTTATCCCCTTTGGCTAGGGTTCTATCATGGGGGAGAGAATAATCAACACCTTTTTCTAATATTTCATCCCAAATAGTGAGGTCATTAGGAAAAGTATTAGAAATATCTTGCACAAAGATGTCCTTATTGTTATTTCCAATTTTGGGAGAAGGGATAAATTTTTTCATCAACTCTTCATCCGGAGGAGGGAGGAAATCACTACATGTGTCCAAATTATCTTCTTTCCTCAAAATGACTTCAATAGGATCTTTAGGAGAGAGAGAATTGAGGAAACTTACTATGTTTTCATCTTCTTTCTCTAAGGCATCTTTAGGGGTAAGAAAAACTTTAGGAGAAGGGCAAGCATTTATCATTAATGCATCATCTCTAGTGGGAATTTTGTTGGAATCAAAAGAGGAAGTTCCATCACTAGGAAAATTAGGGACAATACCATCTTCTTGCACAAAATGAACCTAATGAGGGGATTATTCTTTAGGAGAGAGATGAACATCTTTCTCCAAAGATTCATGCTTAGGAAGCAGATCTTTGAAAGAAGTGCTCATAACCTCTTATCGTACTACCATGCCTCCATTGGTAAGACCAAGTTGAGGAGAAGATAAGTCAATGTCCATCAATACCTTTTCACTTAGAGAGGAATCATGTAGGGAAGGTAAATTAACATTAATAAAAGTGTTTATGATATCATCCTCTTCCTCTAAGATAACTAGATGAGAAGGGAACATTTTAGGAGAATTGTTAAGATCACTCTTATCTTCATCTTTAGAACATGGGAGAGTTTTAAAGGGATTGGTAAAAACTATTTTAGGAACTAAAATTTTGTAATAGATAGGAGGAGGTTCTTTAAGAGATGTAAAAATTGGAACAAGGGAAGCTAACCCATTATCACATTTATGAAATGAATTCATCATGACAAAAAAAATTTATCATTCAAATGATAACATATGCAAAATAGAAGGAAATTTTTAATTTTAACCAATGCAAGCACTCTAAATGTTAATTTAGAAAATGAAATTTATGAGTGAAATGTGTTTCAAACTCAGATCTGAAATTAATCATTCAAATTAAGGTATCCACAAGTTCAATTTTGAATTGAAAAATTAGGGTTTCAACAAAATTAACCTCTAAATTTTGATACTTTCAAGGAATTGAAAATTTTAAATGTAAATTTGAATTTTGAATAGAAAAAACACTCAGATATGAGAACATAAATCATAATTAAAGAAGGTCGGATTCACATCGGGTTAACCAAAATGTGGTGGCGAGAAAAGCGAGATTAGGTGACTAGGACCAAATCCCACTTTTGCCAACACATTGGGAATACAAAAGAGCCTAGGGAGATAGTTGACTTTGGCTACTTCTTGTGGGAAAGAGAGAGTCAAGGATTATCTCTTAGGGTTTCCATTCCTCTTGTTGCAAATGATGAGAAAAACTAGGGTTTGAATGATAAACTAAATTAGGAGATAAAGAATGAAGCATAAATGAACTCAAAATTGTACAAACATGCAAATCTAAAATTGAGATATTAAATACATAAAAGTGAGAGGATTCTACATGTGTACCTAATGCTCCAAATTAAACAAAACTGACTTGGACCAGGGTGCCATGTGACTATCCTATTTCTATAGACAGGAGGTTGCAACTGAGACACTGCAAACTGGAGGTCCTAAGTGTGCAACCTGTCAAATTTGACGACAAAATGGAGGAACTAGGGAATCACGCCCTTTACCTAAGCAAGACCAGGGTGCCATACCCTTTTCCTTGACAAATTTCTTCACTTCTAAGACTTCTGAGTGGTGTTGATGCCTTTTCCAGATGTGAAACTACCTCCGGATACCTGTTTCTTTACTTGCAACTGAAAAGGGAAGGTTTGGGTGGCTATATGGGGTTTTGTATTAGTCAAAACCTTGTGTTGGTGATTTCCACCTCCACAAATAGCTGATAATGTACTAAAAATATGTGTTCTAGAAGCTTGTGTGTATGCAAGATCCTAAATGATAAGAAACTAGAACTACTCTACACATGAGAGTAAACCCTAAATGTATTTATGTGCATGTAAATGGCAATGCTTCAAACCAAATATAATAAATCATCTAAAGCATGAATGTAGATGTGTAAATTTATATAAATAATCTCATACAAAGACATGAAAATAACATGAAATCATACCAATCCCCAAGGGAGAGATATTGCCACTAGATCTCCTATTACTCTTCAATGTTTTCAGGGCTCCTAATTGATGATGAATGCTTGAAAAATTATTGGTGAATGTTGTTGAAGACTCCACATAGGCTTCTCTTTCACTACATATAAGGCTCCTTATTCTCTAAAAACCTGCTCTTAGATTCTTAGGAAGACCGATCTTTGTCCCCTTCAAATGAAGAAAGAGAGCTTTTATGTATGAAACCCTAGATCTATATTTTGACTTAATTTTGTCTTTAGGCCAACCTAGGAATTTAATTTCTTTCCAATCTTTCGGTGTTAAGCTTTATAATATTTGAGAATTATGTTGTCAAAATTTCAGGAAAAAATTTGAGGACCATGTGCATTCCGGCCATGGTTTGACCAATTTTTCACCAAATTTTCAAGGCCTTTAGATATGATGATATTAGAGTGAAAGCCAAAGTTACAACTAATTTGAAGGTGTTTTGATATGTTTAAACGGGCCTTAAAGGTCAAAATAGGACATAATTAGGGTTTATGATTAAATGATTTATTGGAGGAATAAAATAAAAAGGTGGCACTTAGGGTAAAGGGCCCAATTTTATGATGTGAGAAGTGATGAAATATAAATTTATATTTTATTAGATTAATTAATTCAATTTTTAAAGGGAAATTATAAATTCAAGATGCAAGACACACTAATGCAGGTGCTAACCTAAGTGTGAAATTGTACCACCCTAGGAAGGGTGTACAATTAATGACACTCCACCTTTGTGTCAACTCACACAAGTGTTTTGTGAAGGATTCCCTTTCTTTCCACCATTTGATTTCCTCATATACAACACCAAGATTTGCCATGTAATCCGCAGGCTTATTGCCTTCTCAAAAAATAGGGGTTATTCAAATTTCGTCTTGTTTGGCAATCATAACGAGGAATTCCTGGATTAAATGTTTGATTA
The DNA here is from genome assembly GCF_030272615.1 of Cryptomeria japonica. Taxonomy (NCBI): domain Eukaryota; kingdom Viridiplantae; phylum Streptophyta; class Pinopsida; order Cupressales; family Cupressaceae; genus Cryptomeria; species Cryptomeria japonica. Next base: position 513,342,684 of record NC_081415.1, on the reverse strand, counting down.
TCTAATTGGGAGGAATCTTTTTAATCAACCAATTAATTATATTAAGTGATTCACTTTCTAACTATACCTTTTTATGCCCTCTAAGAATAGCTAGTTGAAGCCCAATGTAAGCTACACTTTCATCAGCAAAGTGGTTTGTCTGAGTACTAGTGGGAGTGCCACTGCTGAGACAAGCCTACCATTGTGATCATGTGAAACTCCCCCACAACCTACCGACATAGGATTCCCCTTAGCTTCCCCATACAATGTGAGTCAATGTTAGCATATATTTCATATTATATTTTTTAGTTTTGTAGGCAAATGGAACTTAGTTGTTGAATAATTGCATTTATTCTATTTATATTGGTGTTTTCTATTCAATATAATATCAAATCAATCAAGATTTCACATCCAAATATAACATTTTATGTTGAGAAAACTTCATTCTTTTTTTAAACTAATACATGTCACATAATACACAAAAAGTCAATATATTAGGATATTCATAGTCCCCCAAATAAATACAATCAATTTCACATTCAATCACAATTAAAAAATATACATGAGAATGATAATACTAATGTTATAGACATCATGAAGAGTGAAGAATGTGAAAGAATCCACATTGAACAACTTTGTACTCTAAATTATTTATTTATAATACACATAATTTTAATAGATTTAAATTATATAATCCCATAGTAAAAAGGTATCAAAGACCCTATAGTTTAGGAATTGGAAAACTAATAATCAAAAGTGAGATCTATCCAATTCCAAAAAATGACTAAGAGAGAAAATCCTACATATATTAGCTAGAATACCCAATGGAAAACCCACATTTTATAGATTTAATCCTATTATTTAAAGCTCATGCATAAGCCCTTTCACCATGAATACACCTATTAAGTTGGAGATCCATTTAATTATATTGAGCTTCTTTCTATGAATTGCATATAAGTTGGTAATATTCAAATAATATAACAAGGAAGTTGTTTACAACTTCATGAACTGTAATGTAACAAGGATGGTGTTTACAACTTTTAAATAGGAATTTGTGAGATGGTTTGGAGAATCACTCTAAGAAAATGAAAATAATCTACACCTCAGGCTTTCATTCTTTTCAAAAATAAAATAATAATTTCATGAAGTGGATAAAATTTTCTAAGAAAATCATGTGTAGTAGATGGTGTACATCTACACAAGAACATGAGGTAAAGTAATAGCACAATAAGATCAATGTATAAATAATTTATTTATGAAAATAAAGGGGGAAAGATTAAAAGATAAGACAGTAAAGTCAAATTGGTTGTTAACCAATATTAGGTCATGGTTCTTGCAATTCACAATTGACAACACCAAAAGCATGAGTAGAGGCACGATCCATTAGACAAGCTAGATGAAGGGAAATGACTCATCATATTCCATGTGCATTTGATAATTTGATGTTTCATATTGCTATATAAAAAATTGAAAGAGGTGTGGGATAATATTAGAGAGTTGTATAGAAAGTTCAACTAGCTTAGGATCTTGCAACTTGAAGACAATCTCACTTCATTAACTCTAAATGTATTTCCCATAATTTAGGATTTTATAACCTATTTAAAGTTGATACTATCACAATTAAAATGGTAAGGACATGAAAAATATAGTAAGGAGTGTATTTTTCATATCTTGTCTAAACTTCAAGGTCCAATTTTAGTGTTTGATTTTATTTTCTACTCTACTATAGATGCTATGAGGGAAGATCATAAGATACATTCTTCCAATGAGTTTCGTCATCAACTGATTAAGGACAAGGCCAAGTTGGTTCAGATGGATTCTATTCCTAAGAGTCATTCTTTGATGGCTTAATCCTCCAAGGGTGAGGGGAATAACATGAACAAGACCCATATAAAATTTAGCGACACTTCATCTTTCTTTTCCAAAGAGGAAAATTCTAAGAAGGAGTGACCCAAATGTTCTCCTTGTAATAAATTTGATCATAATGATTAGAATTTCAATAAAAAATGCAAACCCTTATGTGTTTTTTTCAAGAAAGTTGGACGTGATGAATAAACTTGCTTCAAGAAGGAAAAATTTGAGTTTAGAAAATTACTCAAGTTGCATAACATTTCTACTCCTACATTGAGTTCATTTTTTTTCCAAACAAGAGGATAGATATCTTCATCTCAAAGGAAAGGGTTATGCCATGATTACCACCCATGCAACTAGGAACATTGGTTTTATTCTTGAATCAAGTGCATTATAACACATTTCTAATTCAGCTAAAAACATGATTCCAAGTTCATTAGGTCCTCCACCATATCCTATTCTCTTGACTGTGAATAATCAACAGATGCCAATTGCTTCTGTAGGTGATGTTGACTTGGGTGCTATAGTTGTGCCTAATATCTTTCATATTCTCATAATAGCACATAATCTAATTTTAGTTTAATAGCTTACACAATATGCTAGAATAGTCGAGTTCACTGCAGATGCAGCTTACATTTATGATTTGATTGACGCTACTATTGCAATGGGTAGGGCTGATCATCTACATAGGGTGTATACTTTTGACTTTATTGATGATGAAGATGACTCTTATATTCCTTTGACTCCTACATCTAGTATGAGGATTAATGAAGTTCCTCTTGATGGGTTTGTTGATCTTCTCATGAATCCTCCATTATTTGCTACATTCGAGTTTATAGTTAACATGGATTCTAGGGCTTCAATGCGACAAGAGCTTTTTTTTTTTAGATTTGATATTTTATTATGGTTAAATTTCAGGCCTTATAGACTTGGCCTCTCATTCCTCTACTTTAAATTTGGTAGACATGTTTGAGGAAGTATCTATTCTCTTTACAAATTTTACATTGGCTAATGATTTCGAGTCTCTTTCATTTTTTATTTCTTCCTTGATTGAGGACTTTTTTAGTCTTGATGAGACATTTCTTGAATAATTTGACCCTACTTCTAAGCTTTCATTATTGAGACTTCTTCATTCTCAATGTATTAGAAATATGGAGTTCGTTCTCCATGCACCACTAGACTTTTCTTCCCAAGGGGAGATGTGTTTATTTTTTCCACTAGATTATTTTCTAGATTCGAACACACTTAAGTAGTTATGATGATACTTCATTCAAGTCGGGAATGTTGTCTCTATCTTTCCCTTCATTGGAGGGGTAATTTTATTGTATTCTTGAAATTGATGTGTTAGTGTAATTTGTCATTGTTTCTAATTTTTGTTTCTACAATTCCACAATGGTACCTATCTATCGCTCCTTCAATGGTGGTAACTACTTTATGTATTGTATATATTAGTTTTAGCTAATAACATATTTGATTGTATTGCCTTCATCTAAATATATTTTGTGTTTACATTTGGTATCAGAGAAAATGACATCATTGGAAGAATAGATAGTTTAATTTCCTCATAGACTACGTAGAGGAAAGGAGTGTTCTATTTCATCACATCCTGGCATTATATTTCATCATAACCTGTGCCAAGTTTGGTAGTTTTGTATAGGTCTATTAGGTAGAACACAAGATTTTACATTCTTCATTGGCAGTGTTACAAAGTAAATAACCCTCATGAAGAATATCTTCATTGACTATGTTGCAGAGGAGATAACCTAGTGAAGGTTTATCTTCTTTCATCGATGTTGTTGAGAGACTAGAGCTTTCTATCTAAAATCATCTTGTAAAGACTGAATGACCTCTTCTTGTTGAAGTAGATTCACCAATTCCTCAAAATATACTTTCTATTTGTTGAAGATCTTCGTTGATGTGTTGTAGAGGAGATAACCCACATGAAGGAGATAACTTGTAGTGTCCCTCCTTGACTTATCCTTAGATTTATGCATTGATAGACTTATATAGACTCTTGTGTGATATCTTGATTAATGTTTATGACTCTATCTATGTGATTAGATGCTATGGATGATGATAGACATTTTATATGGATATATATTATATGATGAATCTTATGGATGATTGACATGTCTTGGATTATTATGATGATGGATTAACTTGATGATCTAATATGTGCTCATTGTTCATGATGGATTGTATTGCTTATGGTAATTTGATGATATCTTGGCTATGCTAACTCTATTTCATGATCATGATGATTGAGTTGATGCCATGATGATTGTGATTGTCTTCTAGTGTATTAGTGTTAGAGAAGATGCCATATCACTCATTATGAGCATGATATGATGTTGTGATTCTCTATCACTTGTCTGATCATTTATGATATGTCTGTGTTATTCTGAATGTTGTCTCATGGTTTTTGGTGGTTGCAAGAATTGTAGGTACTGGACATCAACTCCACCTAGTCTCATAGGTCTAAATGTGTTTTATCCCAATGAAAAGTTGTTGGACGTTGGTATAAGTTTTCTTCCTTACACTCTAGGTCTTAGTTGATATCCTACTCAATCTAGTGTCTCAGTTGAGTTGCCTTGTGGTGTCTTGCAGTGTGTTGCTAGACCTTTGCGTCGAGTTGCCTTGTGGCATTGTGTGTATTTAGTTATATAATTAATTAATGGCTGATTAATATAGTTTAATAATGTTAAAATTTATTTATTATTATAACTTACTTATTTAATTATAATTTGAATAATTTATTATGGAGATTTAATATTCATTTGTATTGCTTAATTATAGTTTTATGAGCCTTGAATATTTATTTTTTTATTTAATTATTTAATTATTTTATATGGTTTATGATTTTATATTTAGTTATGATATTTATTTTATATTGACTTTGGTTTATTTGATTATTCAGATTTTGTATTTTATTTTGCCCATGAGGTTATTTTATTTAATGGTTTTCTTTTATTATTTCTCTTATTACTATTTGGTTAATTGTTATAAATATATTTATTACCTACCCTTCTATCTTATTGGTTGATTTTGTGGGGATAAGTAAACAATACTATTTTATAATATGTACCTCGTTACTATGCATGGTAGGCAAATAATATAGTTTATTGCAATATTTTGATTGGCTGAAATCTTTCTCTAGTTTTGGTTGCAATTTTTATTTATTGCAGTTCTTTGTGCGTTGTCGGGGTTGGCTTCTTGGTGAATTTTAAATTTTGCTAGAGATATTGGCTTGGATTGTTGGTTTGCTGAATATCTCTTGAATGGATTTGAAGATTTCTTGAGTGGAGTTGCTAGAGTGGGACTTTCTCTTCTACAGATTTCCTTGCCATTACTTTATTTTTCCAGGTTGGAGCTTTGTCTTCATCTTGCATTTTGTTTTAAGAGGAATTATTTTCTCTGTTCTTGTTGAAGTATTGTTTGCAAGGGGAAATAATTGTGTTTATAGTTTCTATTATAGATATTGGGGGTTGCTAATTATATATGAACATAAATGACTATTATTCCTAAAATTTGCATATGAGAAGTTGTCATTAAATGATAATTCTATATTGTTTGTGTATGTTGTCTCTTTCATTTCCCTCCATGTGGACTTGTTCAATCCTTGTTTTCTCTTTTCATATGGAGTATAAGTTCTCTTTCTTCCTTATCATATCTCTTGGTGTTATCTTTTGAGTTATGGGCAAGTCTGTGTATGTCGGTGTGTAGGAGGTGCTGGGAAATGATGTTAAATTTCATTTGTATGATTTTATTATCCTATTTATCTATTTCTTTATATTTATTTTGGCCTTACACACCTTCTAGAAGTGAATTTGTGTGCTTATGCTGGTCTATGATCATTTCTAGGCAGTGTCGTAACTTCATTCCTTTCGTTTGGCATGTTTTTGGTCTTTGACATCATGCACTACAAAAAGTTCTATATGTGTTGTAGAAAGGAAGATATGAACTACAAAATGGCCTCTATGCACCAATATGCACCATGGATGCACTAATCTACACCATGGATGTGTCAATTTGCATTTTTTTTCTAGTTTGTCAGTCTTTGTCCTTCGAATTTTGGTTTTACACCAGAGGCATGTGTGGATGTTCTTGAGATTCTTGATTCTGTTTATGGCCCAAATTCGATATTTCATTTTTATTTTGGCTCTGGCAAGATGGTTGATGCCTTGTCATTGAGAATTGTGCATATATGTGTTTAGCTCCAGCAAGAAGTAGAATGCCTTGTTGTTGAGGTTGATTGTATATGAGTTCCAGTGAGATGGATTTGCCTCATTGTTGAGGATTTTATTTGCATATTGATGAGTAAGATGGTGTATTCCTTACTCTTTACTATTGTTATCCTTTTGATTATGGAGGCTCTTGTTTTGCATGTCAGCATTATAGTTCATGTTATGCTTCAGGTTTATATCAGTGATGTTGTTGTTGTGATTTTATTCTCATTGAGAGCCTTCATGATGTTATTGTGATTCATGTTTCACCCTAAGCTCTTGGTTCATGGATAGGGGGAATGGGTTCTTGCATGTGTAGGATCAAGATCATGAGAAATAGGCTTCTAAGAGGTTGCTTGTAAGGATGCTTAGGGTCTAGACTTGTCATGGAACCACATGGAGAGGTTTCCTTTAATTTGCAAGTGATAATCATAATAATTTGATTAGTGGGTTGGGTTTTGGTGACTATTGGTTAACAGATTTGTCCCTTTGTTGAAATTGTAATATTTGTTTTCTCTTAATAGTAAATGACTCTTGTACACCCCTTAATGAAAGGACACAAATTAACCAATAGCTAGATGAACTAATCAAAATCCATCCTCTCCATTAGAGGGCAGCTCCTCATATGATTTGCAATGAATTTTACACAGAAAACCTTTGAAATGAAGATAGTTTTAACCAGCAAGCATAGAAAGGATTTAGCATTCATCCATCAACACAAAAGAATGCCTTCAATCATAAAACAAAGAGAATATTCTGAAGATTAAATAAGAGCTCAATGACTCTGTTTCTCTGACATGTTCATTTCATAAATTTAAAGCATAGAAAATGCATAGCAGTATTGATTATGATCGATACTCTCTTATGCCTCACAAGACAAGGGGGATCAGCATAAATCAATCCACAATGGATCTACTAAAAATTAATAATAACAATAAATTCTGAAAACATAGAATTAAATGATAAAAAAAAAATGCTATTATGCACATAGCAAGTTTCCCAAGAAAGATTGTCAATCTTTAAACACACAAATTCAAAGAGAGCACACCATAATCATTTTAATTGATAAATAAATCTTTCGTGTTTAAAGAAATTCATAGAAAAATAGATATTGTTTGCTTCTCAAAAAATCCTAGTTTTTCCAGCCTCGGCGAAAACAAACTTCCTATCTTAAATAGCCTCTAGGCTCATAGTTTTTGCATAACAATTAAAAATTTTACTTTAAACATAGTTTAAAGAAATCGTTTGCTAAAAAAAGAGAAAAAAACTAAAATAAAAGCCACAGAGAGGTGTACATCTCATTCCCTAATCAAGCATGACTCCACCGTGGCAGAGGAAGTTATTGGTCTGTCCTACTTTGCCTCCGAACTGTGCACACCATGCCATTCTAAATGTGTTGTCAATAAGTTCAAGATGACCTAAAAGTAGGGGATTCCAATGTGTTGGATTTGTTGCTTCCACTCCTCCTTGTCCATATTCACTTGTGCCACCCTTGCCTTGTGCGCTTCCAGATAATAGGAACAGACCACAAGAATTGACTCGATCCTGACTACTTGTGAAAAATCATCTAAAGTCAAGGATTTTGTCTTCTGAATGAATTGTATCCTTTCTTGGAAGATATTTGTCATATCTATGGTGACTTCAATCACCTTTGCATCATCTTTCATGAGTTGGATGTCAATGCACTTGAGATCCTTTTGCATTGTACCAATTAAATTTGTCAGTCCCTTAAGCAGTTTAGTGGATTCTTCATGGCCCTACTTTATAATTGAATTACACCACTCCACATTTTCCGTTGATACATATAATATAGTATCATCCAAGCTTTATATTGGTTTTTTGGCTAGGAACTTCATCACTCCATATTTTTGTATGTCATTCATCTGTGCAAGAACTGCCACTCATTTGATTCTTTCCTTCTCCAAGGCCATGACCTCTAACTCCAACTCCTTGCTCACAGTCTCAACATCCTTATAAACCTTTACCAGAATAATGATGTAGTTTGATCATTATTGAATTATAAGATCCAACCATTTATTGAACATCTCTATGACTATTCTATTTCTTTGAACCTGGTCCAACATCCTTTGATTGGCTGGAGATTTGGGATCAAAAGATACTGACACCTATGATAAATATTAGGGATTTGGATGGTGAATGGCATTGATGTACTCAGCCATCTGAGTGACAATTTGCTTCAACTCCCTTTTATCATTCTTGTCCTTCCATGTTCTATAAATTATTCTCTTTGTAGAAGACTCCAAATGTTTAACATCGACGACACACGAAGAAACCCCTAGATCTATTTTTTCAACCATGTAGTCCTCCTCAGTAGCTTGGTCTTAATGTCTATCTGAAATAGGCTTGGCTATCTCGGTCATCCAGTGACTTGTTTCTTCATCCACCTCAAGCATTGTCTATGTCTTGAGTCTTTTTGGCTTGGATACCTTTCCAAGACATTTATTGACCATGTCTTTTATAGGGATTGTAATTGGGAAAACACTTCATTTCTTCCCAACAACAGCTTCCAACCATCATGGTTTGTTTGCAACTTCTTTGGGTAGAGGAGTTATCTAAGTATCTGGTGAATTGACAATAGCCAGGGTTTTCGTGGGATCCAGTTCGCTCTTTGTTTCTTTTCTTATGTCCATTTCCTTGATCCCAGGCTCACCTAAATCATGTTGATCCATTACTGCCTCTACCTCTTCACTAGGATCCAGGTCCACTACAATCTGACTCAATATGGGCTCTTTACTCTTTCTCTTGCTACTGGACCGAGTTACTCGCGCGGCTGTAGAGCCTAATGGTAACCTCTTTGATCTCCTAGGTTGGATTTTTTCAACAATAGGCCTTGAACCACCTGCAACATTAACAACTTCCTTAGTAGAGGAAATGGGAGATTGAGTCACAATGTGTGAATCAAATCTTAGTTCATGTGAGGATATGAGCAACCCCTTCTTAAACTTTTGATCTCTCAACAATCTCTCAGTTCTTCTTATAAAATTAAAAGTTCTAGCTTGAATATTGTCATCTTCCATTTTATTCCAATCAATCTCAGGGATTGGCTTTCCTTGAACCTCTATGTCGAACTCAGGATCTAGAATATCTTCCCTTGTATCATCCTGCACTCTGGATATATTGATAGAAAGCTTCATGGTGACTATTTCCTGCAAAGTAAACCTTGACCATAGTCTTCTTCTTACTTCATATTCGTCATTGCAATTCTCCCAATAATCCTTCAACTAAGGTTCATGACAAAAGTGGTTGTGCACATTTAGATTTTCAATGGCATAACCTCTACTATCAAACCTACATCTTGCAACATAAAGCTACAGGTTCATCTTTTTAAATTCCAATTCCAAATTTAGAGCATCAGATACGGATTTGCAGCTGTAGTATCCAAGTTCAATAGGGAAGACAACTCCAGATTCACCTTTTGCTCCCAACCTTTTATCAATGTAAGCTAGTTGCCTGCTCACCTCTATAAGCACATAGTTGTCAAAGGAATACCTAGGTAGCTTGAATGGTTGACCTTCGAAACTGCCTACCTGAAGGTAGGTGAACCTAGGAAATTGAATAAAGAATCTACCATATATACTTATAATCTCCATTTCTTCATCTGATATCCTCTTGTTCACATGACCCTAGAGCTCAAAATAAATTTTTCCTGTGAAGGCACCATTCCATCTATCAGTCTGTTCTACAAGCTTTTGCTATTGTAACAAACGATAATAATCATATACCTTCGTGCCATCCACCCATGATTCATTTAGCAAACTAGGCCAATCTCTTGTACATGCTAATATGTAGAAAAGGTAAGAGGACATATAAAAACCAGACATTCCCACAAAGTTACTCAAGCCTTCATGAAGTCTCTTGGCAATTACCTGAGCCCAATCAAGATATATTTCACCAGATAACAACACCTGAATGTAAAAATACATTCAATCTTCCCAGTAAAAGGAGTGTGAATTTCCCTTTAGCCTATTTAGAAGTATCACAATTTCTCGCACTTCTATGATGAAGTGCTCTCTAGTCAGGGGCTTTGGCAGCCATGACCCTCCTTTTTGAATTTTTAGGAGCTAATTCCTAGAAATTACACTGTTCTACATACTCTTTTTCTTTGAGAAGTAGGTGTATGAGGTCCCAATAGTCCAATCCTCATATAATTCCTTTTGTGGGATTCCAATCAATGCCATTATTATTTTTTTGTTGATACTAACTAGGAGCTCACCATTACTGGTTCCTATACATCTATTCTCTGCATCATACCTATTCATGAAAGCAATCACCAAATCTAGACATGGTGCAAGAAGCGTAAATACAACGGCTTCAACAAGACCACTTTTCACTATTTTCTCCATCATTGAATGAGTTTGAGGGTTCTTAGATCTTTCTAGGAAATCTCCTAGATCAACATGAGCCAAGGAAGTATCTTCAAGCTCTAGTAACATGCTTACTAGACACGAGGTCCAACCAAGCTTCAGCAATACTGGCCTCATACTGCCTATCTATATTTCTAACCAAGCAATTCTAAAACAAGGTAGAGTTTTACTCCAACAAGCTAAAGATTTTCTTCCTACACTAATAAACCTTCAGAACTAAAGAAATACATCATAGGGGAAGCATCTGAACTTACCCATTACCAACATGAAACTGGAAACCTTCACAAGAAATCAAAGCTGAATTTACCTTCGGCACCTACAATTTGCTCAATTATAGCAGCTACAACCCTTACAAATTATGGAGATGAATTCATATATTCCTTTTGAACAGACGAGAAAATATCAAGAAAACCACACACGCTTCATAATCATTCACTTATGCATGTGAAGTAACAGTGAAATGACTAAAAACATGACACCTTCTTAATTATCCATCACTTATACACAAACAATTGATGCTCTCATGATTTCTTTCCATGTTTAAAATTTTAAACTATTAGATGCTAGGAAGATTCCTTCATGTCATGCCACTTTCAGTATTAACAAAAGCCTTAGAGTCAATTTTCAAGCAAAAATTATGAACCTCGAACCATCTCATGAAGAGTTAAATGGTTCAAGTTCAACCGGAAAGTACAATAATGAACTAGCGGCACAAAACAATACCAGGAACGAGCAATAACGATGACTATCAAGCAAGAACTTTGAACCTTTGAACCATTGAACCGAAAAGACAATTGGTTCAAGGTTAAAATTCAAAACTGACTTAACACACATTGACATTCACTTGTTAAGCAACATCACATAACCACGACTTACAAAAGATGCTTTGAACCTTGAACCAAAAAGACAAAAGGTTCATGGGTTCAAAGTTCAAAATGCACAACAATAACATGCTTTCTTTAGTGGAGACAAAGACCACTGATTACCTTTTTCTAAAATCTTCCTTGAACCTTGAACCTTTTGAACTATTTTTAAGAGTTCAATGACTTAAGTTCAAAACAAAGGATTACAAAAGACCCGAAAGAAATAAAGATACCATAAGGCAACTTGCAAGCTTGAACATTAAAAATGAAAAATTGTAAGGGGGGCTAATAGTGACCCAACCTTATATCCCTTGAGTAGGGACTCATGATGAGTTTGGAAAGACCATAGAGATGGTAAGCCAAACTCCCTTGATTGGCTCCAAGGTTGAGACAACTCCACATGTATATCAAAGTGTGGCTTGGCCCCTTCTATGTGAGGATAGCATGTGATGACACTCCTTCCCTACATGTGTCCATGATCCTTAAGCCTTGATTGTTGAGTATGCCTTTGGGATTTTATTGATGTATGATTAATCATGATGTGATTTGGTTTATTGCTAATTGGTTATTTATATTTTGTGGGTGTCGTGTTGAGTCCCTTGGTTGTGATGTGTCTATGTAGGTCTACAGTGTTAATTGGAACCTTGTCTCATCTCCTACAATTGGGGGGAGGGGGGGTGGTTTCTTATGGTTCCACATAGTTGGGTGGTTTGATGCCTTATTCCATTGGGATGTGCTTCTTTGGATGCTAGCATGCGTTGATGTGGATTTATATCATCTCTTCATATTGATGGATCTTTGGAGTATGATCTATTTAATTAAGATTGGAATCATGTACCTTATATCATGAGAAATATGTAATTGTAAGGAAATATCATGTAATTAGTATTTTGTGATCATTTGTAAGAGGACTTGTAGTAGGTCAAGTTCATGATGAGTTGTGTCATATTATGTTGTTGTAAATGGATATTCCTTATGTATGTAATTTTAGATTGGATAGTAGATAAATGGTTAAGTGATGTGATTGGATTATCTTGTGTGTATCTATGGATATTAGTGAGAATGTTTAATGATTCGTGTATTCCTATAAGTGAAAGTATTAGATTGAAATGAATTTATTACTTAATAATGGTTATTTTAGAATATGAATATAAAGGAGCAGCTTGTAGGCTATATGGTATTCTTAAGGGAAAATGAACTAGATTTGCATTAGATGGTAATTTTTGTGGAAAGATGACATTATCATGATAGATGGATTTTTAAAGGGAATTGGGAATATTTACTTTGGTGCTTTAAAATGAATCCAAGAGTTAATGTGGATATGTGGGATTTGCATTCTCATGTTAGGAAGTAATTGATTAGGAACTAAATGAGATGGATGTTAAGGAAATCATGATTATGGATGTTCTTATTAGTTATTGTTAATTAAGTAATGACATTGAGATACCCTAGGGAATGAATGATAGTGAGTTGTATTTATTTCTTCTTGCGTAATATGTTCATTTGTTTATGTTACTATTTTGTATGTGTATTTGACAGATGATTGGATACTTTCTTAATGAATAATGTAATGTTATATACATTTTGGTAGATATTGAATTAGTGCATAAGTGTATATGTATCTTTGCATGTCGCATTAGTGGATGATTTAAAAAAAAAAATCTCTATTTGTTAGTTAGAATAGTTACTTTCTAGGGTATTTTGGTGGGCATTACATAACCCAATGAAGGTTTGGCTTCTTGAATTGCTATGTTGCAGAGGAGACAACTTGTTTTTATTTTGAGTGTCAAATTTTCTTGATGATGTCAGTAGCATTATTAGTAATCATGGTGCCCAAAATGCAGTTCTAGATAGTAGTAGATTTTGTTTTCTTTGTGAGATGAGATTCACAATAGTGGATCACCTTCTAGAATATTTCACTTTTGATGTATGCTATCAAGCACAAAAAATATGTGTGCAACTTGAAGAGGGTTATGATGCTAATGTTGAAGATGAGGTGGAATTCCCTCATAAGCATCCCCATCTCATAGAATTTTCCTACCATGTTCACCTAAATCATTCTCACCATTCATAGAAGAATGTATTTATCTCAATAAGATTGTATATGACATTGCACTATTAATATAAATTCTTTTATTTTGTGAAATATATTTTGTTTTTGGTGTTTATCATGTTTTCTGCAAAGATTCTACATTTAGATGGACAACTTTTTAAGGGATCTATTTATGTTCCATAGAAGAACAAAATGTGCATGATTCATTAGTTTGAAGAATCATGGAAGATTATTTTTGCGGCCATCACATGTCCCAATGATGTTGATGAGCATAAGAATTTTGACAAGGTGGATACCAGATCCTTGATTTTGCTAACACTTAGCATCACAGATGAAGTTCAATAGTATGTTTGAGATGCCACAATATCAAAGGCAAATTAGGATGCACTTTCCATTATCTATGAGGAAAAGAATCGGACTAATATTATCCCTCTTTAGTATAGGATTCATACACTTAGTATGCAAGAATGTGAGAAATTTGAGAGCTTCTTGTATTCTGTATCTACTCTTTGAGCAAAAATTATTGCCCTTGTTGAGAAAGTAAAAGACAAATTTCTTGTTTTGATCACCTTTTAGTACCTTCCTTCACAATTTGGTACATTTGTTATGACTCTTAATATCACCAAACATAAATCATCTTTTGAGGAATTAGTGAATTTGCTTCAATAGAAGAGGCCATTCAGTCTTTACAAGATGATTCTGGAGAGAAATCTCTAGTCTCTTAACAAGAACAAGGAAAGAATATTTGAAAGGGAACCTCACAGAAGCAACCACCTTCTCAAAAGCAATTTTCATAGTTGTAGTAGTAGCCTTCCAAAGGACATTTGTAATAATATTTCAAAGGGAATCATTGGTGTCATATTTTTCATACTGATGCATGATACCAATTCTTTTTGGTACAATATCCTTACACGAGGAACTTCTAGTAAAGAAGGTCCATTCAGTTGAAGTCATTCTTAACAACCAAGAGGATGTCCTTGTCGTACGCAATAAAGAGGACATGTTGCTACACAAAAAAATGATGCATCCGATGAGGATACACCTACTTCTACAAATTGTGGTGTTAATTATAACTTAGTACCAGTCTCCCAAACCACTCCCTCATCAAGGGAGCTTGGGTTGATTGAATTTGGTGCCAACAAACATATGACTGGAAACAAAGAGTTGTTTCATTTTCTAACTAGACAACCTACTGGTGATCTCATATAGATAGCTAACGATAAGGAATATGTTGTTGAAGGCATTGGTATTGTCACCATTTCTCTTGGAAAAAGAAGTTTTTCTCTCACCGATGTACTCTATGTTCTAGGTTTGACTTCTAATCTCTTGTCTATCTATCATCTTTTGAATCAACAAATTAAGGTGGAGTTTTAGGTCCAAGATAGTGTCAAATCCTGTCTCATTAGATGGAAGGGTTAATCATAGAGGTTTTAACAAGGGTCACCTTTTTGACCTTGATGTTATTTCCTCCTTTGAGGTTTCTCTTTGTACTTCTATGATAGAATGCACTTCTCTCAAGTAAGAATTCTTCCTAATATTCCTTCTTCTTTGCTAGTTTGTTCTAACTGTCTTATAGGAAAACAACATCAAGCTCCATTCAATTCCAACACCTATCATGCCATAGAACATCTTGCAGTTGTTCATACTGATCTATACGGCTCATTATCTACCTCCTTTCAAGGATGCAAATATTTTTAGTTGTTTGTGGATGACTTTTCTCACAAGGCTTGGGTTTATTTTCTTCCGATGAAGATTGAAGCTTTATCCCATTTTCAAGATTTATAGCATCAAATTGTCTGAGAATATAGAAAGCCTCTTGTCCTTTGTTTTTATCGAGGAGGTAGATTCACTTCTATGGATTTTTTGAAGTTCTTGAAGTCTGATGGTATCAAAAAACATCTGAATGCTCCCTATACACCTCAACATAATATTGTTGTAGTAAAACACAATCAACCTATTATGCAGAGAGATCGATCCATGATTTCTACAATGAAGTTGGAGGATTTTTTTGGATAGAAGTAGTCCATACAACTGTGTACCTCCTCAATCAATCTCCTCAATTACACGGTCCTTTGAAAAATCCACAAAACGAAGAAGGTTTTTTTGCTACTACAAATGAAGCCCAAATCTGAAAGTAAAGTTGTGGTCCTGCAACCTACGCAAAGAAAAGAGAGGAAAGTGGGTTGGGATTGGGGGTTTGCCTTTAGGTCAAACCCTAGTTTTGGAATTAACTAAGTAATGAAAGAAAGTACCTACAAGTAGTTGTAAATGAAAGACTGAATTGTTAATCACCTCAAGGGAGTTTATAGTAGCAAAGTTGATAAAAATACTTGTGTGGAATTGAATGTTGAAATCAATCTCCTCTTAAATGATTGAATCCTTGACTTTAATGCAACACCTAGCCTTGAAGGGAGACTTGATAATGCTCAATGTAGGGAAAAAAAGCTTGAATCCTCTTGAATTCCTGATCTCTTGTGAATTTTCCACTCATCCAACCTATTGAAATTATGCAAATGAGAGGACAAATGGCCCTTAAATACATGTTAGTGGATTTTATTTTCATCATGGGCCAACTTTAGGGGAGTTTCCCACCTGATGCACAACTGGCAATGCAACCCTAGGAAGGGTCCTGCCCCAAAATAGGGCAGGGATAGGGGCGTCATGCCCCTATCCTAGGAGGAAAAGGGCATCATTTCCCTATCCTGAGAGGACAAGGGTACCACACCCCTGTCCAAGGAGGGATAGTGGCACCATGCCCCTGTCCAATGGGGGACAATGCAAAGTGCAGATGGGGTGATGCAGAGGCCAAGGAAGAAGCTATTTATGAGGTTTGATCAATCTTCGGTCTCTGATCATGCTAGAGGATTCAAACTCACATGTGTGAGGACCCTAATGAAGTTGAAAATTTCTAGGGTCACAATTTTATGACACTACATTTAGCCCCCACTATAGTGGGAGTATAAGCATACACCAATACTATTGGTAAAGTTAAAAGAAACAAGATTGAAAGACTTTTACCATGTCAAGGAGGCAAGATGCACCTAGCCCCGAGTGGACTTAGGATATTACAACTTCAATTGATAAAGTAAAAGGGAAGATCAAGAAGGGAAGAACCATGACTGCAAGTAGCAAAGTTCCCTTCACTACAAGTCATGAAAGAAAGGATACTAAAGATTACAAAGCAAAATAAATCTCACTAAGGAATTATAAGTATCACAAGAAGGAAAGTATGAGTGGAGTGTATGCCCCCACGTTGAAGAAATCGCACATGCCTTATCCGGAGCAATTGCTTTAAGGTAGGATACACCTAAGAGAGAGAAGGAAGTAGCACATTATCGCAATTATTTAGTCCCAAATTGAGGAATAAATCCAAGGATAATGAACACAAAACATGAGGTAGTGTCTCTTTCCTCAGGGTCAGTATGTTGTATGATAACTCATGTATATCATGTATGTATATGCATATAATAATCTTCATTCCTCAAAGAATTAGGACACTACCTAAGAAGAAAGGGAAGAGAGGATTTCTTTTAAGTCAACATGAAAGAGACCAAGAAAAGATCTCAAATTATTTGCATCATCCCTAAGTAAATATTAAGGGAACATATAGAAGAATGATCACAAAAGAGAAAGAGAGGAGAGGGAGCAAGATCTGCAGTGCTAATATTGCTAATCTAGCATGAAATCCACCTCCCAATCTTACTGATCACTATTTGCGAGCAACATGCCAGAGGAGAAATCTCGAGCATAACAGATGGAGATATCACAAGATCCAAACAAGGACTATTCTCATGTTGTAAGTCACATTGTTTGATTCTAGGAGCTAGGATTAGGGTTTGTGAAAACTCATCTGATAAATGCTTGTCTATGTCAACATATTCATACTCACTATCAGATACATTAGGAGTTGTATTGCCATTATGAATAACATTTTCACTCATTTCTTCATTAAAATTTAGAGAAAGAGGAGAAAGAACATGAATAGCAGTAAAACCATCACATTTTTTATGCAACTTATGATTTGGAGATGTAGATTGAACATATTGCTTAGGAGAAAAGGGAATCATTTCAACTATTAGAGTCTAAGGAGATTGAGATTTTAGAGGGATAGCTTCACGAGCATGACATGGCATCTTCATCGGCATTCTCTCACACAACGATTCTGTCGAGTCTTAGTGGAAGGTTGAGAAGGAGGAGGAACATTTGAAAAAGTAGGAACGTTTCTCTCCTTCATAGTTGAAGGTTTAGGTTGAGGTCCTTTTGGTTGAACAATAGGAGAAGTAGGCCTATTCTCTTGATAAGAGGAAGGAGATGGAACTGAGCCATAGAAAAGAGGAATATTAAGTGTAGGAAGGAGACCAGCTCCATCATGAGGAGGAGGTATAACCTTAGGAAAAATATTGGTGTTCTCCTTAAGAGAAGGTAAAGTCACATCCACAGGGGTATGTGGATAATCTTCCTTAGGAGGGAGATTAGTTATATCCATGAGGGGAAGAACCTTATCTTGAAGAATAATAGGAATACCAAGTGTTGGAGATCTAGGTTGACTTAAAGATAAAATCATATCGTTCTTCCATTTTTTATAAGATTTAAAAAGAGCATCGCTCCTTGATGGAAGAGATTGAAACTGTTTAGGCCAAAAGAAATCATTAGGAACATCGAGGCATCTTTCAGATGGACAAAATAAGCTATGGTTCATGATTATGATTTCGCCATTGTGAGGAAATTTCAAACACTTATGGATTGGAGAAGAAATAGCCTTAATGGAAGATAGCCAAGGATAGCCCAACTTCACACGGAATTTCACAGAAGAAGGTATGGTAAAAAAGTCAACATCCATGGATTTAGTATCAACATCAACAGGAAGGGCGATAGAGCCAATGGTAGGACAAGAGAAGCCATCAAATAACTTCACAACCACATTAGAATCATCATAAATTGGTTTATGAAATCGTAAAGAGAAAAGATACTCTTTAGTTATGACATTAACCATGCAAGAGGGATCAATCAGGGCACCACGACAACATATATCCTTAACTTTCACAACTATGTATAAAGGGCCATCAGTTGCTCTGATGGTCTCGCTAGGGACAAATGTAATACAAGGATCCTTAGGTAAATCTTGTGTTTCTACCCTATTAACCAAGTTTAGAGCCATAGAAGTGAATTATTCATAAGAGAGAATTACGCACAATCTCAATAACGTTAGAGGTAAGAGATGGTAAGGGATCAATGAAAATCTTAATTTTTTTACTAGGAGGAGCTACTAATTTATGCCCTTTATCATTCACACCTGCCACAGATATAGTATTATTATCAATCGAGGCTTGAATCTTATTCTTCAATGTGAAACACCTCTCAGTATCATGGCTAGGTTGATGATGAAATTGACAAAAGGAATTGTTATCAAAATAAGGGGATGCAAGTTTAGAAGGATCAATTTGTTCTATAGGAGGAAGTTTGATAATATTTATGTCCAACAACTAAGACATAATACTATGTAAAAATTCATTCAAAGGGGTAAACTGTCTTTCTCTTTGGAAAAATTTAGAAATAGAAGGTACACCTATTCTAGCATTCACATGGTTGTTGTTGATTGGATCATTAAACTTGATTGGTTTGAACTTCATAAACGGTTGTTGAACACTCTCCCCCTTATCACTCAAAGCCATAGGAGTGGATTGCTCCATTTGACTTATAGCCAGTTGATAATTATGGAGTGTTGTGCACAATTGCGGAAAGAAAGTAAACTCAGACAAAAGAAGATTTTCCCTAATATCTTTGTGTAAATTAGAAATGAAAATTCTTTGAATATCATTATCAGGTACATGAAAAAAATTTGAGCACACAAATGCTTATGTCTACCAATGAAATCAGTCATTTTTGCTTTAACACCTTGTTTACAATGCATTAAATCACTCAAAGTGATTTTAGGACCAATGTTGTTTTCAAATTGTTGGATGAAAGCATTTGCTAGTTGTTGAAAGGAACTGATAGAATAAGAAGGCAAAGAGCAATACCATTGTAAAGCCTTATCTCTTAGTGTTCTTGTAAATATTTTTGCAAGCAATCTTTGATCATAAGAAAATCAGTACGCAAGATTTGAAATGTTTTGACATGCATAAGTGGATCACCTTTTCCATTATAGAGTTCAAATTGAAGGATCTCCACATGCTTAGGTGGCATGACTATAACAATATGAAGAGAAAGTGGGCTCCAAACATCAAAGATTGGCACACTAAACTTGGATTGACTCATGGAAGCAATTTGTTGTTGTAAGGAAAACACGGTTTGAGCAAGATTGTTAATAGTCACTTTGGTAGAAGAATTGATGTTAGACATAGGTGATTGAGAAGGTGGTGTGATGTCATTGAAAGAATGGATGGAGTGAGAATAAGGTGGCAGGACATTATGATAAGTAGGAATAGGTTATGATTGGGTAGGAAAAGGGACACTTAAAGGAGGAATAAAGGTGTTGACAAAATTTCCCCCTTGTGTCACACTGATTGGTTGAGGAATAGTAGGAATATTCATGGAAAACATAGGTAACAATGGAGAATTAAATGAAGAAGAAGGATTTCCCACATGACCTATAGTTGTAGGAATGACATTTTGAGTTGAAGTAGCCATGATGTTAGATGTGAAAGTAGGAATACTAGTCATAAGAGTAGTCAAAGGAATGGAATAATTGACTTGTGTTGAGGGTTGTGATTAACCTAGGGTTTTAGCACAACTCTTGTTAGGCATGACATTAGAATCAACAATATGTGCAATGCCACACAATATATCAATTTCATTCTATCACTTTGAATCATGCATTTCAGACCTTCAATTAATGGAAGAGTTTCACTATTAGGGTATTCTTGGGACATCCATTTTTGAAAGCTATCAAATTGATTGTCCAATGTGGAAAGTTGATCTAAAGAAACCATAGTTAAAGCTTCTTCTTCATCATGGGATCCCTCAATGGGGTGAATAGGAACATGATTAGGATGGGAAGCATGTTCCTTATTAAAGAAGTGACCCAAATTAGGCTCCATCTCCTTGGTAATTAAACCTTGGGAAGCCTTAATTCTAATGCTTCATCTAATGGGGATAGGATAGGTAGGACTAATAGTGGTAAAACTCATGCGCTAGAGGGAAAATTTGAATTTTGAATTATGGAACAAATCTTACAAAATTGAGTAATGCAAAATTTAAGAAAATAATGATTACACAATTTGAACTTTATTGGGGGAAGAGGATGACACAATTTCCAAAAATGAAAAGAAATTGGAATTTCAAAATAGAGACCACTTAATTTTAAAATCAAAATTTTTAAAATTAGGGCAGACTATAATTAACCTCTTAATTTTAAAAATTTCTTCAAAGTTGAAATGTTGAATTTTGGAGGTATTTCTGATTCTAGAGGGATCAAAAATCGATAAAATTAACCAATCTTCCGGATTTATGCTACTAAATACTCTCATAATAGTCTCTCAAAATTTTGAGAAAAAAGTTGAGGACCGTGGCGGGAACGCACATGGCCCGGCCAACTTTTGCCAAAATTTTCAAGGATGGATATTATGATGATGTTAAAGCTAACCCCCCCAAAATGGTGAATTTTATGATCTCTAGATGGGCGAAATGAAGGCGCAAATGTGAAAATAGGAGCCTATTAGGGTTTTGAAGAGAAAGAGGAATTGAATTGTAATTTTGAAAAAGGTCAAACATAATAGATAGGGACACCTTAGAAAATGTTTAGAAATCTGATTTGAGATGAAATTTATTTAAAATTCACACAAAATCCAATTAAATTTGAAAATTAGGGTTTTATGACATAACCACTTAATTTTAAAATTTGAATTTTGGGGAAAAGGGGGGAAATTGAAAATTTGAATTGTAGGATTGAAGACAAATTTTAGAACAAACAGTAATTTGAAAATGAAATTGAAATCCAATTTTTGCACAAGTTCAAGATTATTTTTGAAAATTAGGGTTTTAACAAGTAACCTCTTAATTTTGTAAATTTTATTTGCAAATTGAACAAGACAAGGAGGAAATTGAATTTGACAAACAAATCAATTTTTCAAATCTAAGATAACCACATTCAAATTTTACAAATCACACGTTCAATTTTAATTAAAAAAACTAGGGTTTTTAATGATTTAACCACTAAGTTTGCAAAAATTTGAAACTTGTGAATGAAAAATATGCAATTTTGTTCACAGGAAAACATGCAAGACATTGGGTTCACCAAAATGTAATGATGGAAAAATTGTGAATGATAGATCAAGAGGAAAAATACCCGTTTCCCTCAAAGAGAGATGAGAGCTTCACTATTGGCTATCCTTCAAACACTTTTCACCATGTTACATTAGAAAGACGAGAGGAAAATTCACTAGATTCAATCTCTCCACATGGTAGATTGAATTATGAATGAATTGGGAATGTTAATGATGGTATGATGAAAGAATAAGTACTCGGTAGAATACTGAGAGGGGGGGGGGGGGGTGAATTAGTATACTGAGAAACTGATACAAACTCCCAAACTCAAAATAAACTTATCAACAAATAAATCTATCAAGATAATGTCTCAAAGATTACCAACATCAATCAATCATCAACTAGTTTGACTGTTATACCAACATAACAGTAAACAACTTCAATCTTGTAGACATAAAAAATGCTTAATCAAATATCAACATATTTATCTCTCATGCTTCCAATTATCATGCCTTATCAAAATAATTAAGTAGTTAATCAAATCAACAAATAAGATCATAACCACAAAAGCATTCACCACTAGACACAAATATTTATACGTGGAAAACCCAAATAGGGAAAAACCATGGTGAGATGAGACTCACAAGGATAGTTATATGAACTCTTCTGAAGTTCACCCTATTAGGAGCCAATCCTGTTAAAGCTTTTACAATAAGTCCTATTAAGAACTAATTCCAGTTAGGAATCACCCGGTTAAGGGATTTACAAATATGCCTTGATGAAAAGCACAATACCCTATTAGGAGTAACCTCTCTAGAGGATTTGAGAATCCAAACTAATAGACCACCTTGTTAGAGGATTTAGAAAGTAACCAAGATTGTTAGAGCTTACTCGATTAGGGGATTTCAATTTCTGCTGTAATTATTAGAAAATAATAGGCTTTCTTGATCTACTTGAATAGTACTTCATCTGCTTGATTAGATCCTTCTTAAGCTTCAATCTGCCTTTACTCAAACTGCAAATCCATCAACTAGTTTGGCAACCACACACTCAACTAATTTCTGCCAACTTTGCTAGCTCTTTTTACAAACAACTTCAACGACCTTAAATACAAATCAATTAGGTCGGTAACACAACAAAAACCTAATTCTCATCATCGAGATTACAAAAAATCAGTATAATCTTGACCATTAGAATTCATAACAATCTCTTCACATTCTTCAATAAAATTCGAAACACTCCATGATCACTGCTTCATCAGACTTTGTAACTCATCACGCACTATGTACTAGATGCAATCCACTTTTGTCTTTTCCAAGATAACAAACATGCCATATCAATCTGAACTAATCCTCATTCAATGATCATAGTGTCTCCATCATTACCGCTCAACATAAACCAAAAAACTTGATTGGTTAGGGTTTAAGACAAAACAATTGGTAGGGTTTATCAATTTACATAACATAGAAATGTTTAACCTTATAAACCGGTTCAACTTACAAACTACCATATACTGATTTACAACATCTTCCACAAAGTTTATCATACCGATTACAAGATAAAAACAATATCAATAGTAACATTAGCAATATCATGAATATCATTCACTGGTTCAATTGACATTAATGACAACATATCATTAATGCAATCTAAATACAAAATGCCAATAATCTGAAAATGCCAACAATCTCCCCCTTTGGCATTGATGGCAATACAAATATCAACACCTTTGATTGTTTTTGTGACTAGTGAATATGAATCATGGTTTACATTACCAAGTATTCACCATGCTTTGTCTGTCTTCAGTCTGTCATTGGTTCACATAATCCTTCTCATCAATCACATAATTATTCTCCGCCTTTGACAACAATGCCAAATTGAATGTAAAACATGTAATTCCAAATTCTTACTATGCATCAACATACTACAACTTGATGTTCCCCCTGTGGAATACATCCACTTCCAAAAAAAATCAATCCATGTAAGATTCTGCAAGTAATTCAGGGACTGATGCAATCAACATCATGATCAACTAACTTCATGAAGAGGGACAACCCCCAACTGACTTCTAAGATACTCAAAAGTTGTCTTAGGCACAAGTTTGCTAAATATATCCTCAAGTTGCTCCTGGGTAGAAACATGCTCTAAGATAACATCTTTACTTTGAAATTTTTCCCTCAAAAAGTGATACTTCAATTCAATGTGCTTAGTCCTTGCGTGCAAAATAGGATTCTTAGAAATAATTATTGCACTTGTGTTATCACACAAAATTTTTATAGGTTCCAAGATCTTCATCTTAAAACCTTCAAAAATGTATCTCATCCAAATAGCTTGTGTTCAATTCATATAAGCTACTACATACTCAGCTTCAATAGTAGATTGTGAATTACAACTCTGCTTTTTACTACTCTGTGAAACTAGCCTTCCTCCTAAAAAGAATGCTCTACCACTAGTATTTTCTAGTCATCAATATTTCCTACCCAATCAACATCAGTGTACGCCTTTAAATTAAAATTGCCTCCATATGGATACCATAACCAATAGTCAACAATACGTTTTACATATCTAAAAATTCTCTTAGTTTCTATCAGATGTGCTTCCTTTGGATTTTTCTAAAATATAGCAACTATACTAACTGCATGAGAAATAACCAGTCAATTGTGAACAACATAGTGTAATTTGCCAATCATTGACCTGTATTCCTTTTCATCTACAGACTTAGATGCATCTTTGTTGGACAATTTACAACCTATAATCATTGGAGTTCCAACTGGTTTATAGTCACTCATGCCAAAAGTCTTCAAAAATTCTTTCACATATTTAGATTGAGTAATGAAAATACTATTCTTCATCTACTGTATCTGCAAGCCTATGAGATTTTTTATTTACCCTACTAATGACATCTCAAACTCATTCTTCATTTCATCTACAAAGTTGTTTCTCATGACATCATTACCTCCAAATATAATGTCATCAACAAATACTTCACACACTAGTATTTCATCTTCTTTAGACTTGAGATAAATGTTGTTGTCATCATTGGTTCTTGAAAAGCCTATCTTCATCAGATGTGTATGAAGTTGTTCATACCATGCTCTGGGTGCCTACTTTAATCCATACAAATCTTTGTGCAATCTGCATACCATGTCTTCCTTATTTGTCATTGCATAACCATTAGGCTGCTCTATATAAACCTCTTCTTCCAACATCCCATTCAAAAATGCAGACTTAACATCCATCTGGTAAACCTTGAACTTATTGTGAGTTGCAAATGCAAGTAATGTTCTTACTCCTTCTAGTCTTGCTACTAGTCCAAAAGTTTCTCTATAATCCTCTCCTTCTTCTTGCACATAACCTTTGCAAACTAATATTGCCTTATTGTGAACTACAACACAATCTTCATTTAACTTGTTTCTGAACACCAATTTAGTACCTATGACATTCTTATTTACCGGTCGGGGTACCAAGGTCCAAGTGTTGTTTTTCTCAATCTTATCCAATTCCTCTTCCACTGCTTTCACCCAATGATCATCACCAAATGCCTCCTTAGAACTTCTAGGTTCAAAGGTGGAGATCATGCAAGATTTCTCTCTAACTCTTCTTCTAGTAAGTACTCCATCATCCTTATCCCCAATAATCTACCCAGAATTGTGATTCAGTCTTACATAACTAGGAATAACATGATCATTCTCATCAGGTTCAGCTTCTTCATTATCTTCTTCCTCTGAATTTATTTGTTCTGGTTGAACAAGTACATCAAGATTTTCTTTACCAATTTCTAATTTACCAGTTTTAGGTTCCAAAAGAAAAATGCAAGGATCTTCATCCTTTCTCTCTGAACATGTTCCTTCTCAAATTTTAGGACTTTCATCTACAAGAACATCAACACTCTCAATAATTCTCTATGTCTGGTTGTTGAAGCATTTGTAGGCCTTACTCTTGGTGGAATAGCCAAGAAATATGCCTTCACCACTCTTAGCTTCAAACTTTCTTATGTAATCACATATTTTTATAAAACATTTACTACCAAAGATCTTAAAATAGCTAACATCAGATGTTCTTCCATACTAATACTCATAAGGTGTCTTATCCTTACCTCTTTTCACCAGAACTTGGTTCATTGTGTACGCTACTATACTTACAGCTTCTCTCCAAAATATTTTTGCTACATTTCCTTTTATCAACATAGTTCTAGCTACTTCAACTACTGACTAGTTGTTCCTTTCTGCTATACCATTCAGTTATGGTGTCCTTGGTGTAGATAGCTGCCACTTGATACCATTACCATCACAATACTTAGTGAATTTCTCATAAGTAAATTCACCACCTTGATCTGTCCTTGAACATTTTATATTTTTGCCACTCTCTTTCTCATCTAAGACTCTAAATGTCTTGAATTTACCAAAAGTTTCATTCTTGTCCTTCAAGAATGTGACCCACATCATCCTTACAATCATCAGTGAAGATCATGAAATATCTATCACCTGAAATGCTTCTAGTTCTTTTTGGTCCACATAGATTTGTATGAACCAAATCTAACAAGTGCTCTACTGAGAAGAAATTGCTCTTGAAAGTTGAAGAAGTCATCTTTCCTCACTAACATTCTTTACAAAGAGCATTAATTGGTTTGTCTAGCTGAGGTAGACCTCTTAAAGTCTTAGACTTGCTCACTTTAACAATGTTATCAAAGTTTACATGAAAAAATCTCCTATGCTAAAGCCAACTATCATCTATTTTTGCAATCAAATAGTTGCTAACTTTAAGATTAAGATAAAGTAGATAACCTCTGGTCTGTTTCCCAGTTGCAATTAATTAACCTTTGTTGTCAAATATTTTGCACATTCCATTTCTAAACACCACTAGGTTTCCTCTATCATTAAGTTGTGCTACACTCAAAAGATTGTGCTTTAGGCCTTCAACCCAATAGACATCATTAGCATTGATCTTCCCATTAAGAGACATAACTCCCTTACCTTTAACCATACAGGGTGAGTCATTGCCAAGTCTGACAACACTGCCATCAAATTCCTTCAAGGAAAGAAATTTTCTCCAATCACTGGTCATGTGATGTGAACAACCACTATCAATGATCCAATCATCAGAGTTATCCATCTTGGACACTAGTGCTTTCTGATCTGATATCTCTTCCTTAATAGCCACAAACACAATATCTTCACTAGCGTCATCATCAAATTCTTCAGCAGTAATACCACTGTCAATAGCTACAAGACAATCTCTCTTTCCTTTAACCTTATACTTCTTAAATTTGTCTCTCTTGTATTCATTTTCACCATTAGGGAAATTAGTTGCGATAGGACCAATCTTATTACAAGTAAAACATTTCAATGATAGCTTACCTCTGTATTTACTAGTGCCTCTAGGCAGTCATTTTGCCAACAATGCTTCAAGCTCCACTAAATTGTCTTCACCATCAGTATCTTTGTTGGATCTAGATTCATAGATATGGTTAGTATCTCTACTTCTTCTCACAAATGAGTTAGAAGAAGAAGCTCTGAATGCAGATTCTAATTTTTGTACACTACCATCATATCCATTTAGTTCAAAAGCAGTAAGTTTGCCAATGATAGAGTCAAGAGTTACCTTTGTTTTGTCAATCAATTTCAGCTCTTGAATAGCATAGACTGGTAGAAGGGTTCTCAATACCTTACTCTGTGGCATCTTCCACTTTCCTTCTTGCACTCTTTATTTCACGAGCTATATTTTTTATCCTTTCACCATACTGCTGGATATTCTCACCTTCAGACATTATCATGTCATCAAATTTTCCTCTTACACTCTCCTCTTTGGCAATCTTAACATGTTCATCATCGCTAAAATCTCCTCAAGTTTTTTCCAAACTTCATATGCAGTTTCAAGAACACTAACATCTGGTGAATACTAAGAGGGGGGGGTGAATTAGTATGCCAAAAATCTCTGCACTAAAACACTTAAATAGTCTAAAGACAAACTGGTTAAACGGTTTAGCAAACAGACCGGTTATCACACATGCAAATGAAAATGCAAGTAAAGCATTCATCCACAAAAGCAATATAACCATAACACAAGATATTTGACGTGGAAAATCCAAATGGAAAAAACCATGGTGAGATGGAACTCACAAGGCACTATCTATAGAATAGAAAATAGACCGGTTAAGGTAAGACCGGTTAACGTCTTACAATGTTCTTCACCAGAACAAATCCTATTAAGAATCTCAATCTTTGTTAGGAGATAAGTCTAATTAAAGACTACCTTGCTAGAGGATTTTAGATTCATAGAGGTGAACCACCTTGTAAGAGGATTTTACAAAGGCTTTTGGGCCTACCCGATTAAGGGCTATAGACTTGTCAAAGATGTGAGTAATCAACAAATATTTGATCTATCTTATAGCACAAACTACTTGGTTAGATCCAGTATTTCTCACTATTAATGCATTCCAACATTACTTCAGTCTTCTCTATCTCTCTCTTAGTTACAACTTGATCTTCTCAGATAAGATCACTCTTACAACAACTCAACAACCACCTTAAACCCTAGCACAACATAAACCCTTTTAGCAACAACCTAAACCCTAGACATGATGTCCTTTTAATAGAATCTAATTTCATGTCGGTCCAATAGAATTACATTACAATTTTGTAGGTTCAATGAATCTAGACATACTCAGTAACATGACACAAAAAGCACCGTTAGTGTGTCAGCACCGTCAAACAATTGGTGGGTTGGTAACTCATCACAAAATGTTGGTTGGTAACTCATCATAGAGTATTACCGGTTCATAAAAATATCGGTTGCCAGTTTGACAAAAATGAAGACTGGTAAGAATGTGTTATGCTACTTTTCTCCCTCGTACCGCTTGAGATCTATGAACCGCTTGGGGTCAACATGCCACTTCAGACTGGGAAACACATTCTACAAAATCACCAATAGTCTAAAGACTAGAATACAACATACCGGTTGGAACACATACCAGTTGAGATCTAGCTCATACATATAGAGTGGATCTCAATACAAGTGTGTGTCCATCAATGACAATCACAACATAAACATAAAAAATGCCAACAATCTGCCCCTTTGGAATTGATGGCAACACTTAGGAAAATAAAATTTTGACATCTAAGTGTTTTACAATCAAAAACATGCCATTAACAAAATTGCTCCCCCTAGGCATATACACTATCCCTTAATGAATACAATGTATAGCAATTTTGCATACAGAGCATAAACATTGAGATATCAGAGCATATAGCATATATCAAAACATATATCAAAATTTTAAAACCAGATACTTCTCCCTATTTGTCTCCAAAATAGATAGAGTACCTCTCCCCCTTTACCAATAATGACAAAGTATCATTGAATAACCCTATTTCCATTTGATTTGAAATAATAAAATTTTATGACAACAATGAATAATACTTGTCAAAAACCGATTTATAGTCCTGCAAAACTTGTTTCATGGATAGAGACCAGGACTCAAGTAGGGAGGTGGCCACTTCTTTTTCTGTTTGCATCTGGGATACCTATTCCTCCATGGCATCAACTATGCTCAGTTCCTATGTAACTGTCAAGGCATCCAGGTTCAGATAACACTTCTGAAGAATTTGCAGATGTGGAAATAAAACCAATTGTAGCTCTTGCAAATCCCTAGACCGTGTATAGATCTCTTGCTCCATCTTGGCTAACTAGATTTGAAACCAGTGAATGGTTTGCGCATAAGTTGCAAAGGAATCATAAGGAGGCTTAAATGTGCTCAAGTAGGACTGTAAGTCTATTTGAAGCTTTTTCTTTTGAGTTAGCACGTCATCGCAAAATAGATGGGGTTGACAGATTTTGCTTAGTAGCGAGTTTCCCTCATCCAAAGCATCCCTTATATCCTTTTGGTCTTTCAGAATTTTAGACCAGAGCTCATTCAACTTTTTCATCAGAGAAATGTTAAGAGCCTTTTGATGCTCTTTCTTGACATTTGCCTCAGCTGCTTCTTCCAAGCTCTGCACATGATCATCCACTACATTACATAGTAGTTTGAGCTATGCTAGTGATGATTCAATGCTGGGAAGATTGGTACTGGGGATCAAACCGGTAAGGGTGTCTATAGCCGCTTGAATGATATCTTGCTCCTTTTTCCTTCATATGATTTCAAGGTGCTCTTGAGCAACCTTGATGCTCTGCATAAGCTCCAATTCACTGGTAGACTGGAGATCGATAGGACAAGAGATATCAACTGGTTTGACTTGACTCCCGGTTTCCTTCGGAGTCTCCATTTGTGTGCTCTTCATCGCTTCCACTGCCTTGTCTACTTCTTCCTTCTTCCTTTTCTCTGCTTCCTACTTCTATTCTTGTGCCTTTTCTTCCTCTGCTTTTTTTTTCCTCTTTGTTTCCTTCCTCTTCTCTTCTTCTTTCTCTTCCTCTTCCTTCTTCTTCTTTTCTTCTGCTTCCTTCTTCTTTTCTTCCTCTTCCTTCTTCTTCTTCTCTTCCTCTTCCTTCTTCTTCTTCTATTCCTCTTCCTTCTTCTTCTTCTCTTCTTCTTTTCTTTCCTCCTCTTCCTCTTTTCTCTTTCTCATCTTCATCCCTCTTCTTCTTCTCTTCCCATTCCTTAGCTGCTTCCTATGTGTCCTTGGCTTGTTCACTGCTATGTTCGTCTTGATACCCCTATTCTGTTCCTTCAGAAGGTATGTCCTGAGTGACATCTTCTATGTCCAATGCATCGACATCAATGGTGTTGATTGGTTCTTCAACCAAGTTTCCTTCTCCATCAAAAACTTCATCCGATTTGGATACAACTGGTTCTTTTTCTGCTTGGAGGTTGGTCATTCATGCTTTGTGAGAATTGATAGCATAGTCCATATGCTAATGACTGTCTTTTTCAACATCATCAATTCTCCCCTCTAATAGCCAAAGTCTTCTTCTCCTTGTGAAGAAGAGTCCTTTATTCTTATCCAGGACATCAAATAATTCTGAATTTGAGAGGTCAGGAAAGTACCATGAAAAGAATTTCTCCCTAATCTCTTGTTCTTTTTCAATGGCAATGTGCCATTTGTTATCTAATGCTTTATATAAAGAATCCAATGTCTGAGATTTAATCTCTGATGGCGACCGGCCATTTTTACACAAATAAAGAATAATTTCTTGTAGTACTTCATCTTTCTCCTCATTATTAAAATCATCATAATAATCTATCAAATCATGAAGTAACTGTCTCCTAATGTTCTTTACTATCCTTTGAAAATGTGTCAAAGGTTTGTATGAGGAGATATCAATATTTACCAGTGCGGATGCTGCCGGTTTATTCTTCTTCATCTTCTTTATTTGTCTAGCCTTCTTTGGCTTTTCATCAGACTCAGTCTCTTTGGAGTACGATTGATTTGACTTAGTCTTCCTTTTCCTTTCGAAGACTTTTGCTGGTGCTGCTTCCAGTTTCTTCTTTACAGGTGACCGCTTGGTCACTCTTGGAGTTGCAATAGTAGCCGGTGCTGATGCTGCAGGCACTGCCTTTGATTTCTTTGCAACCGATTCTTTTCCTTTCTTAACATATTTCCTCGGTTGGTGCAATCCTCTTCAAGTAGGTTCCAGTCCTTTTAGCCTTGGGATCAAGAGGTGAGGCTATAAGGGTTGAGGCATACCCTTCCATCATATCATACATAACCTCATAGCCCATTAGCTCCACTTCCTCCATTCTAGGCATCAGGGTAACTGGTTCCAATCACTTGTATGCTTTCCTTGATTTGTTTGGTTACCAGTTGGTCAGGGGACCACTAAACATCTCCTACTCCAAGAAAGAAGCCTTGGAAATAGAAGAACAACCCAACCAATAGTTGTTCGAATTTGAATCTCTGTGCATTATCCTGTTTAATTGACTTCAGGTTAGACAAGAGTTGCCTCTACATACCAGTGCATAAGTCAAATGATGCATCCTCTTTGATCATCTAGTAAGTGGCATTTACCACTGCAGCAGATACAGAAATAATCCTACTAGCTGAGAATGTTTTTTAGGCTATCACCATGCAGGCGTACTTCACCAGATCATCCTTGATAGGGTTGACTGTCATTCCTCATGAGTCACTTGTTGAATTAGTGAGCTTGGCCATTTTCATTTTGCTTACCGTTCTTAGGGTTGGCACTTCCCCTGTGTTGCAAAAACCAGTGACTGCATGAATTGCCTGTGGTGTGATATCATGCATCCTCTCCAGGTACATCTTGTCACCATGGACTCTGCTCAAGATGATCCTAATGTGATCCTCTGTGAAGTCTTCCAGAAAGTATACTGCATTATGGAGTTTCTTCTTCTCTAGGATACTGAACTTCGGTTTGATTTTCTTGTCCTTGCAAAAAAATAAACCCAACTAGGTGTGAATGGCTAAGGACCCTAGGTCTTCTATTTTGCAATCAATATAATCTGAAATTCCCTCTTCAACTATGACTCCAGCCTGAACTTGTGATAAGGCATTATATTTGGACTTCCTTTGAATAAAACTTTCTAACTCAATGGATGTACTAGAACTAGTATGAGATGCGGAAGCCATTGTTGAGTATTTCAAGAACACAAAAAATACCTTTACAACACGAATTTAGGGTTTCCTAATTCTACTTCACTCCACTCTCCATTGGTTGCCAAATCACCACTTTGTGTTCTCTACGACCGTTTTCAAACTAGATTTGAATCTCCTCCAAGACTTGTCAATTTCTTGAAATCTTTAGCTCAAATCGCCTTTTCTTCTCTTTGCAATTTGGAAAAAATTTCTTCACTCAAAAATAGATAGTGAGAAATGATTTGAAATATGCTTTTATACATGTCTCTCACCTATTGCCATTAATGCTCCTTTATTAGAGCGTAAACCCTAATTTGCCTTTTTTACCGTTTGTAGTCTTCTACCAAGTGACAGGTATCACATACCAGTTAAGGTATTTTACTGCTGTAACCGGGCGTTTGAAAACATTTAGCCATTTGCTCCCCCTAAGCCTCTTTAGAGCTTAGTTTATTGGTTCTGATATTTCCACACTAGGTGCAGAAACCGGTTCCTCTTCCAACATTGTTGGTTTCTTCTTCCAAGTTTTGTTCATGTTTGCTTGAACTATTTCAACATCAATTTCTCCTTTCTGAGTGATCGGTATATCATTAGATATACTCTTTTCGCTTCTACAAAATCTTGCAATGTGACCCAGTTTGTTGTAGTGATAGAAAACCAATCTAGGTGCTCTCCAAGGTCCATTGTTCAAGTTTCCATTCTTCCTTCTGCATGTAGCAGCAGTGTGACCATGTCCATGACAAATCCAACAGTTTTCTCTCCATTCGGTTGCCGGTTGATAACCATTATTGCCTGACTAATAATTGTAAGCATTAAACTAGTTAGGGTTCCAGTTCACAAAAGATTTCAGACCACCTCCATGGGTCCTCTGAGGATATCTTTCGGTGTTGTTCATGATAGACCTGCATTCAGATGCTCTATGCCCAAACTTGTTGCATGCATAACAATGACCATTGAACTTATTGGATCTAGATACATTGTAAATAAAGTAAGGAAAATTATTGTAGGCTTTGCTCCTACATACATTGGCAGTGTGTCCTTCTTTAAGACAGTTAAAGCAAACAGGCTTGAATTTTTGCTTACCTTTTCCTTTGAGTGTCAGTTGCTTCTTTGATGCTTCAGCATTTGTTTTTGAGGATTCTCCTTCCTCATGTCTAGAGAAACCAAGTCCATTGGTATTCTTTACTGGTCTAGATGACTCAAGCTTTTGCCCTAGCTGAACAATACTTTTGCTAAACTTAGCAAGTATTTCCTTTGACTCAGAGAGTTCTTTGGAAATAGTAGCATTTGACTCCATTAAGCTTGCATTTTCAAAGATGGCTATGTTCAGTTCTCCTTGCATGTCTTCCTTTTCCATTCTACTCTCATGAAGGCAAGCAGTTAGTGCATTAATCTCTTTTTTCAAATTGGAGATCTCATGATCTCTATCCTTTATCAGATCTTCATCTTTTCTCCGATTCTCAAGCTCTTGACTAAACTGAACAGTCAATCCTTCCAACTCCTTTCTCAGATTGGAGTTTGAATCATTCAGCTTATTTACTTTTGGAATCATGGCTTCCATATTTGCTTCATCTTCAAAACTATTTTCAAATAGCTCCATCAGCTTCTCTACATGTTCTCTCCTTTTTGCTTGAGATGCCTTGTATTTGACCATAAGATCATCATAGGCTTGCTCAGACTGAGTGAGCCATTGAGTAAGTTCCCTCAAGGAGTATTCTCCCATATCTCTTTCCAAGTGGTTAAACTTATAGAAAGGTAGGCTCTGATACCAATTGATGAATACTAAGAGGGGGGGAGAATTAGTATGCCAAAAATCTCTGCACTAAAACACTTAAATAGTCTGAAGACAAACTGGTAAAATAGTTTAATAGACAGACCAGTTATCACACATGCAAACCAAAATGCAAGTAAAGCATTCACCCACAAAAGAAATATAACCATAACACAAGATATTTGATGTGGAAACCCAAATGGAAAAAACCACGGTGAGATGGAACTCACAAGTCACTATCTGTAGAATAGAAACCAGACCGGTTAAGGTCTTACAATGTTCTTCACTAGAACAGATCCTGTTAGGAATCTCAATCTCTGTTAGAAGATAAGTCTAATTAAAGACTACCTTGCTAGAGGATTTTAGATTCACAGAGGTGAACCACCTTGTTAGAGGATTTTACAAAGGCTTTTGGGCCTACCCGATTAAGGGCTACACACTTGTCAAAGATGTGAGTAATCAACAAGTGTCTGATCTATCTTATTGCACAAACTGCCTAGTTAGATCTAGTATTGCTCACTGTTAATGCATTCCAACATTACTTCAGTCTTCTCTATCTCTCTCTTAGTTACAACTTGATCTTCTCCGATAAGATCGCTCTTACAACAACTCAACAATCACCTTAAACCCTAGCACAACATAAACCCTTTTAGCAACAACCTAAAACCCTAGACATGATGTCCTTTTAAAGGAATCTGATTTCATGTTGGTCCAATAGAATTACATGACAATTTCCTAGGTTCAATGAATTTAGACATACTCAGTAACACGACACAAAAAGCACCGTCAGCGTGTCAGCACCGTCAAACAATCGGTGAATTGGTAACTCATCAAAGAGTATTACTAGTTCATAAAAATACATGTTGCTAGTTTGACAAAAATGAAGACTGGTAAGAATGTGTTATGCCGCATTGCTCCCTCGTACCACTTGAGATCTATGAACCGCTTGGGGTCGACATGCTGCTTTAGACCGGGAAACACATTCTACAAAATAACCAATAATCTAAAGACTAGAATACAACATATCGGTTGGAACACATACCGATTGAGCTCTAGCTCATACATATAGAGTGGGTCTCAATACAAGTGTGTTTCCATCAATGACAATCACAACATAAACATAAAAAATGCCAACAACATCTAAATATTTAGCATCAGACAAGGAATTGATAATAGCTTCTAATGCTTGATGATTCTCTTGTTGTTGTTTCTTCTGATCATCAGTCAGAGTACCAGTAGGTCCAACATATAGAGTTTCTACATGCTCCCAATACTAACTACCAAGACTTTTAATGTCAATCTTCATTCTATCACTCCATATCCTATAGTTATCTTTGTTGAACTTCAGACCTTCTTTCTTCATCACGATCTACAAGATTTTTCCTCAAGCTGGTATGCTTTAGGTTAAAGGCGACTTGAGATGCTCTGATACCAATTGATGGTATGATGAAAGAATAAGTATCTAGTAGAATACTGAGAGGGGGGGATTGAATCAGTATACTGAGAAACTGATACAAAATCCCAAACTCAAAATAAACTTATCAACAAATAACTTTGTCAAGATAATGTCTCAAATATAACAAACATCAATCAATCATCAACCGGTTTGACTGTTATACCAACTTAATAGTAAACAAATTTAATCTTGTAAATATCAACAATGCTTAATCAAATATCACCATATTCATCTATCATGCTTCCAATTATCATGCCTTATCAGAATAATTAAGTAGTTAATCAAATCAACAAATAAGATCATAACCACGAAAGAATTCACCACTAGACACAAATATTTATACGTGCAAAACCCAAATAGGTAAAAACCATAGTGAGATGAGACTCACAAGGATAGCTATCTAAACTCTTCTGAAGTTCACCCTGTTAGGAGCCAAGCCTATTAAAGCTTTTACAATTAGTCATGACAAGAACTAATTTCAGTTAGGAATTGCCCGATTAAGGGATTTACAAATATGCCTTGATGAAAAGCACAATACCCTATTAGGAGTAACCTCACTAGAGGATTTGACAATCCAAACTAATATACCAGCTTATTAGAGGATTTAGAAAGTAACCAAGCTTGATAGAGCTTACTCGGTTAGGGGATTTCAATTTCTATTGTAATTGTTAGAAAACAATAGGTTTTCTTGATCTGTCTGAATAGCACTACATCTACTTGATCAAATCCTTCTTAAGCTTCAATCTGCCTTTACTCAAAGGGTAGATGCATCCACTAGTTTGGCAACCACATGCTCAACTAATTTCTTCCAACTTTGCCAACTCTTTTTACAAACAACTTCATCGACCTTAAATACAAATCATCTAGGTTGGTAACACGACAAAAACCTAATTCTCATCATCGAGATTACAAACAAGTCGATACAATCTTGACTGTTAGAAATCATAACAATGTCTTCACATTCTTCAAGAAAACTCCAACTGCTCCATGATCACTGCTTCATCGGACTTTGTAACTCATCACGTGCTATGCATTAGATGCAATCCACTTTGCTCCTTTCCAAGATAAAAAACATGCCAAATCAATCTGAACTAATCCTCATTCAATGATCACACATGTCTCCATCATTACTACTCAACATAAGCCAACAAACTTGATCGGTTAGGGTTTAACACAAAACAATTGGTAGGGTTTACTAGTTTACATAACATAGAAATGTTTAACCTTATACACCGGTTCAACTTACAAACTACCATATACCGGTTTATAGCATCTTCCAAAAATTTTATCATACCGGTTACAAGACAAAATCAATATTAGCAGTAACATCAGCAATATCGTGAATATCATTCACCAGTTCAGTTGACATCAATGACAACATATCATTAATGTAATCTATATGCAAAATGCCAACAATATGAAAATGTGAACAATTAAGTTGATCCCGTCTTCCTTGTTTGAAATGGAAAGGAATTTATTGAATTATGCAGTGAAAAAGTGACACCTAGATCTGGTAGTAATATGTCGAGACAAAGTCACCTTGTGAATTTGAGGAAAAGTTGCTTGGAGTGTGGCGGGAATGTATACGGTACTCCAAAAAATCCATGAAACAAATGAAGTCCAAATCCAAATCAAATGTAACGGTACGACAAATGAAGTCCAAATCCGAAAGTATAGTTGTGCACCTACAACCTACACACATAAAAGATAGGAAAGTGGTTTGGGATTGGGGGTTTGCCTTTAGGCCAAATCCCAGTTTTGGAATTAACCAAGTAATGAAAGAAAGTATTGCAAGTAGCTATAAATGAAAGATTGAATTGTAAATCACCTCAAGGGAGGTTGTAGTAGCAATTTTGATAGAAATACTTGTGTGGAATTTAATGTTTAAATAAATCTCCTCTTCAATGGTTGAATCATTGACTTGAATGCAACACCTAGCCTTGAAGGGAGACTTGAGAATGCCCAATGTTGGAAAAGAATGCTTGATCGCTTGTGAATTTACCATTCATCCAACCTACAGAACTTATGTAAATGAGAGGAGGAATTCCCCTTAAATACATGTTAGTGGATTTGATTTTCGTCATGGGCCAACATCGGGCGAGTTTCATGCTTGATGCACAACAAACAATGCAACCCTAGGAAGGGTCCTACCCAAAATAGGGCAGGGACAGGTGTGCTTACTCCTTTCCTAGGAGGAAAAGGATGCCATAACCAAGTCCAAGGGGGGACAGTGGCACCAGGCCCCTATAGTACCCCTTTCTTCAGGGCAAAGTGCAGACGAGGTGATGCAAAGGCCAAGTAAGAATCTATTTTTGAGGATTGCACAATCTTCGATCAGGCTAGAGGATTCAAACTCACATATATGACGACCCTAATGTAGTAAAAAATTTCTTGTGTCACAATTTTATGACACTGTGGGTCATACTAGGACATAATTAGGGTTTATGATTAAATGATTTATTGGAGGAAAAATATAAAAAAGGGGCACACTAAGGGTAAAGGGCACAATTTTATGATGTGGGGAGTGATGAAATATGACTCTAGATTTAATTAAATTATTTAATTAAATTCTTAAAAGAAAATAACAATGCAAGATGCAAACACACTAAGGTGGATGCTAAACTGAGCATAAAATTGTACCACCCTAGCAAGGGTGTACAATTTAAGACGCTATATATAGCCCCCACTTTAGCGGTCATATGACACTATGTGCATATGCAAGCTAAAGTAAAGAAAAATAAACATTTATGAAAAATGATATATCCACAAGTTGTTGGATGAAGCCCCTAGTGGTATCTACAGTATACAGTTAGGAACCACACCTTACAAAACCACATGTTAGATAAAATCACAAAATCACCTCAATTATTACTAAAGAAGGTAATGAAAATTCGAGGGTAGCTATATGCCCCTCCCCTATTTCAGCTTGCTAATTTAGTGAGTTGAAAGAGGGTATCATGTTTACCACATTGAATTGTGAAAGAAGATTAATGAAAAAACTTCACAAGAATATTTGATAGAAGATCAAAAACTAATGGATAATCATTTGGAAAGAAAAAGGACTAAACCTCAATTCCCACAAGAAAGAGTGTGAGGATCTGAGAGTTCTCTAACCTAAGATGAAAGATTTAAAGGAAAATAAATTCAACTCTATAAAGGAAATTGGAAAAGAATGGAGGATTGAAATGACATCAAAGAGAGATTATTTATAGAAACACTCTTCTAAAAGAAGGAAAGAGATCCTCATCAGGGACATGCATGTTCACAAAATAGAAGGGTTTATTATAAAAGATACCACTCAATGAAAAAAATAAATTGATGAATGATCAAAGAATTCCAACACCAAGGAGGAGGTCCCAATTAAGGATATGTACTTAAGATCCCTATTAGGGATACTTGCTCCAATATGAGAGAATGAATTCAAATATGAATACACCTCTATAATCAATAAGAAATCCTTATAGAAGACACTACTTCACAAAGGGGAAATTTTAATCTTAAGAAGGGGAGATGTTTGAAATCGCTCTTGCCCCCAATATATATGGAGAAGAGATGATATAGAAATAGGATATTATGTTGCTTCCAAAAGTATGATTGCATGTGAAATTTTACCATCATGAATGACAATGACCCCCAGTAAGTGAGCTACCAATGTCACATAATGATGAGCAACACAATAGCCATTAATGTTAATTAAAGATATGATAGATTGAATGAGGTATTTGAATATGACATATCAAATGCTCTACTATAAGTGAGATTAAAAACATATATAAGATGATGAATGTTAAAGTCTTTAGAAAGAGAGAAGTTTATAGGAATAGAATATGCCACTAAGTCATACTTTTCTTGTACACAAGAAATCTTAGGAGAGGGATAAGTGTAATTCATTAGAGCCTTATTCCTAGAAGAAGGGATTTTAGAATGAGTAGAAGATAGTCTCATAAGTGGGATTAGAAATCTCCTGAGGAGTTTCGTTAAAATATTTGTTAATCACCAAGATTTTGTTATGAGGGGGATGAGTGTTGAAAGAGGTAGAAGATGGTTTAATTGAGGTGAGGTTGTCATCACTACTAAATATAGCATTCACATTGAGAGATGGTCTTTTAGATGCTTTGGTGGGCTTAGAGGGATTACATCCAAGTCCAAATAAAGCTTCATGTGTGTTATGTTCTAAAGGAACTTTAATTCCTTGTTCATCTGCACCACAACCATT
Source organism: Cryptomeria japonica (assembly GCF_030272615.1). Lineage (NCBI taxonomy): Eukaryota > Viridiplantae > Streptophyta > Pinopsida > Cupressales > Cupressaceae > Cryptomeria > Cryptomeria japonica. The sequence goes on along the minus strand of NC_081415.1, from coordinate 513,303,156 downwards.
GCAATTATAGCTACTCTTAGCTAAAATATGAAACCCAGACCATAAAGGGATGCCAAATCAGAAAGAGATGGTTGTGCCTCATAGGTCTCAGTGCTATATGAATTAAAGGAAGAATTTGAAGAATTATTTGAATTAGAAGAAACCACAAAGTGGTTACTTAGTTGTTAAGACAAAGTGGGTTTCTCTTTCGGTTCCTCCTTATATTTATCCTTCTTAGTCTTCCAAGATACTCTATAATCTCCTATAAAAGTAGGGTTAAAGTCTAGAGATCCCCAATCAGCATCTAAGAGCACTCCTTCAGGAGAAAATATATCCTTGAGAAACTTAGAGATTTGAAACTGAGATACTGAAAGCAAAGAAGGGGAGGGAGTCTGGATGTGTACCTAATAAAGAAAGATGAGCCAAACTGACCAGGACCAGGGTGCCATGCCCTGTCCCTAATAATTTGATAGAGATTTGTAACTGAAGGACTGCAATCCTGAGATACCACCTTGTCAAATATCACTAAAATTGAGGGGGATTAGGGTGCCATGCACTTGTCCTGGGCAGGACCAAGGTGACACGCCCCTGTCCTTGATGGATTTGTGGTAGTCTAAGGCCTTAGGAGTGTTCTTGTATCTTTTGCTGATTTGGGAAGCCTTCTGGGTACTTGTACCTACATCTAAAACTAAAAAGAGAGAGTTTGGGTGGTTATATAGGGTTTTTCCTTAGCCAAACCCCTATTTTGATGATTTCCACCTCAACAAATAGCTGATTTGTATAGTAAAATAGTGTGTGTAGGAATTTTGTGTGTGTCCAAGACCCTAAAATGAATGCAAATAATATACAACAACCCTAAAGAGTAAACCCTAAATTCTTGTAATTGACAAAGTAAATGCTCTAAATCAATGATGCAAAGAGATCTAAAACATAAATGTAAATATGAAAATTGATGTAATGAAGCCCATGCAAAGACATGAAAACAACATGAAATCATACCCAACCCCTAAGGGAGGGGTGCAAGCTAATCGTTAGATGGTGATCTCCTATTGTTCTTTAATGTCTTCAAGGCTCCTAATTTATGATGAATGCTTGAAAAATACTTGATGAATGTTTGTGAATGTTTTTGAATGTTTTTGAAGACTCCACATAAGCTTCTCTTTCACTACATAGAAGGCTCCTTGTGCTTGCTCCAAAAGGTTTTTGCTAAATTTGATTAGATCTTAGTTGCCTTCAAATGAAGAAAGAGAGCTCTTATGTATGAAACCCTAGATCTTAATTTTGTCTTTTGGCCGACCTAGGATTTTTAATTTCCTATCAATTTATTAGGGTTAAGCATTATAACATCATAGAATTGTGCTCCTAAAATTTTGAGAAAAATGTTAGGGACTAGGTGGAAAGTGCACCTGGTCCGACCAATGTTTCACCAAATTTTTAGGGCCATTCGATATGATGATATTAGAGTGAATCCCAAAGTTATAGATGATTTTGAGATGTTTTTTATATGTGAAATTGGGCCTTAAAGGTCGAATTAGGACATAATTAGGGTTTATGATTCATTGATTTATTGGAGGAATAAAATAAAAAGGGGCACACTTAGGGTAAAGGTCCCAATTTTATGATGTGGGGAGTGATGAAACATGACTTTATATTTAATTAAATTAATTAAAAAATTCTTAAAGGGAAATTACAATGCAAGATGCAAACACACTAAGGTGGGTGCTAAACTAAGCATAAAATTGTACCACCCTAGCAAGGGTGTACAATTTAAGATGCTACAATATGCGAAAACACTCCTTGCCCTTTTTAGTATATCTGATTGTAAATATTTGCTCGCACCCATGGAGACAATTTTGAAACTATCATGTTTCTAGGATTCCCCTAAAATTAATATGAATCTACTTGGTGTATGTACCAAATCAGAATTATGCTTTGTTGTGAGTTATCTATTAAGGTTAATGCAAGAGCCAAAGAAATCTCATTGGATTGCAACCAAGCATGTTTTGTGCTATGTTTGAGGTACTCTTTAGTATAGTCTTTAATATAAGAAGAATGATAAGTTTTTCTTATAGGTATATATTTACTCAAACTATGCTAGGTCTCTAGATGATCACAAATCAACATCAAGCTATCTTTTTCATCTTGGATCTGGTCCTATTTTATGGATTAGTAAGAATCAAATTTTTTTTTATGTCATCCATCAAGGCTAAATATTATATTGTATAGGGAGATATGTGCAAGGTGATCTGGTTACATCACATTCTAGTTGATATGGATATTATAGAGGATCAACCACCAATTCTTTTGTGCAACAACTAGAGAGTGTTGAAACTTTTCAAGAACCTAGTTTTTCATGACCGCACCAAGGATTTAAAGGTTGAATGTAACTACATTCAGAGAATGTATTGCAACACCACATTTAGCTCTAGTATTGTCCCTTAGATTCTCAGATTGTTGATATTCTCACCAAGTCTCTTCATAAGGTCAAATTTGAACTATTTTTTGATACATTTGTAGAAAAAATGAATTAAGGGGGGCAATGTTAGCATAATGTCATTGTTTTTATTTTTTGTTTCTACCATTCAACAATGATACCTATCTATCATTCCTCCAATGGACGTAACTACTTTATGCATTGTATATATTGCCTTAAGTTAACAACACATTTCATTTCATTGCCTTCATCTAAATGTCTTGTACGCTTACATGATGTAGTTCATCTAAATTCCGATGACAACTAATAAAAAGTCCGACAACGATGCTCTATATCCGACGTCACTTCCATGTTGAATGGTCATCGAGGAGTAATCATAACATCCATCAGAAATTCATTGATATTTGTTGTGAGGGGTTCAAATATAGCTTTCGTCAGATGAGTTCATTACATCGTCGGACGATCGATGTAAATGGCATCATCTGGAAGCTCGATGATGAGTTTTCGACAGTAAAGTTGGTCGGAAGTCTGACATTTGGTCGTCGCAAATATGACAATTAACCATCAAAAATTAGGCCCAAATGTACTAGTGTAGACTTCTTAAATGAACCCCCTGAGAAATTTTTTTTACCTTTGGTTCTTTATCAGGGACCAATGGCAACAAATCGTCCACCTCTGCCTGCAAACCCAACATTTGAGTTTCCTATTTCTGACTAGCATAATAATGCAAATTTGAAGAATATACCAACCTCTTCTTTTCCAAAATTTCATGGCTTGGTGACAAAAGATCTGGATACCTTTTTGTTTGAATTTGACATCATGTATAGAAGTTATGACTATACCGCTGATGCCCATAAATTCAAGTTATTCCCTACTACTCTAAAAGAAGTTGCTCTGAGATAGTTTATGAGTCTAGGTAGAGATGTAATCACTACCTAGGATGAGATGAAAACAAACTTCTTAGATAAGTTCAAAGATTATTACAGGGGAATGGACCGACATGGTGATGATATCTTCTGGATGACACAAAAAGAACATGAGAGTCTAGAAGATTATTTGGAAAGGTTTTTGTTTAGTGTCAGAAAATCCAAGCATAGCACCTTGAGTGAAGAATCCATGAAGTTGATTTTTCTAAGGGGGATTAATGAAGACTGTGCTGACTTATTAGACCTCATGGGAGGAGGAGACATTACTCAAGTTCAATGGTATGACATTAGGGAAATCTATCAAAATTATTTGAGAGCTTCAGCCAAGAAGGGGAGACACTATAGGCCTGATTCTTCAATTGTAAAGGCATCTACAATAGTTTCAAGGATGGAGATAACTCATTTGTTAAATGAATTTAAAGAGGATATTATTGACAATATGGCTACTCAGTTGGATAAACTTCAAGCAAGAAAGAAGCATGAGTAAGCAGAGGTCATGCTTGCTGAGTTTTGTCCTCACTGTTGGTAAAAGAAGAGGGACTGCAAATGTAAAATCCTAGCTAAAATTCATAGCCAGTAGGCTTCCACGGATTTTACACTAGTCTATGGAGATGATGAACAACTCTTTTATGTTGCACAACGAAGGCCTTTGTGTCCAAGACAAGGTATGCCAGAAGATACATTATCTTTTCCTAATCCGTGTATGAACTTCAATGTATAAAATAAATAGTGGCAACCTCCATACTCCCAAAATTTTGGAAATTATACTCCTCAGTCTTAGAATAACTCTCAAAACCCTTGGCCCAATTATCAGAGTCCTTCCTCTTAGTGGCAGTAGCCACAAGGGAATTGGTGACCACCTCAAGGTAACTAGCAACAGTCACCGCAATGGAGGGGAGGTCATGAGTGGTCAAACCAATCATCAGGTTTCCTCAAGCCACAAAAATAGTCCCAATAGCCGGCTTTAATGCCACCAGATCCTAATGCTACTCCACCCAAACCAACTCAACGACCAATACAGCCTGCAGCAAATCCAAATAACAAACCTCAACAACAACAATAATTTTTTTCAACTGGTCCTAATCAGTATCCTGCATATTTGCTTGATATAAGTGACATTCACTTATAGTCAGGAACAACTCCGCCTACCCCATCTCCTCTAGTTATAACAGAATTACCATCTGAGGAGATTGCTCAGGATACTACACCCGATCAGCCTAAAAATCTAGAGCAGGTACATCATTCTAAGACTCCAAGCACACCAGTTAGAACTCCCCCATTTCCTTAAAGATTACAAGTAGAAGTGTCTCGGCAACAGGATGACATAACTTTCAATCTTATTGATCAATTAAATATATGTGTAAATATTCCATTATTTCAAGCTATTAAAGAGGCATGTCTAAAAAATTTGGATGCAAGAGAAAGGACCCAAAAATTGTACATGGAGTAGGGCAAATGGCTAATATTATGTTAGGAAAAGTTGTTGTACCTAAATGTTCTGACCCAAGTAGTCCAATTGTGAAGGTAGTTATTATTAGAAATCAAATTAAAAATGCCTTGATAGACTTAAGAGTAGCCATAAATGTGATGACCAAGGATGTCATGTAGCAACTCAATATTACTAGTCTTAGATCTACCCCAACAGTCCTGCAACTTGCTGGCAGCTCTACTGTCTGACGTAAAGGGATGGTTGAAGAAATTGTTGTCACACTAGATTCTTGGGAATATCCGGCTGATTTAATAATACTCTCTGCTAAGGCAACATTGGGTGGATATCCAGTCATTTTGGGAAGACCTTGGCTTGCTACAACTGATGCATACATAAGCTGTAGATCAGTGGACATGACTATTTCAGATGGTGTTACTACTAAAACTCTTTCACTTTATTCTCCAGTACAACCACAACTTGATCAAGAGCAAGTAGTATGGCCAGACATAGGAGAAGAAGCAGAGGAAATTAATTATGTTAAGAAACTAATGATGTTAACCAAAGAACCATTCATAGAAATCCAAGAAGATGATACGGTACTCTCTAACATCATAGGAAATCATTATGGAGTAGCTAAATAGTAATCAGGTATACCAATAAGTCCTTTGCATACTCTTCTTTCCTCTACAAGTTCTTTAGATTCTCTTGTAGCCACAAACATATTTCAAACCTTATTACCGCAGGAAGTCCAAACCTCTTATTTATCTGAAATATCTAATGTTGAGTTAGTCACTCAAGTAGAGGTTGCTCTAGGAAGGAATCTGAACATCAATAGTCAACTTATATCAAACCAAAGGTTGTCATTAATAGAGTTATCCAGAGCCCAAAAATAAGCCTTCACATGGGATGATCATGACATGAATGGATTAAATCCTACATTGTGTACCCACATAATTTATATCAAAGAAGATTGTAAACCAGTTAGACAACCTCAGCGAAGGATTAATCCTACACTAAGGGAAATAGTTAAGGAGGAACTACAAAAAGTTTCTTAATGTAGGATTCATTTACCCTATTTTAGATAGTTAATGGGTTTCTCCATTGGTTATAGTTCCAAAGAAAGGAGGAAAATGGAGAGTTTGTGTGGACTATAGGGAAATCAACACTACCACCAAAAAAGATCGCTTTACACTTCCATTCATAGATCAAGTTACAGATTCTCTAGAAGGTAAGCAATACTTTTAATTCTTGGATGGGTTTAGTGGTTATAATCAAACTAGAATAGCTCTTGAAGACTAGGAAAAGACCACCTTCACTTGCCCTTGGGGAACATATGCCTATTCAGTTCTCCCTTTTGGTCTATGCAATGCTCTTGCAACCTTTCAAAGGGTTGTCCTCATTATATTTTCAGATATATCCCATGATTGTATTGAAATTTACATGGATAATTTTACTACTTATGGAGACACCTCTAAGGAAACATTGCAAAATCTTGCCAAAGTGTTGTAATGGTGTGAGGAACATAATTTGTCCCTAAATAGTGAAAAATGCTTCATGATGATGCTAGAAGGAATAGTGTTGGGGCATTGAATTTCTCAATCAAGTATTCAAGTTGATTCAGCCAAATTTGAGGTAATAGTTGATCTTCCTAGCCCTACAAAACAAAAGGATGTAAGAAGTTTTTTAGGCCATGCAGGGTACTATAGGAGATTTATCAAGGACTTCAGTAAGATGGTAGGACTTCTGTATACCCTCTTGACAAAAGATGCCAATTTTGAATGGACACCAACATGTAAAGGGACATTTTCTAAACTTAAAGGAGCCTTAACCTAGGCCCCTTTGCTTAAAGGATCTGATTGGTCTCTTCCTTTTCACATTCATACAGATGCATTAGATTTTGCAATAGGAGCAGTTTTGGGGCAAAAGCAAGGAGTTTTGGAGAACGCAATTTACTATATCAGCAAAAATTTGCAAGGACCAGAGCTAAATTATACTATCACTGAAAAGGAAATATTAGTGGTTATTTATGCCCTCAATAAATTTAGACACTATATTACTGGTTATCAAATCTTTGTGCATACTGATCATGCAACCATTAGGTACCTCATGAATAAATATTCCATTACATGTAGATTGGAAAGATGGTTGTTATTAATGCTGGAATTTGACATCACTATCATAGACAAGCCAGGTAAAGCAAATGTAGTGGCAGATTTTCTGTCCAGAATTCAAACACCAGATAGTACTGAAGCCATTGATGATTCTTTTTTAGATGAAAATTTGTTTTCAATTAATGTTAACATTCCATGGTATGCTGACATAGCTAACTACTTAGCAACTAACAAGATCCCTCCTCATTTCTCGCCAAAGGAAAAAATATTGCTGGTAGAAAAGAGTTTCAACTTTTCATGGATAGTAGTTTGCTTATTCTATATAGAGCTAGATCAATTTATGAGGTGATGTGTTAGAGAAGATGAAACTTATGATATCCTTGATGCCTATCATGATGAGCCTTGTGGAGGTCACTTTTCTTCCAAGAGAACAACTCTCAAAATACTAACTACGGGGTATTATTGGCCAACTTTGCACAAAGATGTAGTCAAATATACCAGGAAATATGACAGATGTCAGCAAATGGGAAGACCAACTCGGCCTGATGAAATTCCTTTACATTCACAAGTGGTTGTTACACCATTTGACAAATGGGGGTTAGACTTTGTTGGGTCAATTGATCCATCATGAAATGGTCGGTCATCAATTGTTGTATGTACCGACTATGTCACAAAGTGTGTTGAGGTCAAAGCATTCAAGCATGCCAGAGATAATAAGGTAGCAAATTTTTTATATGTAGAGATGTTTACTTGGTATGGAGTTCCTAGAGAGATTGTGACATATCAAGGGGCACAATTCACTTCCACCTTGATCACGGCCCTGGTTAATGAATATAATACAAGGCATAGAAAGTCCACTCCCTACCATCCTTAGGTGAATGGACAAGCATAGATCACTAATAGGGAACTTGAATCTATATTGACCAAGACAATAGCTCTTAACCATAAGGATTGGTCTAGCAAGTTATGTTAAGAAGTATGGGCTTATCGAACCACTTGGAAAACCACAACAAGCTTTACACCCTTTGAAGTGGTGTATGGGACAAAAGTTATGATGCTTGTGGAATTTAAGCATAAAACCGTGACAATAGCCATTGCCTTGGATTCGACTCTTTCTGCATCACAATAGGAAATGCTCCTGTAGCTTAATGCCTTAGATGAAACCAAAAAGTCATCCCTACAGTGTACATAAAAAATTCAAAATCAACACATGAAGTGGCATGATCGCTATATAAAAGACAAAACATTCAAGCTAGGTGATTGGGCCATTCTCTATGATTCAAGGTATAAAGACAACTTGGGAAAATTGCAGACACACTAGTTAGGACATTATGAGGTAACTGAAACATTCTCTAATGGTGTTGTACTATTATCCATAATTGATCTTGTCAAATTTAAATTGTTAGTAAATGGTCATCGTCTACACCTATACCACAAGCCTCTTAATAAGCATAAATTCCTATAGCAGTTCTCCACACCAGAAAATCCTGAGATTCCTGCAACAATAGGTGGTAGCTTTGTCATTACCTCTTCATCCTAAATCTTTGCTACATGCTCAAAATAAATACTTCCATATCTAGTGGAAGAACATTTCTGCATAATAAATATTTCATTTCGGTAGTCACTCATTTCCTTCACCTTCCTTCATTCATTTCCACCTCACTTTCTATGCATGGTAGCTCAATGTCCTATACAATAAATTTCTTCAGCTGCAGTCAGGTACGCTTGTGTGTATTTATTTTTGTTACATGTATATAATTAAACCATATTAGCTATCATTATGATATTTGCATAGTGTCCTTTTCAATCCTCCTCCGCATGTGTGGACACCTGTTAAACCTTAGGTTGGGGGGAAAGTACGATGTGAATTATTCTAGCAGATAATTCTTATGTCATCACAAGTTGAATTTAAATTTTTCAAATTTTTGGTTTGAGGTGATATTTTGTACTATGTCCTTTTGCCTGCCTAGAGTTATTTTATAATTGTAGCTGGGTTCTAACCAAATAAGAACATATTGATTACATTTGAGTTGCAGAATTGGGCAAATTTATGCCATTGATGAGTTGAGAGTATTATTGCTGCAATGGGTGGTCCACCTATTTGTCATGAACCGACATTGAATGAAATCCTTCTTCAAGACCAATATTGTGAGCCAATATTCTGTAATAATGGATGGCTAGATTATTTTCTAAAGCTGATTGAGTTTAACAAGGAAATTGCAAGAGAATTTACCTGTACATTTGCAGATGGAGTCACCTAGGTAAAAGGGTTGAGATTTGTGATGATAGAGGAATGGATTGTAGAAGTAACTAGGTTGCAAAAAAATAGAGAAAAATACCCTGAATATAAGGATGCACGTAGTGCAAGAGCCAAGTTTACACTATAGGGAGACCCACCCTTGGTAATAGATAGACAGGGAGCTAGACGAGAATCTCTTCCACCTAAATGGAGAGTAGTAGAATTGTATGTCTTGAACTATTTAACTTGTGAAGGAATATTCTCGTTTCTACATTCCCATCATTTCAAGCTTCTGAGTCATCTATGCCATTAGAGAAGGAGGAATGTTCCAAACATATTGTACAATATTCTTTCCATAAGCACAACAGAAACCCAGAAAGGTAGGCCTCACTTTGTTTCTCATCATTGTCTGATTAAGCTGTTGGTTGAAAAATATTTAAGAGATGTCTCTCCAATGTCTTGGAATGAATTTGTGGAAATTAGAAGATTTACGTTAGATAATGTGGGTCCAGTGGAACCACTTCCATCTCAAGAGTGGGAAAATTTTGAAAAACCTAGTTCCCCTATTGAACCCTCATCCTCCAAGATATCATCAGAGAAAAATGTTCTTGAAGTAGAGAAACCTTTACAAGAAGAAGCTTTAGTAGGGTTTCCTTCTCAAATCCTAATGAAAACAAGGGCTGCTACACAAAGGGAAAAAGGCAAAGGGAAACAAATTGACATAGAAAAGGAGGAGAAAAGTAAAAGTGGATATTTACCCTCTCCTGTTGCCAACAAAAGGAAAGTCGCAAAAATGGTTTCTCCTACAACCACTAAAGTAGGTGAGAAATTAGCTACGGGAAGTAGTCTTGCAACCACTAAAGGAAAATCTTGGAGAAGTAACGGTAGGCTCTAGAAAAAGCTTAAAGGTCAGGAACAATCAGTGGAGCCAAATATCACCATTCTGGTTGATTCTCAAGAACAAAAGCCACACAGTCCACCCTAGAATTATGTTCCTTCTTCTCCACCTAAGGAACTCCAAAGGGAAGAAGAAAAAGATAAAGAAGAAGAGCTACAGAACCTTCATGAACAACTACAGGAAGAAGTAGGTTTTCATAGGCTTGATAGTTTAGCATCCGCTGCAAAACAGGTTATTGAAGCAGGAAGCACAGTTGAAAAGATGAAGCCTAGGGCACCTATTCATAGACCACCTACTTCCCTTACTAGTCATGCAGTAGAAATTTCCCTTTACCAGGAATGGGAATTGGAGAAAGTTAAAATACAGTGGATAATTAACCAGCAAAAGAAAATTATTGAACAAAAATATGAGAAGATTGCTCAGCTTAAAACTAAGGTGGAAACAGTAGCCACTATGGTACCATAACTAATGCAATGCCAAGTACCTCCTCCAATTTACTCTCTGTATTTAAAGGAACAACATATTTGTTTCCAGATGATGAGAATTGTCAGGGATCTAAGTCCCTCATTACAAACACCTAAGGAATTCTATGATTTTTATCAAACATCTCCTACAACCATTAAGACTCTGCTCTGTGAATTTTATTTACATAATTACGCTGCTCCTGATGATCTTGATTGGAACCCTCTCCTCTACATTAGAGATATCTAGTTGGGAGCTCTCACGTCATGGGTACAAAATGAAATTGCAAGAGGAGAGTAGTTCCAAATACATAGAAAGGGAGAACTTGACCTTTCATTGCCATTAAGGGTTGAATCAAGAGAGCTAAGAAGACTTAATTTTGATTGGCAAATGATTGTATATTAGCCAGATTTTGCAAAAGACATTCTGCCCTTAAGAAAAGAAGTGTACAAAGAATATGGGCAAATAGCTACAAGAGAAGGACAATTAGCAATAGGACATTTGGTCCAGCATTGGAATATCTTGCCATATGAGTTGAAGCAATCTAAGCCACACTCCTTACAAAACTATCATGAAGCACTGAAGAGAGAACCCAAATATATACACTTGGGAAGAACGAAAGGAAGACATTGGTTGCCTCTCAATTTTTAGTTTCCAATCCTTCTATGGGCACTAATGGGATGCAAGGATAGTGATCCACCATATAGTAAATCAACAGAATGCACCAAGTGGACGCGATGGAAAAGATGAAAGGATTCTACTAGAGTTGGTCTTCGGAGGTTCTGGATAGGTTACCCTTGGTAATTTTAGAATTAAGGTCAGAATTCAGAATTTTCCTATTGTTGGAAGATCAACAAGAAGCTAGGTTAGGGGGAGATTACAAGCCTAAATAATGGCTCTATTTTGATAGATTTTTTTCATAGTATTCCTTCCTAGGTCTTGTGTCTAGATGATATTTGGATCTGGATACTCTCCTAGACAATGCCTTTTAAGTATTTCTAGAACTAATTTGTCTGATACTTAAGGTTGTCATATAATGGTTTTTAAATGATTTATCTATGCAAAAAATATAAATCAATCTTAAGTACAGTTTAATTTATATCATGTCAACATTAGTATATACACATGTTTGGTGTGCACATTAACATTGTGATGTAGGGTCATCAAAGAAGAAGAAAAGACTAAGTGGTAGTCTAAAGGAACACCAAGCATGCCGCCATGATGCAGACCTAGTCAAAGAAAAGCAGCATTGAAGAAGATCGAATCCACTTGACCATTTCTTCAACATAATGGTTTATGAGACATTTATAATTGTTCTTAGTGGAGCTTAAATCTAGGAAGCAAGTCATGCTATATCTTCTCAGATGCAGGACATATGTTCTTCAATTTTCCTGCAATGACTTCTTCTTTAGTATAATAAAACTTGTTCGCCTATTCCATTGGAATGTGGTTTGATTAATTAGGAATATGTTATAAGTTTCCATATAAATAAAAATGTCTCTATCTCCTCTCGGGGACATAAGAGAATGACCATAGAATATGTAATATACAGCTTTTAGACTTATGTATTTTTATAGTCAATTTAGAATAAAGAGATCAATGTGATTTTGAGCTTAACAATTGTAATCGAAGAAGTTTTGGATATACTCACTCAAAGGGGGCCACTTGGTGAGTAGTACTTTGTGTTTTTTAGTTAATTTCTATCTTGAAATAGTTGTTGTTTTGAAATTTGTGTGTTCCTACAGCCACTGGAAATAGTGCATGTGTCCGTTCCTATAGCCATAGTGGCAGAGTAGTTTCTATCTACTTGCCAAAACATTATCATTTGGTAGCAGTTGCTTAAGTTATTTTCAGTTGTGAATTATGATTAAGTATCAGTTCATTATTTTTTTTCACATTTACTTGAGAGAATTTCCATTCTTGGAGTAGGATAGAATGGTTGCAATATAAACTTAGTGCACATACAGTGCTAGCTATTCAGTAAGGATGTCCAATCCCTAAATTATGTTTTAATATATAGTTTCCATTCTAGTTGTGAGGACAAATAGATATAACATTTCATGGTCAGTGATGGTGACCAATCATGAGAACCAAACTAGTTTGTGAAAGGCGTTTAGTTAAATAGGTCTAATATCCCTATTAGGTCTGTTAGTGCAGTATTGGTTGGGCTATTTGCAAGCTGGTCCAGTACCAGAAAATGAGATATTGTTGAGAACTCCCAAAAGGGTATCTAAAAATATAATTTTTTTTCCTATATCCTTAGGGTGTCAAAATTCATCACTCGATTCCTTTAGATGGAGGCCTAATTGCAACTAGTTTTGTTTGTGGGCAAGTGAGTCAAAATTGGTGTTCTGATGGGTATAAACCATGAAATTATGTTTCATTTTTGTTAAAGTGTTGTGAGAATACCCCTCCAATGATCGTTGTATTGAATTTGTCATGTGGGCCATTCAAACCCTAAAGCCTAGTAGTAGCTCACTCATATGAATGAAAGGGTGTGTGTAGTCACACAAGACTTGAGAGTGTTAGTTGTTTGTAAGTGGACATATTGGAACCTTTGAGTCTCCCAAGGCATTATTTAGTGTTATTGAACCATTGCTTGATTTAGTGTTGTTTAAGGACCCTTTGGTAGTAGGGTTTGGGTTGAGTTTGTGAGCCTTAGAGGTTGGTTGTCTCAAGGTTATCCTTCCAGTCTGTTACCTCTTTATCAGCAGGTGATTTTCATGATTTAGTTTGCAACATTCATTAGATCTATCCTTTAGTGACTCAGTTGATTTTTCCTCATTCTTCTTCCCATCTTCAATCTCCTTTGTCATTCTTCTATTTTTTCTTTCAATGCTTCTTCATCAATGCTTTGACTTTCTTTCTCCTGAAGCTAATCAACAAGCTCATTTCTCTTTTCATTGGACTTACTCACTTTTTCCTTTAATGTTTGAATGAATTTTTTAGCATCCTTGAGATTTGTTTTCAATTCCTGGACTTTGTCTTTGGAATGATCAAGATCATCAAGTGCAACAAGTAGTTGATGTCTAAGACCACTAAAATCCATTAAGAGACCTTTCCAGATATTTCTTGAGCTGTTAGGCTCCTTATAAGGAACTAAGCTCTAAGGGAACATTGACAGGAGGGAGGGTGAATTAGTGTTCAAAAAATTTAACTTTAAAAACCTGATCTTACAATTCAAAGGCAAGATCAACAACACCATAACACCAATATTTTTACGTGGAAAACCGATTAAGGGAAAAACTATGGTGAGATTGAGACTGAAACTGTTCTAATATTGCGATCAAGAGTATAATAATATTACAAGGGGAATGCACATGCATTTAGGCACATTGCCTAGAGCTCACTTCTGAATTACAAAGAAGAGGGCTATAATCCCTGGAGGAATCACTGTCCTATAAATGATAAATGATTGTTTGAACTGATGAATAGACTCTACAAATACTAAAATGTAGTTCTGGTTAAGAACAAGAAGTTTTCTTGCACTGTTCTAACACACTGCTTTGGTTTGATATTGTGCATTTTACCAGAGCACAAATCTCTCAACCACACATGTGAAACTGCACACAATCGCTCATACATGCTTACTACATCACTGTTAAAATTTCAAATGATCATATAATTTAGAGTAATATATCTGCATCATCAAATTAAATCAATTCCATGTTAGCCTAAAAAGTGCATAACACGCAACATGAAATGTGTTACCAAAGTTGGATCAATTCGATCCCAAATCAACTAATAAAATCAAAACAAGATTTCCACATGATTCCCATATGTCGGTTCATCAACCTCGAACATAGAAACAACCATCATAATTACTCTACACAATCCACACAATTAATCTTCACATGCTACTGCACCAAAACACTGTTATACCAGGAAAAGCTTCTACCAAATCTTCCAACCAACACCAAACTTAACACTGAAGGGCACAAATGTGGAATAAGGTAAATTACATTTGCACAATACATCTCCTAGATCCACAAGGCAAAATACTCAACCAAAATAATCTGTTGACCACCAAACTCTACACTCTGCCGAATACACTATTCTTCTTACTAGAGCTCACTAGACCTCAATCAATCTTACAAAATGAATGAATCATGAAATGTAGATTGGATATCTGACTCAAATTTCCATGAATGACAATATCTAATCATCAATGCACCGTCTCTTGCTAACAATCTCCCGATTTGGCATTGATGGTAACACTAAGTGAAAAATGAGTAAGTGTCAGATCAAAACCAAAATCAAACTACCAGACTCAAAAGAATCAAAGAATCAAGAATCTCCTCCTAAGATGAACATTTTTCACTTATATGTTCTCCCTATTTGACATCAATGACAAAGGTAGAGTTTCATAAAAAAAAATGCTATTTACAAACATACACACATAGTCCTTATACATTCACAAAAAATTGAAGATATCAGCATAAGAATTCTTCAATGAATCCAAGTAGTTGTCCCAACCTTTCTACAGATTCTCCAATATGGTTATGGACCCACTAAAAAAATAAGCTTCTTCCTTTGTTGTCTTTACATCATTCAGATCACCACTAGCCAGAGCATCTTTAGTATCTTTAAAGACACTCTGCATAATGTCCAACTTAGGACTAATAAGAGTCCTAACTTCAATAACTCTCCCAATTATTTTTTCCCTATCATGGTTCAGGTTTTTGATTTTCTCAAGTAGAGATATTACCTGATTCTCATGACTACTCAATGATGCTATCAGGGAATCAACTAACTGAGATATGCATTCAATCTCATTCTCATGCACCTTAGACTTCTTCTCAATATTTGCAGTGAACTTGTTCAAGGATAGACATGATTTCTACAAGTTCCCACCTTTGGACAATGCATCTTATATGCTCTTCCCACATTCTCCTAATGTGGCTTTGTCTTTGGAAATCATTCTTTTCAAATTTTGAAGCCTTTTTGCACTAAATTCATTTTGGAATTTTTCTTCAGATGAGCTTTGAAAAGACTCAAAATATTTGTCTATAGAATTAATCAAACTCTTGAATTTCCTAGATGGAGTATCTATAGTATCCTTTTGAAACAAGGGTATCAACTTCTCAAAAATGTTGATTGCCATGTTTACCAACATACTATCCTCAGTATGGGACTTCAAAATATCTTTGCTAGCTTTGTCTTGTGCAAACAATGCAAGTTTAATCTTTTTAATTGGGGACAAATAAGAAAGGTTGATTGGACCTTGCATGAATTTTGGATCATAAATGACTATCTTTCCCTTTACTTTCTCTGCAATGTCTTTTACTTTAGTCTTGATTTCAACCTTGACCTCAACTTTTTATTTTTTCTCCATTCTTCTCAAGAATCGGAGGGTCAACTACAATTGTCGAAGAATTCTCAACCTAATTCTTTCCTTCCTCTGCTTTCCCTATGTCCTCTTCTTCAACTTCTTCTTGCACACTGACCTGTACATGCTCACTTAAATAGATTTCTAGAATAGAAGTGTAATCTATTGTCTGCTCGGCTTCTGAATTGACTTGTGATGTTGTGTCTTGTTCTTATGGATGAAGTTCTTCTTACCCTTTAGCCTTATTTACCTCATATTAATTATCTAACAAAAATTTTATCAAAATCTTTTCAGTCTCCTTGGCAACTTCATCTATCTTTCCTAACATGACTTTGTTTACCCTATGTTTTCTCTTGAATGAACATTCTTTTGTAGATTTAGCAATCTATCTATCTCATTAATAGTAATGACTGAACATAAATCGACCAACACATTTTTCGAGTCTCTCATCTTACTTATTAGTTGTTTGTCTTCTAGCATCCAAAATATCATAAAGCTCTTGGGTATTACTGTCATTAGTTCAATCAATGATTTACTATACACATTTAGGTATTCTAGAGTAGCCTCTTCTAGTGTTCTCTTACCAGATTCATCATAATTGTCATACCACTCAAATAGTGGTTTGAAGTTATCGTTCTTTACAACTTCATTAACAATATGTTCTAATGTTATAGGAGGAAAAATAGTAAATTTTCCTTCTTTCAAAGCTTCACCAAACTTAGATGCCTTGAATTTCTTACCAGATCTTGTTCTACCAGAAGGCTTCTCCTTTGAAATCTTGGTGACTTTTTGATTTTAGGCCATCACTTCCTTCACGGTTTCACAAAATTCAGTCTCTTCTTCATCAATAATCACAAATCCAACCATCTTCCTCTTCTTTTGACTACTGGATGGCTTGATTGAAGATTTAGGTTTTCTTGTTGGCTTTATAGGAGTGAAGGAGGGAACTATGATTCTAACTTCCCTTGGCTTAGGCATTTCCTTCTTCATATACTGCTCCTTAGAGAGAATATTTTCTTCCCTAGCTTTTCAAATAGCTTCCTTTGTTATTCCCATACTTTTTGCAAAATCCTTTACTTCTTTCTGAGCATTCTTCTAAATCACCGGTTTCTTAAACTGTTCATGAAGTTTTAAAATTTTCTCCTTGTATGTTCCTAATCTCCTTGTACGTTTTGAATCTTTCCACATTGGGTTCCATAAGTTTTCTCAACATATGTTGCGCATATAGTTCCCAATTTTTTTTTTGACTTCATAGCCCATAGGCATGAGCCATACGGTCCAAGGCTCTATAGCTTCCATCAAACATTGATCAATATCTACCATGAAGAAAAATTTTTCTTGATATTTATCTACAATAAACTTAGGTATCCTTTCCCTATCATCCATTTCCTTCTAGAAGTTCTTGAAATAACCCCATTGATTTTTTCTTCGGACCTTAGAGTCACCAAAATTGTATAAGTGTTCTTGAATTTGAACTTCTATGGGTCTACCAAATGCCCATTGCACTAGACCAACACTTAGAACCTCTTTCATAAAGTAGAAAAGAAGACATGTAGAAGCAGTGTTTCAAATTTGAAAGGATGATTCTTATTTTCTTTGATCTTCTTAATATTCTTGATAAGCTCACTCCAGAGCAATTCACAAAGATTATATTTCTTGTTCTCTCTTATCAACTCATATGTGATATAAATGGTAGTACCAGAAAAAAAAATTCTCTACTAGAAAAATAGATTTTGTAACCAATGACTATTGATGTAAACCTGATATCATGTTCTAGAATATTGTTAATTATCATCGCTTGTTTGTCAAATTTTGATCATGTTTTATTGATCATAGTTTCATTATTCATAGATCTTAGAGATGGCATTCTTGGTGATTTTGTGGGGCCTATCCAACTAGAACAATTTGTCATGAACTTGACTCAAGATGAACTGGATCCATTCCTATTCATAAAACATAAAAAATCTAATGAACTGTGCAAAACCCTTGTTCTCCAATTATTGAAATTGTGGTTTCAATACCAAACTCTTGTCTGCTAACTGATTGTTATATAGGTTCAACATTTGTGTGCTACCCAATTCCTCAATAGGGTAATACATATATCACCTAATATCTTCAATATGTAGTATGCTTTAGGGCACTGATGAAAATGTGCTCTAAGGATCATCTTCCATCAAAATGAATCGATGATTCTTGAAGCTCCAACATGCACGCTCATTGATTTCAATGACCAAAGGATTTGTACTACTAGATGCAAACATCTTATCAAATTCAAAATTTAAACGTCAACTGAAAAGGGGTTTCACTATTAAATACCTTTCATTCGAACATAAGATCGCACACCAAATCTGGATATGGCTTTAGAATCTCTACAAATTCTCCTTTACCATGCTCTTCCACTTCTAATGCAAGGTGAGAAATGAATGGTTAATCTTCCTTTTATCCTTCGTATAGCTAACTTTTCACTGCAATAAATGCACTTAACCTTAATACTTCTGGATACTCTTCATTTCACAAAGATCTTCTACAGAACTTCAGATTCTTCCAGAAATCCATCATAAATATCTACAATAGCCATATATACCTCTGTAACCTACCATAATTAGGCACAGATCTGAGATAGTGGGTTTGAATTATTTTCATGAGAGCTTCCAGCAAGGCCAGATGCCCTAGCTTAGTTGTTGGATGAGGTTCCAACACTAGAATCAGGTGCGGACCCATTTCTTGCCTCAGAATCACTCTTTTTGACCCATTTATTCTTGTACTGCTCTGTGATTTCTTCAACCTTCGCATTGTCCTTATCATCAGATTTGTTATTGGTTGTCAGAGAATTCTTGGTCAATTCTTACTTCTGCATAATTTAGCAATGTGGCTGGATTTGTTGCAAGTATAGAAAAAAATGTTATTTGTCTATTTAGGTCTAGAATTACTTTGATTTCCCTTTGATCTGCATTGGTTAGCAATATGTCCAAATATTCCACAAGTATAGCATCTTATATTTCTCCTATTTACCATACTTCTTCATTGAACTAACTTATGACCATATTTATTAGAATGGAAACACTGTCCAGAGAATGATGAATTATTTTGATTTGCTGTATTTCTGCATTGACTCACCATATGACCAAATTTATTACAAACAAATAATTTACCATTGAATTTATAAGCATTAGGTTGTCTTACCAGTGATTTCTTGTTCTTCTGAGGTTTAGTATTGCTTTTCCCAGATCCAAAGCTTTCTCCTTTCTCAAATCGAGTCCCTCCCATATCACCTTTATTCTTCTAACTTTGTAACATTTCATCCACCTTAGCTAAGCTAGAATTGAATTTTTCTTTGTACTCATTAATACTGGTAAGTTCATCTCTCAGAATTATGATATGCCTTTCAAGTTGTTTCTCATTATTTTTGGATTGCATCAATTCAAGGTTTAGCAGGTCATTTTCATGATTTAGTCTGCAGCATTCATCAGATCTATCCTTTAGTGACTAAGTCAAAATTTCCTCATTCTTCTTCCTATCTTCAATCTCCTTTGTCAATTTCATCACAATGGCTTCCATCTCTTTCTTTTTAGGCACATTGACTCTAGTAGTTTTGTCACATTCTTTTGTCTTTTCCTTCTTTATCATTGCTTTGACTTTCTTTCTCCTAAATCTCATCAACAAGCTCCTTTCTCTTTTCCTTGGACTTACTCAATTGCTCCTTTAATGTCTGATTGAAATTTTAAGCATCCTTGAGATTTTTTTGTAATTCTCATACTATGGCTTTGGAATGGTGAAGATCATCAAGTGCAACAAGTAGTTATTGTCTAAGACCATTGGAATTCATTAAGACGCCTTTCCAAATCTCTCTCAAGCTATTAGGCTCCTTCTGAGGAACTAGGCTTTGATACCAATTGTGATAGTTCTAATACTTAATATAAGTATAGATCCAATAGCCAACAAGATGAGAGGGGGGGGGGTGAATCATACAAACTTAATCTTTCATAAAAACATCAGATTCAACCTTGATAACATATATTTCAGTAATATAACCAAAACTATTAAACATGTAAACTCAAAAAGCATATAAACATCATAAACCTCATAACACCAGATTTAACGTGGAAACCCAAATAGGGAAAAACCACTATGGGATTTCGGACCCAATAAGAAATATAGTCTTCTAGAGTATGTTCGGTTAAAAGAAAATCCTGTTAAAGATTACAAACACATTGCTAGATGTGACCCGGTTAAGGGATTTCCCTCAGGTCTGTTACGATCTTCACCTTGTTAGAAGTGACCTTGTTAAAGGATTTTAAACACTCAATCAGAATGTCACCTTGCTAAAGGGTTTTACAAATAAGACTGTTAAGTCCACTCGGTTAAGAGATTTTCTATCACTTTCACAAAATAACAGTAATAAAATCTATATGCAAATTCACATCTAAAATGCTAAAGCATATTCTTATTTGTTCAATAAAATCTAGACATAGAACTAATCTTGTCTATCTGTTGGGCTTCTATACTCTATTATTCAAATAGGTCTTCAAGCTTCTGTGCTCAGTAATCACTATGTAGCATCCCTGTGCATACACTTGCCCACATACATTGTTTATCAACAGTTTCCTATTAATAAACAATTAGGTAACCACGTCATCTCCTTGATCACATTTCCCATGATCAATCAGAGCCATCAGATCTTCGATTTGAAAACATTTTACCATGCCTAGGAACTTGCATATATTTCTTGGAACTTGTGCCAAGGTATTATGGTTCAATCTGCACTGTAGATCTTCATGTCGACTTTCTATTGCCTTAGATTCATTAACAAACTTCATGCATGACATACCAATCATTTAATCAATTCTAGCTTGTCAGCTTCCTTCATTATATAACTGTGTAGGAGAAAAAGTGACACTAAGCAAACATGCCCTAATCTCACTTAAAGCCACACACTTGTGGAATACGAAAGAGCCTAGAGGTATCACACAATTGGCTACTTCTTTTTGTGGAAGAGAGAGCCACAGGCTACGTATTAGGATTTCTATTCCTTTGTTGTAATTGAAAGATAAAATGATGCAAGTTCAATTCCTAACCCCAAAATGCAAGTATGAACTAATGACAAGTTTGTAGAATTGAACTTGAACAATGGAAAGCTGTAAACACAAGGATAAGACAAGAATGCAGATATGCACCCAGAGTCAAAATCGGAATGAAAATGTTCAGGATGGGGGCGCGGGCACCACTGTCCTGATTCTGCCCCTGAAAACTATTGTTTTGCAACCTGAAAAGCTGTCAGAAAGTTGTTGAAAGTTGCTGTTTGATAGAGGGACCAGGGCGCCTAGCGCCTCTGTCCTGGCAGGACCAGGGTGCCCCATGCCCCATGCCCCTGTCCTGGTCTTTTGCTCTGAAACTTGGTGTGGAGTGCTGTCTTGGCCTGCTTTTTCTGGATCTGCAACTTGCGACGTCGTCCGAATTCCAAAACCTGCACTTATATCTGAAAAGGGTTGTAGGCAGCTATATAGGGTTTTGCCTTAGTCAAACCCCCACTTCGGTGATTTCCACCTCCACGAATAGCCAAGTTGTATTGTAAAAGTAATGTGTGTGCAGACCTTGTGTGTGTGCAAGATCCTAAAATGCAAGTAAGCAAACTAGAGCAACCTAGAAAGTAAACCCTAATTGCTTGTAAATGATAATGTAAATGCTCCAAATCAAGATGCAAAGTGATCTAAAGCATGAATACAAATGATATGATGAAGCTTATGCAAAGACATGAAAACAACATGAAATCATACCCAACCCCAAGGGAGGGGTACAAGCCAATCTTCAGTCGGTGATCCCCTATTGCTCTTCAATGCCTTCAAAGCTCTAAATGGATTAATGAAATTGATAAATGCTTGATAGATGGATGTTGAATGTTGTTGAAGTCTTCAAAGATCTTCTCTTTCGGTGCATATGAGGTCCTGAAAAAAACAAAAATTCGGATCCTTTCAAATGAAGAAAGAGAGCTCTTATAAATGAAACCCTAGGTCTTAATTTCAACTTTTGGCTGACCTAGAGATTGAATCTCCTGCCGATTTCTTGGGGTTAAGCTTTATTTTATGATTGGATCACGCTCCTAAAATTTTAGGAAAAATGTCTGGGACCATGTGCACTCTGGGCACCATGGTCCTCTCCGGGCGCCATGGTCCCAACAACTTTTCACCAAATTTTCAAGGCCATCGGATATGATGATTTTAGAGAGAATCCCGAAGTTACAGGTGATTTCGAGATGTTTTGACGCCTGAAATCAAGCCCCCAAGTTCGAAATAGGACCTAATTAGGGTTTTTGATTAAATGATGTATAGGAGGAATAAAATGAAAAAGGCACACTTTAATGAAAGGGCCCAACTTTATGATGTGGAAGATGATGAAATAGAACCTTAGACCTAATTAATTTAATTAATTAAGTGCTAAAGGGGAAATGCAATGCAAAATACAAAATGTGCCAAGGCGGGTGCTAAACTAGGTGTGAAATTGTACCACCCTAGCAAGTGCGTACAATTTACGACGCTACATTTAGCCCCCACTTTAGCTGTCATATGAACACTACGTGCATATGCAAGCTAAAGTACGGAAAAGTAAACATTATTTGAAAAAGGATATATCCATAAGTTTGTCGAACAAAGCCCCCAGCGGTATCTGCAGTACACAGTTAGGAACCACACCCTACAAAACACACGTTAGATCACAAAATCACCTAATGCTTACTAAGGAAGGTGATGAAAATCTGAGGGTAGCTATATGCCCCCCCTGTTTCGGCTTGCTAATTTTAGTGAGGTGATGAAAATCCGAGGGTAGCTATATTGATGACAAGTGCTAACAAGAAGATTTGATATGAGATCAAAAACTAATGGAGAATCACTTGGTAATAAAGAGGACTAAATCTCAATTCCAACACAACAAAGAGTGTGAGGATTTGAGAGTTCTCTAACACAAGATGAAGGATGTAAATGGAAACAAAATGCAAAGAGAAGAAAAGAAAGGAAAAAAGCATGAATACACACATTGGTGATCCATGAGAAGAATAGTGAGAGAGAAAACATGAACTTCTCGCCCCTAGATCTTGTCTAGGTGATCCATGGGAAAAAGGACATGGAAAACTAGCCCCTAGAGTCTGTCTAGGTGATCCATGTAAGGGAGGAGAGTGAGAAAGTCTAGCCTTATGCCGCTAGTTCCACTCAACCTCGTGCATGTGTGTGTAAGTGAGGTTAGAAGCACCTCATAGGAGTCTATGCCCAAGTATGCTACAACCTGTATATGTATTGTACAAAAGCGTGACATCTTGCTCTAAGAGTCTGTGCTCTGGTTCTGAGAATAATCACCTTGCATAAAAGAAAAATGGAGACATCTCGCTCTAAGAGTCTATGCTCTGGTTTCGAGAATGACCCATTGCTCAAAAAGTGTAATGTTTATGTCATAAGCCAAGTAGAACAAGGATACCTACCTTCATCACAAAAGAAGATACCCCAAAAATGCAACAATGTGATAAATCCAAGCAAGAGAGTTTTGCACTCTTTAAGCAAGGATAAGATAGTTGAAAAGGGATATCTTGTAGTATGTGTAAAGGAGATCCTTAGAGGAGAAGAGATCTTTGTACAAAAGACATCTATCCCCGAGAGGAATTGTCTTAGACAAATATAACCTCTTCTAGAATAAGACAAAGAAGAGAATAAGAATGCAATACTTCCTTCTTTTGCGAGGTGAAAGTGCTTCTTAATGAAGGATGATGCTCTTTTTAACCCAATTGGGAGAGTGAATTCATTATGGATGTATTTTACCAAGTGCAAAAGAGGTTGTAGTCAAGGACTTACACCTCTTGTAAGAGAGAATCTTTGAACAAACAACAACAAATGCATACAAGGAATAACATCAGGTAATAAAGTTCACACCATCCATGAAATAGGAAAAAGTGGATCCTTAGATAAAAATAAGGAAAGATCATTGCCTCCCAAGGATAAGGATAATGAGAAGGACTTACACAATCTTCTAGGGAGAGATTTAGACATAAGCAAAATGTACTACATACTCACATGAGTTCATGCAAGCAAGACATTAGTGTATGTAAAATGCTCCTCACAAGAAATGGGTAGGATAAGAAAGAGAATACACATCTTCTCCCATATCTAGGAAAAGAGGATTCTAAAGAAAATATGATCAATATTTCCACACTATTACCCCAAAGGGAAATTTTAACCATAAAAAGAAGAGATGTATGAAATCACTCTTGTCCCCATAGGAACAAGAGATAACATAGAAAATTAGGCTATTATGTTGCTTCAAAAATATGATTGCACATGAAATTGTACCATCATGAATGATAATGAGCCCCCAGTAAATGAGCTACCAATGTCACATAATGATGAGCAACATAATAGCCATTAATGTTATTTAAAGACATGATAGACTGAATGAGGTATTTGAATATGACATGCTAAATGCTCAACTATAAGTGAGATCAAAAACATGTATAAAATGATAAAAATTGAAGAAGAAAAGTCACAAGGAATCTTAGAAGAGGGATGAGTGTAATTTACTAGAGCCTTATCCCTAGAGGAAAGGACTTTATGATGAATAGGAGATAAATATTCATAAGTGGATTTAGAAATTTGAGGGGATTCATAAAGAGATTTGTCCATCGCCAAGATTTCCTTATGAGGGGAATGAGAGTTGACAAAAGTAGAAGATGATTTAGTTGAAGTGAGATCATCATCACTACTAAATATAGCATTCACATTGAGAGATGGTCTTTTAGATGCTTTGGTGGGCTTAGAAGGATTATATCCAAGTCCAAATGAATATTCATGCATGTTATGTTCTAAAGGAACTTTAATTCCTTGTTTATTTGCACCACAACCATTTCCACTATAGCCACTCTTAGCCAGAATATGAAAAACACGACCATAACGATTAGCCATTTCAGAAAGAAAAGGTGGTTTTTCATAAGACAAAGAATCAAATTCTTTAGAATTAGAGGTGTGAGGAGAAGAAGTTTGAGAAGCAGCCACAAAATTATTGCTCATAGGTTCAGGTAAGACTGATTGATCTCTAGTTTCTTCCTTCTTTTTAACTTTAAGCTCTCTACGAGGAACCCTATACTCACCTACAAAGGTGGGATTAAAGTCAAGAGATCCCCAATCGTCTTCTGCGAGAACCTTCTCAGGATCAAAAGCCTTTTCATGTGTACATTCAAGTTGAGAAGAATCTTCTTCAAGAACTTCAGACTCATCCAAAGAATTTTGATTATCAGAGGGTGATGATTCATCCATAGGTATCTTGTTTAAAGAGTCATCACTAGAAGAGGAAGGTTTAGAAGAACTCCCTTTGGAAGTAGATGTTTGCAAACAAGCTTGAAAATTAGTATCACCTATCAAGGTATATGTCTTATTATTATAAATAAATTTAACTTGTCTATGCAATGTAGAGGGCACAACTTGCATACTGTGAATCCAAGGTCTCCCTAATAACAATTTGTATGTTAGATTTCCTGACATAACATGGATAGGAGTAGGCAAAGTAACAGGTCCCACTGTGATGGGTAAGGTGATAATACCTAATGAAGACTTAGCCACATTATCAAAGCCTCGAATGGGACGAGAGTTAGGCTCAATAAGGGATGTATCCACATTCATCTTATGCAATAGATTAATGCTACACACATTAAGGCCAGAGCCATTATCTACCAGTGTTCGTCGTATAGCAGTGTCATTTATGATAACCACAATCATCAAGGGATCATATTGATGTTGAATTTCACTAGTAGGAAATTCATCTTGAGTAAACACAATTTGAGCTTTAGGATTCATCACAGAGTTAACCAAAGATACTATATTACTAGATGTATTAGGTGGAGGAACATTCAAATCTTTCAAGGCATCTTGTAACATTCCATGATGAGCGGAAGAAGTTTGTATCAAATCCCAAAGAGATATCTTTGCAGGGGTAGCTTTAAGTTGTTCTATGAGATCATATTCCTTTCCGAGAACTTGTGAAATACGCGGAGCTTGTGGAAGAATTGGTTGAGAAGGAGGAAGTGAAGTTGGGCTAACTGGAGGAGGATTAGGTTGCCTATTGTTTCTTGTGTTATAGGTATGAGCAACCACATGACAACTCTCTCTAGTCAGTTGCTTAGCATACTCATAAGGGCTCTTAGTAGAGTAACCTCCTTGCACAGTAATAATCGGTTTCTTAGGAGTGCAAAAAGAATCATTAGCATAACCACCTTGAACCACTAAGATAGGCTTATTTAAAGGTTGAGAATTTTGAGAAGGACAAGCACCTTGGATAGTGAAGAGAGGTTTGTTAGGTGTTTCATTCACATGTATCAAATTGATTGAGGATGGTTTAGAGGAATGAACAAAAGTGTTGGAAGAATTATTGATAGTCTTCTCTTGCACTAAAATTTCATCAATTTTAGGAGAGAGACAAGGGGTAGGCATTGATGTTCTAGTAGGAAAAGTAATACTAGGAAAAGTCATATCATCCTCTATCATCAAAGGATCTACATGGGGAATAAACTCTCTAGGAGAAGGATCAACATTACTCTCTAAAGTCTCACTTTTGGGAGGGAGATCTTTGAAAGAGATGTTAACCATCTTGCTTTGAACTAGGGTCTCCTTATGAGTAGAACCAAGTTGAGGAGAGGGAGAATAATTGAGATTCAAGGAAGGTGAGAAACTATCAAGGGAGTTTTTAATCTTGATTTCATCCCCTTTGGCTAGGGTTCTCTCACGGGGTAGAGAATAATCTACACCTTCTTCTAATGGTTTATCCCAAATAGTGAGGTTGTTGAAAGGAATGTTTGAAGTATTGTCAATTTCGGGAGAGGAGATAACATTGTTTATTAATTCCTCATCCTTAGGAGGGAGAGCATCAATAGATGTGTTAAACTCATCCTCTTTCCTCAAAATATGTTCAATATGATCTTTAGGGGAGAGAGAATTAAGGAAATTGCTTATTATTTCATCTTCTTTCTCTAAGGGATGCTTATGGGTAAGACAAACTTTAGGAGAAGGGTAAGCATTTATCATTAATTCATCATCTCTAGTGGGAATTTTGTTGGAAAAAGAAATGCCATCACTAGGAAATGTAGGGATAATTTCATATTCTTGCACAAAAGGATCCTCATGAAGGGAGTGTTTTTTAGGAGGAACATGAACATATTTCTCCAAAGATTCATGCTTAGGAAGGAGATCTTTGAAAGAAGTGTTCATAACCTCTTGTTGCACTAACATGCCCCCATTGGAAGGACCAACTTTAGGAGAAAATAAGTCAATGTCCATCAATACCTTTTCACTTAGAGAGGCATCATGTAGGGAAGGTGAGGTAACATTAAGAAAGGTGTTTATGATATCATTCTCTTCCTCTAGGATAGCTAAATAGGAAGGGCACATTTTAGGAGAGTTGTCCAAATCACTCTTAAAGTCTTCATCCTTAGAGCATGGGAGAGTCTCAAAGGGATTGGTAGCAACTCTTTTAGGCACTAAAATGCTGTTATAGATGGGGGGAGGTTCTTTAGGAGGAGGAAAAATTGAAACAAGGGAAGCTAACCCACTATCACATCTATGAAATGAATGCATCATGACAACAATTTTCCTCTTTCAAATGATAACACATGCAAAATAGAAGGAAATGTTTAATTTTAACCAGTGCAAGCACTTAGAATGTAGATTTAGAAAATGAAATTTATGATTCAAATGAGTTCCTAAATCAGATTTGAAATTATTGATCCCAAATAAGCTATCCACAAGTTCAACTTTGAATTGAAAAATTAGGGTTTTAGCAAAAATTTCCTCTAAATTTTTTGAATCTTGCAAGAAATTAAAACTTGTAAATACAAATTTGAATTTGAAATAGCATAAACACTCAAATTTGAACACATAAATCAGAATTTAGAGAAGATTGGAGTTCACGACGGGTTCACCAAAATGTGTAGGAGAAAAAGTGACACTAAGCAAACATGCCCTAATCTCACTTTCAACCACACACTTGCAGAATACGAAAGAGCCTAGAGGTATCACACAATTGGCTACTTCTTTTTGTGGAAGAGAGAGCCACGGGCTACCTATTAGGATTTCTATTTTTTTGTTGTAATTGAAAGATAAAATGATGCAAGTTCAATTCCTAACCCCAAAATGCAAGTATGAACTAATGACAAGATTGCAGAATTGAACTTAAACAATGGAAAGCTGTAAACACAAGGATAAGACAAGAATGCAGATACGCACCCGGAGTCAAAATTGGAATGAAAATGTTCAAGACGGGGGGCACGGGAGCTACTGTCCTGATTCTGCCCCTGAAAACTGCTATTTTGCAACCTGAAAAGCTGTCAGAAAGTTGCTGAAAGTTGCTGTCTGACAGAGGGACCACGGTGCCCAGTGCCCCTATCCCAGGGACCAGGGTGCCTAGCGCCTCTATCCTGGTAGGACCAGGGAGCCCCATGCCCCTGTCCTGGCAGGACCAGGGTGCCCCATGCCCCTGTCCTGGTCTTTTGCTCTGAAACTTGGTGTGGAGTGTTGTCTCGGCCTGGTCTTCCCGGATCTGCAACTTGTGGCGTCGTCCGAATTCTGAAACCTGCACTTATATCTAAAAAGGGTTGTAGGAAGCTATATAGGGTTTTGCCTTAGTCAAACCCCCTCTTCGATGATTTCCACCTCCACGAATAGCCAAGTTGTATTGTAAAAGTAATGTGTGTGTAGACCTTGTGTGTGTGCAAGATCCTAAAATGCAAGTAAGCAAACTAGAGCAACCTAGAAAGTAAACCCTAATTGCTTGTAAATGATAATGTAAATGCTCCAAATCAAGATGCAAAGTGATCTAAAGCATGAATAAAAATGATATGATGAAGCTTATGCAAAGACTTGAAAACAACATGAAATCATACCCAACCCCAAGGGAGGGGTACAAGCCAATCTTCAGTCGGTGATCCCCTATTGCTCTTCAATGCCTTCAAAGCTCTAAATGGATGAATGAAATTGATAAATGCTTGATATATGGATGTTGAATGTTGTTGAAGTCTTCAAAGATCTGCTCTTTTGCTGCATATGAGGTCCTAAAAAAAACAAAATTCAGATCCTTTCAAATGAAGAAAGAGAGCTCTTATATATGAAACCTTAGGTCTTAATTTCAACTTTTGGCTGACCTAGAGATTGAATCTCCTGCCAATTTCTTGGGGTTAAGCTTTATTTTATGATTGGATCGCGCTCCTAAAATTTCAGGAAAAATGTCCGGGACCATGTGCACTCCGGGCACCATGGTCCTCTCCGGGCGCCATGGTTCCAACAACTTTTCACCAAATTTTCAGGGCTGTCAGATATGATGATTTTGGAGAGAATAATGAAGTTACAGGTGATTTCGAGATGTTTTGACCCCTGAAATCAAGCCCCCAAGTTTGAAATAGGACCTAATTAGGGTTTTTGATTAAATGATGTATAGGAGGAATAAAATGAAAAGGGCACACTTTAATGAAAGGGCCCAACTTTATGATGTGGAAGATGATGAAATAGAACCTTAGACCTAATTAATTTAATTAATTAAGTGCTAAAGGGGAAATGCAATGCAAAATACAAAATGTGCCAAGGCGGGTGCTAAACTAGGTGTGAAATTGTACCACCCTAGCAAGTGCATACAATTTACGATGCTACAATAATGCATGCAGCCATTTAATGCATTCTCTTATAGCTCAGTTACAACTCAGTAACAACTAAACTTCACTCGGTAGACATTCTACCTTCATTAACCGATAGTGATAACCTTAGGGTTTACCGACTAGGTTCTTTGCATTATAACATAGTATAGTATTAACCTTAAAAATTTACAACATATGTATGATGTTAAAACAATCTAAAACATCATGATCTCATCATTGTCTGACTCGGTAATAGTTGCCCATTGAATACCTTATTCATCCCCTTATTCATCATATTCTTTCCTGTGTCTTTTACCAACATCGTTATATTCTTCAAATCATACTTCTCAAGATATGGCAACATCATACTGAATTAGAAAATCAGTTTCTTGACATCAATGACAAAATATTAATATCAAGACAGTAAACATCCTTAATCAGTTATATCCATAATCATAAACAACCTTCTCAATATCCTTATGAAATGCCAACAATATTTCATTATCTATTATAATGCTACATTGCCAACAATCTCCCCCTTTGGCATTGATGGAAAAACCAATCGATTTGACCTTAAAAGATTCGGATTGCTGTGATTCTAAAATTCTGAAATGCTCTCCCCCATACATTAGACTTCTCCAATTTTCTTCAATCTTCTTTCCAATTTGTAGTCTTCTCAGTTTTCTTTTAGTCTTCTCCTCCAATATTAGTCTTCTCCCCCTTTGACAAGAATGCCAAAAAGTAAAGAACTAAAACATAATTTCTATCTGTATGAAGTGATTTCCTGCTATTATGTATCAATTCAGTCTCGGTCAGAGCATTTTGTCTTCAATTCCTGTTCCCTATATTATTTCCTGTAATAATTCCTATACACCTTTAGAAAACATCCTAAACTGTATAAATCAGCATCAACTCCTAAAAGATATTCAATAGAGTCATCAGATTGATGCTTTCACCGAACTCAGTCAGTGAGTAGAAGATAGGGGTAGGACCCCTAACTTACTTCTGAGATATTCAAAAGTGTCCCTTGGTAGTGGCTTGGTGAAGATATCTGCTATTTGTTCCTTTGTGCTAACATACTCCAACACCACTTTCTTCTCTGGAGCTTCTTCTCTAAGATAATGATATTTGATAGAGATGTGCTTTGTCTTAGAGTGCATAACAAGATTCTTTGAAATATTAATGGCACTAGTATTGTCATAGAATATAGTTACTGGCTTGGTAACTTTCTCATTTATACATTCCAATAATTGTTTGATCCATGCAATGTTGGTACAATTCAATGCTGCAACAATGTATTCAGCTTCTGTTGTTGACTATGAAACACATCCTTGTTTCTTGATAAGACAACTCACTAGTCTTTCTCCTAAAAAGAAAGCTCCTCCACTTGTGCTTTTTCTATCATCAATGTTGCCTTCCCAATCAGCATCAATACAAAATTTTAAATCAAAACCATTTCCTTTCTGATATACTAAACCATAATCCTCAGTGCCTTTCAAGTATCTAAAGATTCTTTGATTGTTGTCATGTGTGTTTCCTTAGGATCTGCAAAGAATCTTGCAACTATACCCACTACATGTGCTATGTCTGGTCTACTATGAACAACATATTGAAGTTTTCCAATCATGGATTGGTAAAGTGTCTCATCAACAAATGCAGATTCATCATTCTTTGATAATTTATAGTTGGTAGTCATAGGAGTACTTACTGGTTTTGAATCCTCCATTCCAAATTTCTTCAAGATTTTCTTTATGTACTTGGATTGAGTAATGAAAATCTCATTTTTCATTTGCAGTATATGTAAACCTATAAAATACTTTATCTCACAGATTAATGACATCTCAAATTCTTTGCTCATTTCATTTCCAAAGTTCTTGCATAAAGAGTCATTTCCACAAAATATAATATCATCAACAAATATGGCTGAGATCAGTATTCCATTTTCATCCTTCTTCATGTACATATTGATGTTCTCACTTGTCCTTTTAAAACCAATCTTGATCAAATAAGAGTGCAATCTTTCATACCATGCTCTAGGTGCTTGTTTCAAACCATATAAAGCTTTGTTCAATTTACATACCTAGTCTTTATTATTGTCTTCAACAAATCCTTCAGGTTGTTCAATAAAAACTTCTTCTTCTAATATTCCATTCAGAAATGCAGATTTGACATCCATTTGATATACCTTGAAATTTTTGAAAGCAGAATATGCCAACAATGTTCTTACTCCTTCAAGTCTAGCAACAGGTGCAAAAGTTTCACCATAATCAATTCCTTCTTCTTGAGCATAACCTTTGCAAACTAGTCTTGCTTTGTTTCGAATGACCTCTCCTTTTTCGTTTAGCTTGTTTCAGAAAATCCACTTTGTATGGATTACATTTTTGTCCTTTGGTCTTGGGATTAGTGTCCATGTGTCATTCTTCTTGATTTGATCAATCTCTTCTGTCATAGCATTTATCCAATCTTCACTGTTAAATGCCTCTTTCACTTTTATTGGTTCAAATTCAGATATCAAACATGTGTTCTATTTCAATTTGTTCCTTGTCATCACTGGATCATCCTTATCTCCTATAATCTGACTTGGTGCATGATGTCTTCTGACATACTTGGCTATTATAGGCTCCGTAGGCTCTGTATGATCTTCTTCATCACTCGGTAACTGGATACTCTCTTCATTTTCTTCAACAGTATTCTCGGTAGGACTTCTCGATTGAACATAGACAAATTTATCATAGTCTTCTGGTTCCTTGCAATTTCCTTCATCATTTCTTTCTGCAAATTCATCAATTTTCATATTTGCACTTTCTACTATTTTGTTAGAAGGTTTGATCAGACATTTAAATGCTTTGCTTCTAGAAGAATAACCTAGAAAAGTTCCTTCTTCACTCTTCTGATCAAACTTGCTATTTCTATCATCTTTGTGAACATAGCATCTACATCCAGAGATTTTAAAATAACTTACATTAGGTTTCTTATCATACTAGATTTCATATGGTGTCTTCAAAGTACCTTTCTTCAATTGTATTCGGTTCAAGATGTAAACTACTATGCTTATTGCTTCTCCCTAAAATGTTTGTGGTACCTTCTTTTCAATCATTAGTGTTCTAGCACAATCCACAATAGATATGTTTCTTCTCTCAGCTTTTCCATTCGGCTATGGAGTTCTCGGTGCAGAGACTTGTCTTTTAATACCATGATCACTACAAAATAAGTTGAATTCATCAGATGTGAACTCTCCTCCTCTATCTAATCTAAGACATTTCAGTTGTCTTCCTGTTTCATTTTCAACTCTTGCCTTGTACCATTTAAACATTTGAAAAGCATCTAATTTTTCTTTTAAAAACATTACTGACATCATCCTTGAATAGTCATCCACAAATAATATGAAATATTTATCACCATAATAACTTTGAACTTTCATAGGACCACAAAGATCAGTGTGCACTAGATCTAAAATTCCCTTAGAACTGTAAGACTTACTTGTAAAGCTTGATCTTGTCATCTTACCCATCTCGCATCCTCGGCACATAGTATTCTCAGGTTTTTCAAGACTCGGTAGACCTCTTACTCAATGCTTCTTACTTATTTTGATCAGATTATCAAAATTTACATGACAAAACCTTTTATGCCCTAACCAGGTATCATCTATATTTGCATGCAAACACTTGTTACGAGTTGAGTCAAGGTGAAATGTGTTACCTGTTGTTTGTGTCCCGGTAGCAGCTAACTTTCCATTCTTGTCATGAACTTTGACAATTCCTTTCTAAAATTCTATTTGGTAACCTGTGTTGTTTAGCTGTGCTACACTTAACAAATTGTATTTCAAACCTTCAACCCAATAAACATCATTGCATCTTGCATTGTCAAGAAGTGTTATAGATCCTTTATCTTTCATCGGACATGGTGCATCATTACCAAATTTGACATAGCCTCCATCATAATCTTCTAATATAACAAACTTGTGTTTATCTCCTGTCATATGATGTGAGCATCCACTATTTATAATCTAAGAATCATTAGTGTTTATGTGAGATATTAGGGCTTTTTCTTAATACCTTTCTTCATCTAAACCATCTGTGATAGCCACATAAACTACTTCCTCTATATCAATCTCATCTGATTTATCATCGTTAGATTCCTCATCAGCTATTGAACATGTCTTTCTATCTCTTCTTCTGAAGTCTCGGTGTCCTCTGTAATGATTATCTATCTTTCTATCATCTCAGTAATCTCTTTTTTCAGTATAATCTTTGTCAGGGTAGTTAGAAGCCATATGTCCTATCTTATCACAATTGAAACATTTCAAAGGTAGTTTTCCTTTATACTTACTTTTGCCTCTTGGTAACCTTTTGGCTAATAGTGCTTCAAACTCTTCTTGCTTTCTGATTTCCTCATACAGTTTGTGTACTACCTCCATGTTCTTACGAAATCTTTCACTTGCTCCACTATTATCTCCTTCAGAGTACTTATACTTTCTTTCATTGAAATCATTAGATTCATCAAAATGAAAAGAACTAAATGCAGATTCAACTTTATTTACCGAATATCCACTATTATCAAAGTTACTTAATTCAAATGCATGTAGCTTACCAATTGTAGCATCTAAAGAAACTGGCATATTAGGTACAGACCTCAATTCATTGATTGCAGAGACTCGGATTGCATAAGCCAGTAGAAGGGTTCTTAACAACTTACTTGTTATATCCTTTTCTTCAATAGTTCCACCTCCTTTGATTTGATTGACAATCTCCTTTAGTTTTGTACTGTACTAAGTTATGTTCTCACCTTCATTCATCCTCATAGATTCAAGTTGTCCTCTTACACTATCTGCTTTTTCTCTTTGAACATGTTCATCTCCTCCATATACTGATATGAGCTTATCCCACATAGCCTTTGCATCATTGCAGCCTTCTAGATCATTAAACTCTGAGTCGACCAATGCAGATGTTATTTCAATCATTGCTTGAATATGTTCTTGCTTTGCCTTTATCTCTTCCATAGTCAATGGATAGGTGCTCGGTGTAACAAAATCATTCTCTAGATAGTATACAACATATTCTCCAACTCCTGATAGATGTAGCTTCATCCTTTTCTCCCATGTAGAGAAACTTGACTTATTCAGCTTCGGTGCATCCCTCCTATACATCTTTGCATCTTTAACTCAAGTGCCTTTAAACTTTTCTTCTAGAGTCCAAAGCTTTGATACCAATTGATAGTTTTGATACTTAATATAAGTACAGATCCAATAGCCGACAAGATGAGAGGGGGGGTGAGTCATACAAACTTAATCTTTCATAAAAACATTAGATTCAACCTCGGTAACATATATTTCAGTAATATAACCAAAACTGTTAAACTTGCAAACTCAAAAAGCATATAAACATCATAAACCTCATAACACTAGATTTAACGTGGAAACCCAAAAAGGGAAAAACCACTATGGGATTTCGAACCCACTAAGAAATATACTCTTCTAGAGTATGCTCGGTTAAAAGAAAATCCTGTTAAAGATTACAAACACATTGTTAGATGTGACCCGGTTAAGGGATTTCCCTCAGGTCTGTTAGGATCTTCACCTTGTTAGAAGTGACCTTGTTAAAGGATTTTAAACACTCAATCAGAATGTCACCTTGCTAGAGGGTTTTACAAATAAGACTATTAAGTCCACTCGGTTAAGAGATTTTCTGTCACTTTCACAAAATAACAGTAATAAAATCTATCTGCAACTTCACATCTAAAATGCTAAAGCAGATTCTTATTTGTTCAATATATTCTAGACATAGAACTAATCTGTCTATCTGTTGGGCTTCTATACTCTATTATTCAAATAGGTCTTCAAGCTTTTGTGCTCGGTAATCACTATGTAGCATCCATGTGCATACACTTGCCCGCATACATTGTTTATCAATAGTTTCCTATTTATAAACAATTAGGTAACTGCTTAATCTCCTTGATCACATTTCCCATGATCAATCATAGCCATCAGATCTTCGATCTTGTCCAGGTTCGATGCATCTTTCGATCTGAAAATGTTTTACCCCACCTAGGAGCCTGCATATATTTCTTGGAACTTGTGCTAGGGTATTGCGGTTCAATCTGCATTGTAGATCTTCATGCCAACTTTCTATTGCCTTAGATTCATTAACAAACTTCATGCATAGCATACCAATCATTTAATCAGTTCCAGCTCATCAGCTTCCTTCATTATATAACGCATGCAACCATTTAATGCATTCTATTATAGCTCGGTTACAACTCGGTAACAACTAAACTTCACTCGGTAGACATTCTGCCTTCATTAACCAATAGTGATAACCTTAGGGTTTACCGACTAGGTTCCTTAGGGTTTACCGACTAGGTTCTTTGCATGATAACATAGTATAGTATTAACGTTTACAATTTACAACATATGTATGATGTTAAAACAATCTAAAACATCATGATCTCATCATTGTTTGACTTGGTAATAGTTGCGCATTGAATATCTTATTCATCCCCTTATTCATCATATTATTTCCTGTGTCTTTTACTGACATCGTTATATTCTTCAAATCATACTTCTCTAGATATGGCAACATCATACTGAATTAGAAAATCATTTTCTTGACATCAATGACAAAACAATAATATCAAGACAGTAAACATCCTTAATCAGTTATATCCATAATCATCAACAACCTTCTCAATATCCTTATGAAATGCCAACAATCTTTCATTGTCTATTATAATGCTACATTTCCAACAAATTGTTGGAATCAAGGGAATACTAAGATGGGGGAGTGAATCAGTGTTCAACAAATATAACTTTAATAACTTGATCTTACAACCACTTTATGCAAATGAAGGTAAGTACATAAACACAAGGCCAAGATCAACAACACCATAACACCAAGATTTTTACGTGGAAACTCAGTTAAGGGAAAAACCACGGTGGGATTGAGACCCACAATATTCTAATGCTATGATCATGAGTATAATTAGATTACAAGGGGAATACACATGTGCATTCAGGCACATTGCCTAGACCTCACTGCTCACTTACAAAGAACAGGGATACAACCCCCAAAGGACTTACTATCCTAAAAATGATTAAAAATAATAACTGATTTTCTAAACTGATGAATAACATCTACAAATGCCAAAATGTAGTTTCGGTTAAGCATAAAGAGTTTTCTTCCACTTTTCTAACACACTACTCTAATCTGATATTTTGTATTATACCAGAGCATAAATTTATCAACCATGCACGTGAAAATATAAACAATAGCTCATACGCACTTACCACATCACCATTAACATGTCAATGATCATATCAGTTGAACTAATATATCTGCATCATCAAATTAAATCAATTCCATGTTATCCTAAAAACTGCATAACATGCAACATGAAATGTTTATCCAAAATTGGCTCAATCTGATCCAAAATCAACTAAGAAAAAGAAAACAATATGTCCACATGCTTCCCATATGTTGGCTCATCAACTTTGAACATACAAACAACCATAAAAATTACTCTGCATGATCCACACAATGAATCTTCACATGCTACTACACCAAAACATTGTTCTACTAGAAAAATTATCTAGTGGATCTTTCAACCAACACCAAACTTAACACCGAAGCACACAAACCTTGAATAAGGTAAATCACATATCCATAATACATCTCCTAGATCCGCAAGGCAAAATACTCAACCAAAATAAACTCCTGACCACCAAATAGTGCACTCTACCACATATGTTGTTCTTCTTAGCGGACCTCATTGGACCTCAATCAATCTTCTGAAATGAATGAATCATGAACTATGGATTGGATATTGGACTCAAGTTGCCATGTTTGACAACATTTGGTCATCAATGTTGTGTCTCTTACCAGCAATGTATACCAAGATAAGATGTGTATGTCAAAATATAATAAAATCAATATTTTCTTGACACATTTTTTTCTAGTGTTATCATGTGTACTCCTAATTTATCATAAAAGGGACTAATTATGTTATGTCGAAGATAAAAATGTGCATGATTCTCCACTTTCAATAGCTATGGGAGATCAATACTAATGTAGTAATCCAAATGAATCATATGAATGCAAGAAGTTTGAAAAGGCCAATGAAAAAGCCTTTATGTTTATAATGCCTAACATCACTAACAAGGTTCAACCACATGTTCAAGATATGACAAAGGAGGATTGGGATACCCTATCCATCACCTACAAGGAAAAGAACTAGATTAACATCCTTCATCTGTAGTCCAAGGTTCATAGACTCAATATGAAATATAGAAAGAAAGTTGAGCAATTCTTACCTCACATGTCTAAGCTTTGAGTAGATCTTGTCACACTTGGAGAGAAATTGCAATTTAAATTTATGATCTCAATCAATTTGAGTGATATTCCTTCCTAGTTCAAGACTTTCATCATAACATTGCACATCACCAAGAAGGTTTGATTTGAAGAATTGGAGAATTTAATTCAATAAGAAGAAGAAATCTAGTCATTAAAAGATGACTTTGAATGTAAGACACTAACTTTGAGACAATAATATGGTCAAAAGTAATGAAATGGTCCCCCACAAAAATAGAAACAATAGGAATAGAAGCCTTTGAAGGATAATAAATGGTGTCATATTTGTAATACTAACATTTATGACACTAATCACTATTGGTATAATGGCCTTATTCAAGAAAATTCTAGTAAACAAGGCACATCAAAGTGGTGGTGATTCTTGGTAGTTGAGATGACATCCACACCAACAAAAGCAGAGAGGATATGTTGCAACCTAGTAAGATGATACATCTAATGAAGATATACTTGATATAGATAATTACAACATTAATCAAATTGACATTCTTATCTCTCAAACCTCACAACCCATGAGAGATGTTTTTTCCATTTACTTTGATGCTAACAAAAATATGATGGACAATAGACAGATGTTTCATAAAATAATAGATCAATGCACTGGAGAATAGATTATGATAGTGGAAAATAAAGAGTATGTTGTAGAAGGAATGGGAAGTGTCACCATTCCTCTCAAGATGAGAAGTTGTACACTCACAACGGTGCTCTATGTTTCAAGTTTGAAAAAAATCTCTTATATGTCAATCAACTTTTTAATCATAAGTTCAAGGTGGATTTCCAGATCAAGGATGAGATGAAATCCTATCAAATATGTTGTCCTAAATTTGAAATGTCTAAAATTTGAACTTTTCATTGAGGCTAATATCATATAAAGTTATGATGTGCATTTATAAGAGCTTTAAAGATGTGTACATATGTCATTTTAGCTCAAAGTCCTAATTTTTAAACCCTATCAGGATCGGGCCTATAATGTGTTAGTTCAAGTATGAAAATGGATGAATCTTGAAAATTACAAAGTGTTGAGGGAAATCACCTCATTAACTTGTCTTAATAATCATTTTGAGCCATGTGTATAATTTACATTCCAATTCAGTTGGTGGTTTAAAAGATTTTAATCTTTCAATTTTTGACATCTTCTATTTGGAAAGCATTTAAATTTTGCATCTCGGACTTCGTCATGAAGAGAAATCTTTTGGTTCTGATCATTTAGTCATCTTTGATGCCAAATTAAAATTTCTTGGCTAAATTCAATCTCAGTCAAGAGTTATACACATTTTTCCAAAGAAGGCCCTCTAGGTTTTAAATGAGAAAATATTTAATTATTTAAATAAAATAACTTTAATATTTTTCATTATTTAGTTTATTATTTCTCCCATTTTAATAACTTGGAGTGAAATTTTTGAAAGTTAATTATTCCATTAAACTAGTCAGAGGTTAATCCACTTTGTCATTTTGTATGAAAAGCTTCCAATCCTTAACCTCTTCCAAAGTTAATGGTTAATCCCCTCTCTTGTTTTGCACAAAAAATTTGAATGCCTTAACCTCTTCCAAAGTTAATAGTTACTCCCCTCTCTTGTGTTGTGCAAAAAATTTGAATAGCTTAACCTCTTCCAAAGTTAATGGTTAATCCTCGCTTAGTTTACGCAAAAAGTTTGAATTTCTTAACCTTTGACTAGTCAATGGTTAATGATCGCTCTCATTTCATGCAAAAAACTCCAAATGATTAACCATTAATTGGTTAATCCCTTGAATCACATTTGCGCATTTGTGCAAACTTAATTTACTTCTTGGATTTTTGGATTTATAACCATTTTAAAAGCTTCAATGCTGATGCAATTGACAATTGTAAAATCAATATCCTACCAATCATACCAATGTGGAAATCGACAAACAGGTTATTAACACTTCAAATCATAATGAAGGGCATTTTTGTTAGATTTCAAAGTTAGAAACTTGAAGATATGATATGCACAAAATGATTTGTTGAGGAGGCTTTCAAAACTTCAAGAGACCGTTGATGGCAATACCATAATGGAGACAAGAGAAGGAATGTAAATTGTTTGATAGTATGCTCTTTACATAGCCATCAAAGCCTATCTTGAAGACAAGAATAGAATGTTGTCCTAGAGATTGATATGTTGGAGGGAAAAATCAAGATTAGAATGATGCCATGAAGATAAAGACTTGATAGAAACTACTAAGAATGTGTTTTCATTTTGTTAATAGAATAGCAATTTAGAAACTGCTAAGATATACATTGGTGTAGTTTCTTTATAGTTTTCTAGTCTTTAGAAATTGTTGTCTAAACATGGTTTTTTGTTTTTAGAAACAGTTGTCTATGCAATGACAAAACTGCTATTAGTTTTTTTAGTTATTTTTCTTTTTTGATAGACTTGAGGAGTCTATAAATGTAATCATTTTTATTGTAAATTTTAATTAAGTTTTTCATATCAATAATATTTAGTCTTCTTCTTAGTTGATGTCTTGTATTTTGTGAGTGTTTTAAATTATTATCATAATCTTTAAAGTAATGGATAAAAAGAAGAGCGGGTATCCTATTAAAATGCTTAGAACAGATAGAGGGGCATAGTTTACCTCTAATGAGTTTGTTGGTTTTTGTATTAAGAATGGCATACATAGATAACTTATTGCTGCATATACACCTCAACAAAATGGTATTGCTGAAAAAAATAATCATACCATTATGGAAATGGCACAAAGCATGATGCAGACAAAGAATCTTCCAAATAATTTTTGGAGAGAAGCAGTTGCAACTATTGTATATATTTTGAATCGAAGTCCCACAAAACAAATTCAAAACATAACTCCAAAGGAAGCTTGGAGTGGTCACAAGCCTTCAGTGGCTCACTTTTTGTGTCTTTGGTTGCTTGGCATATGTGCATGTTCCAGTTCAAAAGCGGATGAAGTTGGATGCCAAATCCCAACATTGTATCTTTGTGGGATATTCTACTACAACTAAAGGATATAGATTCTATAATCCTGACACAAAGCAATGGATTGTTAGTTGAGATGTGATTTTTGATGAAGGGAGAGTATGGTAGTGGAAATATGATGTACAACAAAATTCATCAATAATCATAAACATGGAATTTAATAGTGTTCCTCCTCTCCCCACAAGCTCAAGTGGAAGTTCAAGCTCTAGTTCTAGTCCTCCAAGCTCACCTATTTCTTAAAGTAGCATAAAATCAGGTGAATATTCACCTCCAGCATCACCTTTAGCATCAGTTCCAAGAAAGGTACGAAGTTTAGTTGATATATATCAGAGGAGTACATAATACAACTCTAGTTGTTAATTTCAACTTGTGCTTAGTAAAATTCAAGTTGAACCCTCTAGTGTATATGAAGAAGCAATAAAAGAACTTGTATGGGTTAATGCTATGAATGTTGAGATGAATTCCATTCATAAGAACAATACTTGGGATTTAGTCTAACTTCTCAAAGATAAGCAGGTGATTGGTGTAAAATGGATATATAAATTCAAATATCATGCAAATGGTTCAGTGGAATGACATAAGGCAAGATTAGTTGCAAAAGGCTTTGCACAAACTCCTAGAGTGGATTACACAGAGACTTTTTCTCTTCTGTCTATACTTGATATAGTCAAGATTATATTGGTTATTGCAGCACAATTCGAATGACCAATATTTCAGATGGATGTTAAATCAACATTCTTGAATGGTTATTTAGATGAGGAAGGTTATGTGGAACAACCTATGGGTTATGAAGTTCCAGGAAAAGAACACTTAGTC
This sequence comes from Cryptomeria japonica, assembly GCF_030272615.1. NCBI lineage: Eukaryota > Viridiplantae > Streptophyta > Pinopsida > Cupressales > Cupressaceae > Cryptomeria > Cryptomeria japonica. The sequence continues at coordinate 513,261,574 of NC_081415.1, read as the reverse complement.
TACAAGTTGAAGAAAGCTCTTTATGGGTTAAAACAAGCTCCTCATGCCTGGTATGCTAGGATTGACAGTTATTTCATGAAGAAAGGATTCAACATAAGCCACTCAAAGCCTACCTTGTATGTCCAATCTATTGGTAATGATATTGGCATAGTTTGCCTTTATGTTGATGATCTTATTTATATAGGTAACAACAAAACTTTGATGTAGAAGTTTCAAGTAGAAATGAAACAAGAATTTGAAATGTGAGATTTGGGACTCATGCTTTATTTTCTTGGTATCGCGGTACAACAAACATCAAAAGGTATATATGTTTCCCAAACCAAATATGTAGCTGATTTGTTGAAATTTTTTAGAATGGAGGCATGCAAAGCACTTGCAACCCCCATAGCACTTGGTGAAAAATTAAACAAAGAATATACAAGTCCCAAGGTTAATGCTACTTTGTATAGAAGTTTGGTTGGCAACCCCATGTATCTCAAAACTAGTAGACCTGATATTATGTATGTTGTGAGCCTTATCTCTTGATTCATGCAAGATCCACATGAGTCTCATTGGCAAGCTACTAAAAGAATCATGAGGCATGTGAAAGGTACACAAAGTTTTGGAATTCATTATTATCCCATTGAAAAGTTTGAGTTAGTTGGTTACACGGATTTTGATTGGGCTGGTTCAATGGATGATAGAAAATCTACATCTGGATATGTTTTTTCACTTGGTTCTGGAGTTGTCTCTTGGAGTAGCAAGAAACAGGCAACCGTGGCTCTTTCTTCTGTAGAAATAGAATACGTTGCAGCCACCTCAACATGTACTCAAGCAGTTTGGATTAGACGGATATTGGAAGATCTACATTTGGTTCAACAACATCCAACCATCATCTACTGTGATAACAATAGAACTATTTCTATGAAAAAGAATCTTGTGTTTCATGCTAGAACAAAGCACATAGAGATCCAACATCATTACATTTGTGACTTGGTTAAAGATGGGCAAGTGGAGTTACAGTTCTGTCCTTCATCTAAGCAAGTAGCTGACATCTTCGCAAAAACTCTTCCTATGTCTAGTTTTACTCACTTTAGACATGAGTTGAGAGTCACCTCCATTGATCATTGAGGGGGAGATTGAAGACAAGATTAGAATGTTGTCCTAGAGATCACTATGTTGGAGATTAAACTCAAGATTAGAATGATGCCATGGTGATCAAGACTTGGCAGAAACTACTAAGAATGTGTTTTCATTTTGTTAATAAACTTGCAATTTAGAAATTGCTAAGATATACATTAATCTAGTTTTTGATACATTTTAGTCTTTAGAAATTTAGTCTTTATAAATTATTGTCTAAATAGTGGGTTTTGTTTTTAGAAATTGTTGTCTATGCAATGACAAAATTGCTATCAGTTTTTTTAGTTACTTTTCCTTTTTGATAGACTTGAGGACTCTATAAATGTAATCATTCTTATTGTAATTTTTAATTAAGTTTTTCATATCAATAATATTTAATCTTCTTCTCAGTTAGTGACTTGTACTTTGTGAGTGTTTTAAATTATTATCATAATCTTTCACATCTCATATACAAAATGCAACTCACTCATGAAAATCCAAGCTTTACATCCTTCATCAATTGTTGTGCTGAAAATGGAGAGCTTCAGAATGAGTTATGCACCTTTTTGTTGTAAGTGCTACAGCTGACATAAGTGCAAAATGTGTAAAGCAGAGACAAGGCACCTAATGTTTGACATAAGTCCACAAAGAAATTAGTCAACTAATGGCAAACGTTGAAACATATCTATTGTGCGAGTTGTTTGACAAAATGCACCTCTCCAAATATGGAAGCATTGGCAAGGCAGTGCGTGTGAATGTTTTTTAGGATGCCTCTAAGATGATGTCGTCTCAAAAAGAAATGCAATGATTATGGATTCGCTGAAAATGAATGTGTCAAAGAGGCTTTAAAAACTTTCAAGCAAATGTAATTAGTCAGTGCAAGGCCAAATCCCATTCTTCTCTCCACATGCGGCCAACAAGTTATAACAAGATTTTTGTTGAATGTTGAAGTATCATTTACCTTGGTAAAATTGCGAGCAAAATGTGAAAGCACAGAAAGCATGCGAGTTGTACCACGCAGTGTCTTGAAAAGATCTTTTGGAAAATTTATGCAGAGGTTATATACAAAATAGATATACTGAAAACGATTTAGAAATTTGAAACAAATGCAATCGGTAAACCTAAAAGCTGATTCAACAATCTTTGCTAACACTCTCCCTGTCTGCACAAAACATTAAATCACAAACATGTACTCTTAATGCAGAAGCTTCAGACAAAGAACATTTAGAAACGGAGATATGACACAGGATGAAAAAACATGTTATCTCATGGAAAGCACAATTGTTGGATATACAAGAAATGAATTTTTTGAAAAGGCTTTAGAAATTTCGAAACAAATACATTTGGTGTGTGTAAAGCAGTGCAATGTGGAATTGCTTAAATCACAGACACTAAGCTTAAAAGTGTTAAATATTCAGAGTTGACTGATATTTTTTAGGATTATTATGTTGCTTAATGTATGTTGTCACTGTTGTCACGAAGAATTGCACCCGTGATGCTAAGTGTGAAACCCAACAATCCTGTGAAACACAGAAACACCTTCGAGCCTGTGGGTTGCTCAAAGTGAAGGTGAATCTCCAGAGATCTGGCCGGCTTTCTGCCTAGTGAATCTTCTACATTTTTTTTTATATTAAAAGGGATAGAATGATTGCATGTAACTGAAAATCTATCATGATGGGGTGATGCACCAAATAATTTTTTATTTGAAATTTGTAACCACAAAACTCACAAAAACCTTCCAACAAATAACCTTGAATCTCACAACTCAATTGAACATGGATATGCATAAACATTTCCTCGAAAGGGATGAATTTAATGCATGCATGAAGGAAAACAACAGGTTTCCACAACTTCAAGCAATTAAAATCAACTAATACAATCTAGAACCTGCAACTAAATACAATCTAGAACCTGCAACTAACATGTATGTCCTTGCACCACAAATTGACTGAATGAGAGAAATTAGAGGATAAAAATCACAGGTTATCATCAAATCATTCATTCACTAGATAATACAAGAAGTATCAAGAAGGAAATCTACTGTTATAAAACTCAAATACTACTGAGTTCTTTTCCTTTCCTCAGCATGGTTGTGGACTGATTTTAGCCCCTTTCATGCTAAAGGATGACATAAACGAAGCAATCATGTGAAACAGTCACACTAAGAATACACTTCTACACTTTAAAGTGTTAAACACTTAGAGTTGACTAACATCCTCTAGACGTAATATGTTGTTTAGTGTGTGTGATTTAAGTCTTAAAAGTTACGTTAGCTTGAATATTTCATAAACCTTCTCAACAAACCATTTGTGTATAACATAGCATCACAACATGTCATTAGAACACATTTCTTTGAGGCATTTTGGCAAATTGCTCATGTGCCTTGTCTATGTTTCCACAAATTTTTTTGCTGAGTTTCTTTAACAAATATATATATACTGATATTGACTAGTCTTAATGTGTGTGATTTAAGATGTTCCACATGAAATATGAATAGTCACGCGAAGTGTGGAATCATAAAAAATGCACTTAATTTATTTGTAAGAATGCCCCAAAGCCTCATTAATGTGTTATTGTAGCATGAAAATAAAATTAGTGCAATAGCAAGTCTTTAGAGACATTCAAACAAATGTGCTTGGTTTGTCACACATAGACATCAATGTATTTCAGGATTAAAGATGCCTAGACAATGCATGTTTTCTGTTTGACACAATGCCTCCAGAGTACATGGTCTCATTGGTATGCACTGATCATAAGCTTTATAGATTGGACTTGTTGGAAAGGTTGGGTAAATTATTGAGAAAATGCGCTTTGTTGGGCATAAAACTAAATTCAACATTCTTTACCAACTTCCTTCCATCCTGTGTCATAACAACGCTTTGGAACATGTTATAGGTGTCCATTAAAACATATTGATACATATATTTTATTAAGTTTCTATAGTTCAAAAGGTGTGGTTCTGGAAGTTGCTTAAGTGTAGCTTGTGTTGAATGTTCAGCAAGAGAATGTTTTCTATTTTGTAAATAGAATATTTCTTAGAGTTGTGAGGTTTACACCAAGAGCAGTTTTATGTTTGGATAATTTTAGTTATGTGGGACACAACATCTTGCTTCATGTAAGGAAAGTTCCAGTTTGCATCATGCAAGGAAAGTTTCTCTTAGGATGTGTTGTATGAGGAAAGTTTCACTTCTCTCACATAGTTGATGTGTTTTTCCTAGGATTGTATTAGAAAGGAAAGTTTTTTCTAGAAGCTGAATAGAAGATTCAACATTTGTATGTTTTTCCCCACATTGGGGTTTCCTTGGCATATCGATGTCATCTGTGTTCATTTGTTTGGTTTCATTTGAATTTTCTTTCACTATTCATTTTTTGTTAATTAACGCAGTGTATTAATTGTTACAAATCAAATAGTTTCTTTTCTATGATATTTGTTGAACACTTGATTTGCTGCTAGGTTATAGAAATTAACATGGTATAAGAGCTATAAACTCTGAATACGAAGCCAATTGTTTCACAAATTTCTTCAGGTTTCAACTTTCAATTTCTTCGAGGGTTTTGTTTCACAATGGCAACCAATTTTCAATGTCAGGATAGGCTTGAGGGTGCATTTAACTTCTTACAGTGGAAGGTTTGGATTACATCCGTTCTCAAGGAGAATAAGTTGTGGACCTATGCTAGTAAAGAAGTGAGTCCTCCAGTAAATGATCCTATTTCCCTAGATTTGCATGAAATCAAGGACGCCAAGGCTCAGAGGATTATCTTTGATGGGGTGAAAGATCATTTGATTCCTCATCTATCTGAGAAATACATCACCAAGGAAATCTGGGATACAGTCACAAAAATCTATCAGAGCAACTATTAAAATCGTAAGATGATTCTCAAGGACAAGTTGCATAACACCAAGATGTCCAAATTGACACAAGTCAGGGATGAGTTGGTTGGTGTTGGAGAAATGATTGTTGAAGATGAGCTTGTGTGGATAGCCCCGAATGGCTTCTCGAAGAAGTTCCCATAGTGTTTGTCAAATGTGTTGTCGGTAGAGATTGCCTACCTGATTGGGTTAGGCTTTGGGATGATTTTGTCCACAAGGAGATCCGTGAAAATTTCATCGAACAAGTCTATCAAAGAAGGTTGAAGATGAAGAAAATCTTCCTCTTGCAAGAAAGGACAAGCAAAAAATTGATAAAGGGCAAATTGAAGGGTCTTCTTCCAAGGATGGGAAGAAGAAAGACATGAGTAAGATAAAAAAATTTACTGCTATCAGATGGGTCACTACACTAGTCAATGCCCGAATAAGAAAAATAAGGCCAAGAAAATGAAGCAAGTTGTGGCTATAGCAAAGGTGGACAAGTTTACAACATGGTTTGAGAATGATTTTTAACTCATTGTATGTCTCTCAAGTTCAATTGCCAAAAGTATATGGTATATTGATAGTGGGGCTTCGTGCCACATGACAGGAGTAAAAGAATATTTCACTAAATTGGAGGAGAATGGCAAGTACCAAGCAACTAGTGTAGGCACAATCAAGTTTCAGAGGGTGTTTGGCAAACCTCTATTGGAGGAGGACAAGGGTTGCATCATGACCTTTGAAGAGGGCAAAGTCTATATCCATCCAAAGAACTCCAAGGTAGAAAAAGTGATTGGAGTCGAGCATGGCAGCTTGTTTCAGTTACAGTTTGCACCAGCACATGCATTGGTGAGTAGTTGTAGAGGGCTTGGACAATTGTGGCACGAGATGATGGCTCATCTTCACCATGGAGCACTTAATGTGCTCAAGGAAATAGTGGCAGGGCTGCCTTGGATGAAGGTTGAAAAGCATGAGGTGTGCAAGGGTTGTGCCCTTGGGAAATATGCCAAGACCAATTTTCCAAGAAGTGACACTAGATCTAGAGGGATTTTGGATCACATTCAATCAGATGTATGTGGGCCCATGTCAACAACATCCTTAAAAGGGTATGACTATTATGTTACCTTCATTGATAATTTCTCCAAGAAGACGTTGATATAATTTACGAAGAATAAAGATGAAGTCTTAAATAGGTTCAAAGAGTTTAAGGCTCTAGTGGAGAACCAGATAGAAAGGAAGATCAAGATACTTAGATATGACAATGGAGGAAAGTATACCTCGAATGCCTTCAAAGATTGCTCAGGAAGGTATCACAAAAGAGTTGACAATTTCATATAACCCTCAGTAGAATGGGGTTGTTGAACAGAAAAACAGGGCTATAGTTGGAGGAGCCAAGGCCATTCTTCATGATTAGGATTTTTATGGCTAGAAGCTTGCAATATAGCTATGTATCTATATAATAGGAGTCCACACAAAGTGTTGGGCAAATTGACTCCAGATGAGGTGTTCACTAGGAAGAAACTACATTTGATGCATATTCGTATCTTTGGATGCCTTGTGTATTGTCATATTCCTATCGAGAAGAGAACCAAATTGGAACCAACTGTAGAGAAGGGTATCCTAGTTGGGTACAATGAAACTTATAAGGCCTATAGTGTTTACATTCCTTCCCCTAGGAAAATAATTACTCCCAAAGATGTGAAGTTTGAGGAGGAAGGAGCTATTTAGAAGTCTGGAAGCTTGATGGAGGTTCAAGAGGAGGAGAAGACACCCAAAATTGATGTTGTACAGATTCCTCAAACTCGAGTCATACAGGTTAGAGAGAAAAGAATGTAGGCCAAGCAAGTTGATCAAGAGGAAGAACATAGGATTTCTCATCCTTAGACTCCTATGATAGGGAGGAAGAGAAATAGGGCGGCCGAGAAGACATTGAAAGAGGCTTAGGAGTATGTTGGTGATCCTCAAGATTCAATTAGATAAAGAAAAACTCCCAAATGTTTTTCTAATTATATGGCACTCATGAGTGAACTGATTGAGGTGGAGCTTTCTAGCTTCAAGAGGCATCCAAGCATCAGGTTTGGAGGGATGCCATGGTGGAGGAGTATTCTTCTATCATGAATAATAGTGTGTGGGAGGTATTGCCATGACCTGAAAATAAGTCAATGGTAGGGTCGAGATGGTTGTATAAGATCAAGCATGCTGAAGATGGTAGTGTGGAAAATTTTAGAGCAATATTTGTGGCTAAACGAGTTTCTCAGAAGGAAGGGATCGACCATATTGAGACCCTTGCCTTGGTAGCTAGGTACTCATCCATAAGGGTAGATGGGCTGGAGGATTCACCAAATGGATGTGAAGATGGCTTTCCTTAATGGAGTAATTAAGGAAGAGATTTATATAGAACAACGGGAGGGTTTTGAGGTGCATGGGAGGGATTTTTATGTGTGCAGGTTGAAGAGAGCACTGTATGGGGTCAAGAAGGCTCCCAGGGCTTGGTATGACCGTATTGATGGTTACTTGCAGTGTGTGGGCTTCACCAAGAGTGATACTGATCCAAACCTATACTATGTTCAGGTGAAGGGTGAGCTTCTCATATTAGTGTTATATGTTGATGACTTGTTTCTTACAGGGTTAGAAGAGCTCATGGCACATTGTAAGTGGGCTTTTGGAGGAGAGTTTGAGATGAAGGACATGGGTTGGATGCACTACTTTTTGGGATTGGAGTTGTGGTATAAAGAGGGAGAAATCTTCCTTGGACAAGTGAAGTATACAATTAATATCTTGAAGCGATTTAGGATGGAAAACTATAAGCCCATGTCCATGCCACTTGTGACCAACTAGAAGAAGGTTGATGCTTCGAAATTAGAGGTAGTGGACCCAACTTTGTATAGACAGTTGATAGGCTCTCTAATGTATCTAGTCAACACAAGGCCAGACATTTGTTTTGCAATGAATTCACTTAGTCGGTTTATGGTGGAACGTAAATATGTGCATTGGGTAGCTACGAAGCATGTTTTGAGGTATCTCTGAGGCACATTTGATTATGGTCTAAGGTATATTCAGCAGGATGGAGTGAAGATCAATGGGTTCACCGATGCAGATTGGGTAGGAAGTACAACTGACATGAAGATAACTTTAGGGCATTATTTCAGTTTGGGATCAAGAGCTTTTTCTTGGTATAGTAGAAAACAAAAGTCAGTTGCACTATGTTTTTTAGAGGCCGAGTATATGGCTGCTAGTATGGCTACATGAGAGGCTATCTGGCTTCAGAAACTTCTAGCTGGGGTCTTTGATCAGGAGCTAGATTCGACAATCATTTATTGTGATAATCAAAGTTGTATCAAACTCTCTGTGAATCCAATGTTTCATGACAAGTTGAAGCATATTGAGATCAAGATTCACTTCATCAAAGATTATGTGGAGAAGGGGACAACAAAGTTATAATACATTCCTATGGACTAACAAATAGAAGACATCTTGATGAAGGCCTTGATGAAGAGAAAGTTTCTATTCTTTAGGGATAAGTTGGTTGCTATTCAGAACACCATCCTCACTAAGAAGGAGTGTTAATTTTCTATAGTTCGGAAGGTGTGGCTGTAGAAGTTGCTTACATGCATCTTGTGTTGAATGTTCAACAAGAGAATGTTTTTTATTTTGTAAATGGAATATTTTCTAGAGTCGAGACAAGTTTCCTTTCTCTTGCTTCATGGAGGGAAAGTTCTAGTTTGCATCATGCAAGGAAAGTTTCTCTTATGATTTGTTGCATTAGGAAAGTTTCACTTATCTTGCATAGTAGATATTATTTTGCTAGGATTGTATTTGAAAGAAAAGTTTTCTCTAGAAGTTGAATAGAAGATTCAACATTTGTAGGTTTTTCCCCACATTGGGGTTTCCTGGGTATATCGGTGTTATCTATGATCATGTGTTTGGTTTCATTTGAATTTTCTTTTCCTATTCATTTTTTTTAATCAACCTAGTGTATTAATTGTTACAAATCAGATAGTTTATTTTCTGTGATATTTGTTCAACAATCAATTTGCTGTTGGGTTATAGAAATTAACATATTTTCATCCAATATTAAAATTGGAAACGCTCTACTTGAAATGCATTCAAAACATGGAATGATGGATAGCGTGAGCATGAACAATTTGCTAGAATGTGTCAAAGAGAGGTAGTATCATTGAATGAAATGATTGCAGATTATTATGGATTTGTTTATGTAGCTAGAGAAACATTCAAGCGAATACAATTAGTGAACGCAAAGCCAAATTATTTGCCACCATTTACATAATGCAATGGAAGAATAAAATGTGTACATCCCTTGAAGCTTAGTGAATGGAGGCTATTACTAATTCGGTTCCATGGATAGAGACCATGAAATCTCACCAAGACTTGATCTTTGTGCTTTCACTTTCAATTTTCTTTACTAAGGTGGACACCTGAATGAGCATAAAAGCAACTTTGGACATCATACTACACATTCTAAATCACATGAGGTATGAAATGAACAATAATGCCTTGGAATCTTTTTGAGAGCTTGGTGAGGATGAACAAGTAGATTGAGTTGGTTAGTTTTTTTAGAATAAAATAATTATCTATCAGCTAATTTTTGTCATCACAAACCAAGACAAGCTTCTAGACATCCATGTTGTTCACATGCAGTTTCTTCCAACTGCCTTAACCATCCATGCTATTCACATTGCAACTACAAAATAATAAATTCTTGAGCTAACTCTCAACTATAGTCTATGTAACATTTACTACGTATGACAATATAAATTAAATGAATGATATGAACCTATTTCATAGATTAGTAAGAAGAAAATTGTTCATCCATAGAGACTGAATATTCTGCTACATGAGGAGTTGCATAGGAAGTGATTTGGTTACGTCACATTTTAGCCGATATGGACATTCCTAAGGAGAAATAACCTATTATTTATTGTGACAATTAAAGGGTGTTGAAACTTGTGAAGAATCCAATTTTCCATGAGGGAAGAATGAAAATTAAGGTCATATATCATCACATAAGAGAATAAGTTATGCACCACCATATTGAGCTTAAATAACATCAAATCAAATTTTAGATACCCGATATACTCAACAAGTCTCTTAACAACATCAAATTTGAGTTGTTTCAAGGGTACATTTGTAGGATCAATGTAATAAGTGGGGAATTTAAGAATGAGATTAGTTTACTTTATTACATTGGTGGTTACAATGTAGCTATGTTGTTATGCAATTGTTATAGAAAGTGAGACAATATTTCACCCCCATATATTTCAAAGTTTCACTTTAATAAAATCATCAAACAATTATTTTCATATTCTTCCCTAGTCCAATATCATTTTTCTGCAAGAAGTATTTTCATTAAGATTCAAATATTTATAGTTTCCTTTATTTATAATTTCAACTAGGTTACTCTTTGTTTGAAAAATATAGAAATTATTGTATCATGCAAATAAGAGAACATTGAGTGAATGTGCAAAGGCAAGGGACGAAAAAGTTATTGAGAAAATACTTTCATTCCTTTTTTTATATAATGCGCTCACATTAAGCATGATCATGTGTATGACATTCTAGTGGATAAACACTACCAATCCCTAATACAACTAAGTTATAACATAAGTACAATATATTATGAGTGTGTTATAACACACTCACTTTACGAGAAAAATAAAAAATAGTTTCAACTTGATTGAAAATTTTAACTTGCCTTAGAAACTACCAACTATGAATGTTGGACCCATTGTGAGAATCCAACGTAAATGGTTGAACTTGCATGCCAATGCAAGGAAAGAAATTTGTTTGTCAAGATAGAGAAAAGCACCTAAATGTTGAGCATTCTTCCCATCAATTTAGTATGGCTTATGATATGTATTTAAAAAATACCATAATCTTAGGATTTTTCTTAACTTTGTAACCTTGTATTTTTATATACTTTGAATGTGTTGAGGTTTTAATTTCTTGTTTCTTTTGTTAGGGTAATTTTTTAATTGAAAAGCAATGTATAGTACTTTTTATCCCTTCATATAAATTTGAAACAAATTAGATGTTTATATTCTAGATTCTATTCTATATAAATGTAATGAAATTTTGACTTTTGATTTTTTCAAAAAATACTAGGGGGCCTACACTCAATTTTTTATTTTTCAAGATGTGTAAATTTTACAAAATTACTAAAATATATATATTTATTGAAAAACTAGTAGAAAATTTAGGCATAAACTAGATGATATTAGCTAATTATGCATGAAAGTGATGTATAAAATACTTCAAAAAATAAATATTTAAAAAATGAGCACACTAAATGTTATGTTATATATTATTTTTTATGTTTACCCTTATTTGAACCTTTTAATATATACCAGTTTAAAAAATAATAGTTTCAAAATTAGTTTCAAACCATAATGATTCTTGTTCTTTTTGCATTTTTAAAATTTTTGTAGTATTATTTTTCAGATTTTCATCCAAAATTAATTTTTACTGATTTAAAAAAAAAACACTTTAAGAGTCCCTTTATGTCCTCCATTTCCATGCACATACCCAATTAGTATACTGCATTTTAATTGTATGAAATAAAAATGATATCTTTATGAATAAGATTTCAAATAAAATTAATGTGAACCTTACAAATATTAGAATAACAAACCTAAATGTCATTATATCATTATAAAAAAAGGACCTCTTTGGCTAATGTGGATTATTATAGAATTTATAATAGTTTTAATCGAAAATAACCAATTAAAAGCACATATAATTTAATCTACCTTGTTGTACATAATATGTATGTTTATTCTTCTAATGTGTTGTATAATTATGCGACAATAATAAAAAATTTTATTGGTCATATTGAAAATAATCAATCTAACATAAAAGAGTGGATGTCAAAAAAAGTAATTTTATTCATGATCAATAGATTGAACTTTTTAGATAAATCAAATGTATTTTATTTTTTAACAAAAGATCAAAGATTTGAAAGACAAGAAATTGTCACATTTCTATTATAATATCTTGTCTATTAAATGGGTGTCCCTTTTCTCATATTAGTAACATGTAATTATTGACTTGTTCCCTGAATGAGGCCATGACTATTGGACTTGGTATTTTATTCTTATACAATTGTAAAGTGTATATGCTAAGGAGAAATGATAGAAACCATAGAAAAACATAATTTCTTGGGAGAAATTACCCATTACTCTCTCATAATGCTATAAATAAATATGGATCCATTCTTTTCTTGAATGGTCTTTCCCCCCATTGTTGTGGCACCTTCTCCTACCATGCAAAAAGTTTTTCTTAAAAATATATTTTGTCATTGTACTAGACAAAACTTTACACTAGGTAAAATGCATATGCTATTATTATAAAGGCATGGATATGGCCCTTGTGGAACAGACAAAATGTAGATGATAAAATTATGCAAAATACAGTTTCTCATAGTGAAGAGAATCGTTTCCTTTTGAATTGTTTGAAATTTTTATACATTGTTTTTGGATCATCCTAAATTTTTTTAAGAATTATCTATGTATTAGAATTCAAAATTATAGTTTAGATTTTATAAAAAATATAATTGTTTTGATAATATTTTTCAACTATTTTGAAATGGAGAAAGATTCAAGATAAATGGTATAGTTTTTTAAGTAAATAAGGCTAGAAAGACTGAAAAAGATTCTAATAAGAAGTAGATAATAATTGATGTAGACTTGCATGATTTTGAAGCCAAAGAATAATACTTGTATGATAAGGAGAAGCATGATGGAAGTTCTAGGTAAGGGAAATCTACTCACCTCCTTGCTAAAGACAAGAAACAAAAAATTGAAACCAAAGAGGTGTCCCCTAAACCAGTGAAGGTTCTGAGTAAGGGGAATCTATTCACATCCTTTCCAAAGAAAAGAAACAGAAAATTGAAACCAAAGAGGTGTCCCCTAAACCAGTGAAGGTTTTTACCCTTGATAATGATGATGAATCCTCTAGGGAGGGCTCAAAGGATAAGAAATTTCAAATGGAAGGGGATGAACAAGGGGACGATAGTAAAGAGGATTCAAAGGGTGTGAGTGATTTCTAAGAGGAAAAGGTTGATTGGGAAATGAACTTCCCATCTCAAAATAATTTTGAGGATTTGGATATGGTTCCCTACTCTCAGAACTTTTCTACTATTAAGGAAAATTTTAGTGGCAAAAAGCAGTAGAACCAGATAATTGACCGTCAGGTTGAGGTTATTCACCTCAAAGTGAAGGTAGAGGAATGTAGGCAAGGGTATCAACTGATGGGGGATGTCCTAGATGCCCTATGTTCTATCACTAATGGGGTCATGCTGAAAGTGGCCATCACGTTCATTTTGGGACATAGTAGGCTGAGGAAAAGTCAAAAAAAGTTGAAGGGGAATGACAGCCTACAAGAGGAACAAAAAGAGGATATGTTGTTCTCTGAGGTCTGGCAGGAGCAGATGGAGCATCTTGTGCAGAACTAGAATTAAGTAAGATTAGGATGTTGCTGGGGATGGTCCTTTTTTTTGGAGTGTCTTAAATTCAAGTGCTAATAATGATAGTTTTTGTTCAAGTTTTTGTAAGTTTTGGTTTCTTCTTTATCACTATAGACATATGTTTAATTAGGCCTACATTCCTTATGTTGGATATTTATATTTAGACCAAGTACTTTGATACTATTATGAATCTTTACAATTATATGCTAGTAGTTGTAATTGATAGAAAGAAGTTGGGCAGGGTTATCATATCTAGCTATGTGAGTATGGTAGGTTTTTATTACTTTAGAGAGTTATTCATGTGCTTTCTCAGTGCTTGGTTGTTTGATGCCTATGGTTATTTGTTTAGTCTCTAATTTTGCTATTTTGTAAGTATTCAAGCCCCCTTCCCTAATAAAGTAATAAAAAGAAGTAAGTTAATAATCAATTTAGACTATGAGATCCTCATTCTAGAAGTTTGAAACTAAATTTGTGCTTCTTAAATAGTATTCAACCTATAGTCATCTATAGGAAAGTAGAGTAATTTTAAGTCAAAAAAATTGGGGTAAAAGTTCCACCTTTATGAAGGAAATTGGATTGGCTTGAAAATTTGGGTCACAATATATTCATGGTAAAATGGTTTTATAAATGTTTGATAATGAAATTTAGAAATTTAAAAATATTAGAGAAGACATTTTATCTATTGAGAATATTAAAAATAAATTTGTTATCTTGAATTGTAGCATTTGTAAGATATGGAGAAAATATATTTGTTTATAAAGGTCAATATATTTTACATGGGGCTAATAACTAATAATGGCTATTTTAATGATCATATGAATAAAATGAAAAAATTAAGGTAAATATTTATACTTTGATTTTTAATTTATTTCTATATCTTTATAAAAAATAACATCTACTGCACAAACATAATCTATTGCTATCCTTCTGAGTATCACATCCATGACATAAGGATTACACCTTGAGATAATCATGTTAAATACTCTAGTTTTCTTTCTCTCTCTTAAATTCGGTTTTATTCTTTTTTATCAAAATTTCATTGGGAAATATTATTTTGTGTGCCATGGCATTAGAGATTATTTTGGTGGGGAGCCAAAAAAAAAATGGAGGTGTGCTTATAATAATTATAAGTTATCATGGGAAAAAAATGAAGTTCAAGAAGCTAAGGAGAAAATTACTCCTCTGATATTATGATGCTACAAAGCAAAGGGGCTACTTTTTCATCTGTATTGGGTGCAGAGTGCACTTCAATTAATTTTCTATTGTTTTGGAATTTGCAATATTTTGAAATAGTTTCCCCTTATTTTTTACTCAAAGATTCCTCTTATGTTTCTTGTAGTCATTTATAGTCTTGCAAAGGTTTTGTAGCTTGAAAAACATCCACCCAAATGTTAGAACAATGCCATTTTGAAGGTTACCTTATGATTTTCCATAATGGAGTCCCAAACAAGTAGGTAGTTTATGCAGTGATTTTTCATATTATGAAGTTTATAAATTTCAAAATTATATATTTATAACAAATTATTCATCATTTAAATCTTTTGAATTTTAAATGAAATAAATTATTATCAAATTTTATTAATAATAAATTAATATAGTTGGAAAAAATATAAAAAAAATAAAAATCAAATTGATATTATTATTTTATTTTTTAATTATTTTTTATTCAAAATTTATATTTAATCTATGGGAAAAAGTCTTAGATCGATATTTTTTATAAACATGTGATTGAGATTGCTAACTCTTAAGTCTATAGGAATTTTCTCGATGTTCTGAGACTCATTAGGTTCCTATTTAGTTATGGACTTATAATATATAATTTTTTTTTAAATATTGAACATAAAGTGAATGATTTTAACTATGTTAGTGTTTTTTTATGACATACATTATTTAAGGAATTTAATATATTAAATGAGTAGTAATTAATGAATTTGCATTTTTTATTTTACAAATAAGCATTTATATAAATTGAGTAAATTTTATGTAGAGATATATATCTTCTATTCTAATTATATATTTAAAATTTTATTAGTATAGCTTCACAATATAAGAAATAAAAAAATTCAGAGAATCATTTAAGTCATACATGGGAGGTATCCCTCTTAAATGTTGGAGAAAATGATTCATCTAATGGCACCTTCTTCAATTGTTGCGAAAAAATTCTATTAGTCATATTTCTTGGGGTGCCAATGGAGACTTGAAATCACAATCCAATACAAAAAGAGACTTGTCCTCCTCATTCCGAGTATATTTTCTTTGGTAGGTCTACTCTACTTAAAATTAAATAACTCCACATTTAAAATAGCATAATTTTTCATTGTTTAAAATAATGATTAGTTTAGACTTTTGTTCTTGTATCTATTTTTCATTAAGTACTAATAAATTCAACCATAAACATATTATCTTTTTCCACAACATACAAAGTCAAACTTGTCATAGCATGCAATAAATGTTTGTTGACTTTTAAAAAGTTATACATATTAATCTTTGTAGGTGTACCTAATTTATTAAATGAGTAATAATTAAATAATATTAAAAATAGAAATTAATGAATTTATAATTTAAATTTTACAAATAAACATTTATATAATTTTGGTAAATTTGTACTACAAATATATGTGTTCTATTCTAATTAAGCATTTGGAATTTGATTAGTATTTCTTCACAATATAAGAAATAAAAAACTTATGAGAACCATATAAGTCATACACCAGAGCTATCCTTCTTCAATTATTGCAAGAATTTGATATTAGTCAAATTTCTTGGTGTGCAAATGTAAACTTCAAAATCGCAATTGAATACAAAAAAGAGACATGTCGTCCTCATTCAAATTATATTTACTTTGGTGGGTCTACTTTACTTAGAATTAAATATCTTCACATTTAAAATAACATTATTTTATTTTATTTTTGATAATGATTAAAAGATATCTTTGTTCATGTATCTACTTTTCATCAAGTATTAATAAATTCAACCATAAATATCTTATCAAATTTATAAGATATATCTTTTTTCACAACATGTACAAAGTCAAACTTGTCATAGCATGCAATAAATATTTGTTGACTTCTAAAAAGTAATTTAATTTAGTTTCTTTAGGTGTACCTATCATTGATTGAATTCATTTCTAATTTTGAGTGATGGTTCTAATAGTTCCCAATGTAGAGAAGAGAAAAGAGTATTACTGTAAAGTTAAAATTTATGTATCAAATGTTCACTAACATGAATCAATAGGAAAATACTTAAACAAATATTTTTCAAATTATTAGATAAGAAAATTAAATATAAATTATATCATTGTAGTTAAATGTTTTATTTGCTAAACAAACTAAAACAAATTGTATCTAATAGATGCATATAGGTTCCTAACTTTTATATGGATTATAAAATATTTAAAATTTTTATTTAATAAACAAAATTAAATCTAAATCTAAATCTAAAATTTTTACTTAAATATCATATTTTTCAACAATCAATTTTACCTTCACCATCAAACTAATAGAATTATTTTTTATTATTCATTGGAACAAGGAATAAGAAAAAAAATTGTACAATATGAACAGCAACACAACTGTCTGAAAGCTTTGACATTCCTTCAAACTAAATACGATATGAACACAAAGTAAACGACGATGACAATTGAACCATTGATAATTTAATTTTTTTATTTATTGAAACAAACAGTAAAAAAAATTATACAATATGAACAACAACAGAGCTGTCTGAAACTTAGCAGTACATAAAACTAATTTTAAAGAAAACCCTGGCCATAAAGTAAACACTGATGACAATTGAAAAATAGACTCTAACGGAAAAGAGGAGTAAAGGTCACAAGTGAGAAAAAGACAAAAATCTTGCGCTACTGTCATCAGAATTAGCAGCACGGCGGCCATTGACCCAGCAAGCAACTAAGCACCTACGAACTCACTCCAGAGTTTCTTGTACTTTCTTCTAGTGTACTTATGCAACCTCACTCTGACGTCATCAATTGGTTTGCAGCCGCAGACATGGGTAATACCTTTAGCCAAAAGGAAATACTCCGCCACTTGTTTGTTGCTTCCGAGGAAATTGTTAATCACCTCTGCGTTTCTGAGCACTGCAACATCCTCTTCAATAAGCAACGCAAGCTGAGTCACTGGCTTTGTACTGTACCTTCTAACGGCCACTTCCATGGCAATAATGCTTCCTATCAATATTTGTAACTCCGACGTGACCCTGAATTGTGGTAAGTACAACGTTGATGTTTTCTCATCAAATCTTGTCCATCGAATGGCTGAACAATAATCCATCGATCTAGTTGGATCTTGCGAGACTGCTCTTTTTATATCTTCAAAGAGAACTGGCTAGATCTTCACTCCTCCGCGCACGAGTTCCATTGCTGTTGGGAGCTTCAGATACACCATATCGACCGCGTTGCCAGGGCTCTTATTTGAGGAGGAATTGACAAAACAAAGATTATACCAACGTCTACAAATGGCTTTCATTGAACCAAAGCATTTCTCCAAGCAGATCTGCATGCAATTGCGAGACGAAGGCGGCGAATCTAGGAGTTCCTCGACATCCCTGCCCACCATGGAGCGGTAGACTACTTCGAGGACATGTTTCTTACAGTACATGTTGTAAGAAACTCTAGCTTTCCACATGAAAACTTCATGTCGGGCTGCTCGCCAAAGCAGCATGCTCGTTAAGTGTTCTACTTTTTGTTTTGCGGCTTCTGCAGAACCCGTCTGGAATTTAAGGAGATCCTTCAAAACCCACAAAGGTATTTGGTTTTCAAATAAAAGTATATCAGTCATTAGTCTTTCTCTCATGGGATTTTGAAGATCGACATCAAAAACTGAATCATGCTTCCACTTAAATACACTCTCTTCTTCATAAAAACACTCAACATACTGAAATTGAGATAGTTGAGTTTCATATGAGTGGTGAGCATTCCTGCTAACTTTTATATAATTAACAAGAAATTCATAAATAAAACATGCATCCCTGGTTACCATCCATGCTAGTTCTATACAAGTAACGTGAATATGTTCACCATAGAACTTCCTTATCTTGTTGTCCTTGAGCAGGATGAATTCTTCAACAATTGACTTGATAGACGCATCTGGATTACTCCTATGGATCCTCTTTTGCATCCTTCGAACTGCCTCAGATTTGGAGTTCTCCATGCCTTGCAGCTCCTTCTTCCCATAATGAAAAGGGCCGATTGAAACAAGATGTGGACTGTACAAACGGTCTTTGGAGTCTCGCCGTAGCCTTGGCACTCGGAAGATCCGAGCAGAACTTACATCGGGCATATCCTCCTCATCAATTGTCAGTTCATACCCAACTTGAATTACACAGCCACTCTCTAACATTGCCATTTCATCCCTTCCCATTTGGATGTACTATGTCAATAGTGTTTCCTGTCCATCCTATTTACAATACTCTCAGTCACCAGATATTTGTATAGACTTTTCCAGATATTTCTGGAAACTTTCTTTTCTCATTGACCACCGCAACATTTACCAGCACGCTGCCAGGTCAGCAAAATTGGAGCTTCGAAAGTTCGAAGCACGGTATGGAAATCCATAAAAGGATAAAGGAAGGACAATTTGTGTCAAAAATTAAAGTTGCGGGTCCCCTGGTATACATGTATGCAAAATTTGAAACCACATACAAGACATCCGAACTGTTTGACAGAATGCCTTAAAGAGATGTCATCGCATAAAATGCAACGGGTGGACGATATTACACGTCGAATTGTAATCACTAGTTTGAAAATTTGAACATATTAACGATAGAAATAACTTGGCATATCTACGGTCACTCATATTTTATTTAAAATGACATACTGCCTAATTGGTTTTGTATATTTACATTGCACAAGTTGAAAGCTCAAGAAAGGAAGAAGATAAATATACCTTTACATCACACATGTTAATTTTCTATTCCAATCACTTCTTGATGTGAGACCTTGAGTGTGTCCTCAATATTTAGTAATTTGAAGGTAATTTTTAATTAATCAAAATTAGAAAATATAATTTTTTTTTTGTATGGTAATGGAAGTAATTGGACATAATGTATATTGTATCGAGTTCAAATACATTTTCAATTGATTTGTCTAATAATTTGAGATGATTGTGAATGTGCAAGATGACAATCACCCTCCCTATTTAGAGAGACATGAATTAACTTTCATGCGGACATATTTCTAGTAGTTGAAGCTTTAGAGGATATGTAGATTTGCTAAACATGTTAGCTATAAGATCATAGCGAATGTGAGACAATAATAGGCAATGTGTGTAATGTAAATTAAGGCTTAAAGCCTATGTTATGCTGAGTGAGAATCAATGACGACTACCATGGAAAACTAGAATGATTGGAAAAATGCACAACACTCCATTTACGATAATATTTCATATAATTAAACGGTCTTTACTATCCTATACATATTGATGATCTATATATGAACATTTTAAAGATAATGAAATCAAAGTATGTTTTCTCTTGAAACGATTAATTTTAAGTTTTCTCTCTTCATTTAAAATTGGCCTTTGAGAACTCCATTCCTTCTTCTCATAATGTAATCACCATATTCTGAGCATTTATTCCTTCTTTTCACTACAAGATGGCTAAACCTAAATTGATGATTGAATTGTTTGTATTGTGTGTGCATAATGATGATTACCCTGCTTTCTTTTGGGGAGGCATGTGTACCAACTTGCATGTGTGCATATTTCTAGTAGTTGAATCTTGAGAAGATACACAGACCCATCAAATACTACACAGTTCAAAATGTATTGAATATGAGATATCAACAAATAATATTTGTATTGCCAAGTAATGTTCAAACACAATACTATTTTGAGTGATTGTTGACAGTGACTACCACAATAAACTAGAATGAATGTAATAATATGTAATTATCCATTTAGGACTAATTTTCCACACAACATGTCATTCATTTTTATCCAATACATGCTCTTGATCTACATGAACTTCTAAGGACTCTAAAATAGAAGTATGTTTTTGCTTCAAATGATTAATTTCAAGTTTTCTTGTCTCCACGTAAAGGTCACTTGATAATTATGTTGGAGAGATGTTAATTGAATGCAATTCAAACACTTAGCTAGAGACAAGATATAAGTTGCTACTCTTTAGGTTTATCGATGTTTAATCCATCTAGTTGATAAGGGGAAGTTGAATGTTAGTATCAATTATACAAAGCACACTTCCAAATATTGATAACCTAACACATCTTTAGCTAATGATACATATAAAAAATGAGCGGTATGTGTAATAGATATGAAAATTATAAAAAATGATTCCCTAACATTGTTAGAAAATGTTTTTGATTGGATTAGTAGGGCGATGACCCTGAACCAGAGACAAGGATTATAGCAATACATCACCAAGCAGCCACCAGAAGCTAAAAAAAAACCTAGTCCCCCATCAAAAGTAATAAAAAATCATCATAACCCTACAGCTATTTCTATAGATTCTAACAAGCTTCCATCTTTTAAACAGAACAGTCCCAGTATACCTATTAACAGTAGTCCTAAAACTAACAATTTTGGTGTAACTCATATCATCCATAAACCTAGAAATAAAAGTCTTAGCATGACCATAAAATATAAAGTTTATCAAAATGGGTGTGCAAACCCTGATAATCAACCATGAGAAAAAAATAAATAAAAAGAAAAAGGAATGAGCCGAACATAAAATATCTACTATTTCTTGAGTAGGTTCCAATCCCTTTTGAGTCTTCCCAATTTTTTATCCCATGTGTCATTCTGGTCCGTTTACCCTTCCTTGTCTAGTTCCTTCTCTCCCTACTTGGCCACTTTCTTTTTATTTTTCTTAATTCTGTTATATCTAAAAATAGTTCCTAGAACAACACTCTTCATGATAACATTTGTAATGCAGCAAAGAGAGTTAACTGCATCACACCGCAGTTGTATTTTTCTATCCCGCTCCTCATTTTTTTGTTCCAAGGTTGACAGTTTCTCTCTCATGTCATGTAATTGTCCTTCCATCTTACTACTATCATCATGCTCAAGCAACATAGGAGAGCACAACACCATATCTTCATCTTCAGAGATGTTGGGGCCGACAAGGCTTTTGAACAGGGACTCTAGTTCACTTTCAGTGTTGCTACTCTCATCCTCCCCTTCCTCTTCTTCCTCCCCTTCCCGTTCTTTGTCCATTTAATCCATTTCATCATTAGGGTTTACTTCAGGTTCATCTTCTTCCACCTGAAATTCCTCATCTTTCGAGTTATCCTTCAAGTCATCTGCCTCCTCAAAGTCATAGATTTCCTGTGGATTAGCCTTGGCTGGGTTTTCCTCTTTCTTATTTAAATCTCTTCTTCCTTTCGCATGCAAACTTGTCAACCTTCTCTCACCCAAATAGCTCTCAATCTTTTCCTGCTCTACCAGTTTTTCTCCTTCATCATTAAAATTGTGCACCTCCAGGTCGATGGTAATGCTTTTCCCCTCCGACTCTTTATTGGTTTTCTTGGCATTTTTTGGCGTGCATTTAGGGGTATTAATCTTTTTTATGTCAGGATTGACATTAAGTAGCGCTAGTTAAAGGGAGTATTTTTCAACAACAATGGTAGTTCTGGGGAATGGTCGTAACAAAGTAAGACGAGCTAGGAGAATTCTGAGATTTAAGGTCAGAGAGCAATAACTTGGGGGATTTAAAAGGAGCCCTCATAGAGCCACCAATGCTACTAGACACAAAGACAAGACAACTAACAGAAGGAGAGTGCTCCATAGAAAACTTGTATAAAAGATATATTAGAACCTGGTAGAGTGGGGGGTTGGCCCCATTTTAAATGTACATTTGCAAAGAGGAGAACAGGAAAAAAAGCATCTTAATTTCTCATTGTGCCTAATGTGATTCAAGATAGGGAAATGATACCTGTGCACAATAGGGTATCTACCCTCTAAGGTAATATATTTCATGACATGGTAACTAACAAAAGGAAAGGGTTTGGGTAAAGCAGAGCGGTCATACCCATTCTAGAACGACACTAGTTTCTCACCCTTTTCAAAGAACCGCTTCATGAACCCTTTACAATCTCCTGAGATTTTCCTTTGAACTCTTTCCCCTTCATTCTATAAGCCCATCACCTCTGTAATGTACTCTGCAGTCATAGTAAACAAAATTTTATCGACCGTGACCACACCATTATGCCAAGAGTTGCAAAATCTAGCAGAGAGCTCCTTGTTATAACCTTTTAATTCCAAGTAGAAGGGAGTGATGCCAGCCACTTGGAAAATCTCCCAAATTTCCTAATTGTTGAGCAACCCCAAATAATTGTGAGGTTTAGTGCACTTGAAAGGGTCCCCCATGTTGATAATAGGATGAACAAAGCATAGAAAAACTTTGTGAAAGTGACTGGACAAAAATCTACATTTTTGCACTTTCAAGCTTCTTCTTGAAGAATTACTTTTAATCTTGTCTTTTTTAACTTTACTTGAATTAAATTTTTTACAAGTGTGACACCAAATGTGATAATTTCTCATAAAGGTAGTGCAAAAATCTAAGGCTTTCCCTATCTTTTTAATGAAGATAATATCTCCCCGTATCCATGTGCCATCTCCATCCATTGCTTTCGCATCCGCATTGACATAGTTTGGATCCAGGTCAAAATCCACCTCGACTGTCCAACTGGAGAGGGAACCCATAGTGACAGGATGCTTAGTCATCTTCAACCTACACAACATCATGTAGGTGTCCACCTTTCTTGTAAAATTTTGAAAAAGGGCAGTCATCTTGGAATAATTCAAAACATTGAACAATAAGAACTCAAAAAATAGAGACACAAACTTATCCACTTGCATTTTGTCTTTCCCACACAAGGATTTCTTTAAGCTCTCTGAAGCTATTTTCAAAATTAAAAGCCTGCCAGTCTAGATTTCCAAGAATTTTATTAGCAATAAGGTCCACCGTCCTATTTCCCTTCATATAGACATGTTGTATCTTAATACCATCAAAAGATGATAGGATCCTTTTACACTTGTTAACCATACCCCTGACTTCCCATGACAAATAAATAATATTGTTAAGGCAGTCGATGACTAATTTAGAGTCAAGTTCAAGGATAGCATTCTTCCTCAAGATAATTTATAATCTTAAGAGACCCATCCAAGACACCGAGGCTTCAACCTTGTTGTTAGTGGCAATCCCAAGGTTGGAAACATATCCCACAAGCATTTTACCATTATGATCTCTTATTAAGCCTCATGCCCCTGGAACCCCAGGGTTACCTTTAGAACATCCGTAAAAGTTACATTTAATCAAACCTGGTTCAGGAGGTTGCCAAGAGCAGGTCTTTCTTAGTAACATATTCTGCCAGTTAAGCTCTAAATAATTTTGACGAATCCCCCATACTTGTCTTAGCCCGAGGTCCAAGAAGGAGGGGTAAATTTTGGGAGAAGCTGAGGGTTGGGCATTAACATTTTCTTTAATTTGGTGGATTATGATGGTTGCAAGGATCCTACTACTTCTCCTTTCTTCTCTGAAGACACTATTGATCTATTCCTTCTAGATATTCCATGCCAAGAATTGGGGAGTTTGATACCAAGTACTTTTTGCCACCGGGTGCGAGTAAGGAGATAAATGCCAAGCTTCTATAAAGTCTTTCATATTTCTAGGTTGAGTCTAGGTAGCTTTTAGCTTGATAAGAACCTCTTCCCAAATTTCTTGGGCATAAACACAATGAAGAAATATGTGTTCAATAATTTCCATTTCCTTTTGGTAGAGATCACATCTGTTAGCAATAAAGAATCCTCATCTATTCAAATTGTCAATTGTGAGGATCCTTCCATGGGTCGTAGACCACCTGAAACAATTGATTGTCAAGATGAGACCCTTGATCCAAATAGTTTTCCAATTAACGTCTTCAGTAGTGTCTTCTTCCAAATTTTGGTAAGCTGATCTTACCATGAAATTCCTTGAGGCATTAGGTTTCCAAATCCACTCATCTTCCACCAAGGGATAGTAAAGGGAGCAGTTTGGCAGAAGAGCGGAGAGTTCAAAAGCCTTGAGCAAAAGCTGATTTTTACTAGTGGGATGAACATTCAACCAGGAGGAATCCAATGTATTCAAATCTTTCCAAGAAGCACAATCCATGTTCCAGATTATGTAGTCACGAACATTATTTCCACAGTGACTTCTTAAGAATTGCTTGATATTCCTGAATTGTGGGATATGATCTAGGGGAAAATTGTGCAAACAATTGTCCTTCCAAAAGTTAGTCTTTATACCATTTCATGTTAATATCTTTCCATTTCTTTTGATCTCATTTATGGTTTTAGCCACATAATTCCAGATAGTAGAACTAGCAGGGAGATCCATCTGATTGAAGAAATTATCCCCACTCTAGCTAGGAAAGTATTTAGCTTTAAATATGCCAGTCCAATATTTTTGTGCTTTAGCTAATTGCCAACCAATTCTGGTGATGAGGGTTGTGTTAAAGGACTTGATTTTCCTTACACCCAACCCTCCACACTTCTAGGGTTTACAAACATTTTCCCAAGCAACCAAGGAAAGTCTACTTATTTCTATAGTGCCAACCCATAGAAACCTTTTTTGAATCCTCTCTATCTTATCAGCAATATAGCCTGACATTTTGAACAGAGAGATGTAGTAGATGAATATATTCTTCAAACAGGACTTGACAAGTTGTAATTTTCCTGCCATACTAAGGAGCTTTGCTTTGCAGCCATCCAATTTCTTTTGGAATATTTCAAGCATGTTGTTCCAAAAGTTCAGAGAAGGGTGTTTGGAGATGAGGGGGAACCCAAGATAGGAATCTGAGAAGGTAGCAGCTTGACAGCTCCAAGGATAGAGGATATTTTAGCTTGAAGGCTAGAGTTGACATTCATAAAGAATAGTTTGCTTTTGACAAAGTTTATATACTGTCCTGAAATTGAAGCATAGTTGTCTAAGGTTTTTTTCCATAACTTTTCCTCCGAGACAAAAGATTCTCCAAAAATTATTGGTGAGTAATGGGGTTTAGGGTGGTGGTCACCTTGAAGCCTTTGAGGGAGCTCTCTCTCTCTTCTGATTTTTTCTATATTTCTTCCCAATAGTTCAACAAAAATAATAAATAGATAGGGGGAGAGGAGGTCATCCTGTCTCAGACCTTTTTCACAAGAGAATTATCCCTTAGGACATCCATTTAGGAGAATAGAGAAGTTCAGAGTACAAACACGTTGTTCTATAATTCCTAAGAATATACCTTTAAACCCTAATCTCCTAAGGACTTCAAGAAGGAACTCCCAAGACACTCTATCATAAGCCTTGGAGATATCCAATTTTAAGACCATAGCAGGTTTTTTGTTGTTTTCCATAAAATGAATGAGTCCATGTGCCACAATGACTGCATCTATAATATGTCTTCCTTCCACAAACCCTTTCCAATTACTAGAGATCATTTTATCTAACAGGGGTTTCATTCTATTGACCATAACTTTAGAGATAACTTTGTAATTAGTATAGCATAAACTAATGGGTCTAAAATATTTAGTTGAAACAACATTATCATTTTTCAGAATTAGAGCTATAAAAGTTGCATTTATCTGTTTAATAAGTTTACATGTTCTAAAGAAGTCTCTAACATCACTAAAGATGTCACTTCCTAGGATATCCCAATGATCTTGAAAGAAGGCCGAAGGACACCCATCTGGACCAAGGGGCTTACAACGGGCAAAGGAAAACAAAGAAGTCTTCACCTCTTGCAAAGCCACTCTTTTATTGAGATGAAGAAGATCAGTGTCCCCAATAATCTTTGGGGTGACATTAAAAATATTGTTCTGATCCTGACCGCAACCCTGGTTCATGGGAATGTTTAGACTTGGAGATTCAATGAATAAGGCATCCATATCATCTTTATTCTTCACCATATATCCATCTTCTCTTAGGAGTTTCCTTATTCTATTCTAGCTTCTATGATTCCAAGTAGATCGGTGGAAGAACTTAGTGTTCTTGTCCCCCTCCTTGAGCCATTGTAACCTTGACTTCTATTTCCAAAACACTTCTTCTTTTCTATTAAGTATGAGCCATTGGTTTCTCAAGTCCATTTCTTCTTTAAACTCTTCCTCATTATCGGTTCTCTCTTCCATTTTAGTTTGAATCACACATAAACCATTTATGATGCTCTTTTTTGGTCAAAGATGTTACCAAATGAGTATTGGTTCCATCCTTTAACTTTCTCTTTTAGGATTTTGAGCTTTTGAGTAATTTTAAACAAGGGGGTGCCCAAAATAGGGGTATTCTTGTTACTACTTATCAAGTTGCCATTAGTTTTATGTTCAAAGTTATTCTATATACTCTAGTCAGTTACTACTATCGAGATATTTAGTCGGTATGCATAGTCTAAGTCGGTTACAGAAGAAAGTAGTCTCAGAGCGTAGTTTACACCAAGATGTCAACCAATTATCATTCCATGTCTACCGAGCAGCAAAGATGACACACCGAGTTGATATACACCAAGTGAAACATGTTACCAGATTCATTGAACCTGGACATACATATGAAAATGTGTTACAAGGTCGAGGTACATAGAACCATTATCACATTGGAAATTGCACTTAAAGATTGTGTATGATTTTGAGGTCATCGAACCAATGAAATATCTTGCATGGTTATTCATTCGATAGAACATATTTGTAAGATCAAAGTAATGAATGGATCACCGACATAAGAGATCTATTTATACAGCATGAGTTACGAATAAAAAAAAAGTGTGTGCATGCGTGTAAGAAGGCTGTTACAGAGACACAAAGGTCACTGAAAAGGTTTTCAGAGAACAGTCAAAGAATAGACTAAACAGAAGGGTTTACCGAGTTACTATATGGGTTACCGAGGTATGCTATAAGCAAGGTAATCTATTCTAAGCACATAGAATTTGCTATAACATTCCAGATGTAAAGTTGTAAATATTTGTAATGATTTATTGTAATATTTTGAAGTTGTAAGAGAAACCTTTAACAAGGTAAAAGACTCTAATCAAGTCTATAAATTGTAAAGCCTCTAACCAGGTGCAACATTTAGATTAAGTATTGTAAAATCCTTTAGCAAGGTAGATCTAATAGATCTTGTTACTCCTAACAGGGTATGCTATCAGAAATAGCTAAACATGTAGCTCTAACCGAGCACTCTTTATTAATGCAGTAGTGAAGTTGTGGGTGCCATCCCCACCACAGTATTTCTCTCTAACCAAGAGTTTCTGCGTAACCAAAATATATGTGTTATGGAGTGAATCATGTATGATTGTTATCTATTTGTTTTAGCTTTATATTATGTTACTGCACTATTCGGTTTATGCATAACAGTAAAGTTATTATATAAGAAAAGTTCTGAAGTACTGATTCATCCCTCCCCTCTCAGTACATTAGCTTTCCATATTGGGCCTAACAATTGGTATCCGAGCTTGAATCTTGGAAAAAGGTTTAACTGCCTAAAGAGAAAGATCTTATCAATGGAAGGCTATAAACAATCTTGGAGGATTGTGTATCTGTAAGAAGAACTCGATCATGCTAATCAAGTGATTGCAGACATGCAAAGGCAAATGCAAAATCTTTGAAAGTGAGAAGAAGATTATTTGATGATTTGTAGGACTCTCAAGAGTTAGTGGAAAAAATTGAGACATCATCTGAGAATAGTATATCTAAAGAAAATGAAGCAATTTTTGGAGTATTGAGAGAAAAGAACAAAGCACTGGCTAATCAACTAAAAGCAATGAAAAAAGAACATGAACATTTTAGCACACAGATGACTGAAAATCTTGATGCACTGAGGACAGCCAAGGATAAAGTAAGAAATCTAGAAAGAGAGAAACAACAACTTGAAGCCTTAGTATCTGATAAGAATGATGAAATCACAAAGATGACTGGAATTCAACAAAATGTGTCAGATCAACAAGGTTATGCACATCATGAAGCAATTCTGAAGGATGATGAGAATCAAGCATTCAAACTTGAAGTGTCAAGGTTGATCGATGAACTTAAAACAAAGAAGAAATCCAAAGAAACACTGAAGAAGAGTTATGAAGCATCAAAGATGTTGGATGAGCAACTGAATACAAGAGGACCCAGCAAGGATGCAGGATTCGGTTACAAAGGAAAAGACTCTACCAAAAATAGAATTCATACTACCGAGAGAGGAGAATGATCAAAGCAAGCTGGAAACAAGAACAACATCAAAAGAAAGAAGTCTATTTGCAACTACTGTGGAAATCAAGGTCACACTGCCAACATGTGCCAAATCAGAAAAGGTAAGCAACCGAATGTCACTAAGTCCAATGGTTATTGTTACAATTGCAATAAATATGGTCACATATCTAATCAATGTAGGACAAAGTCTGTAAACAATTATCAGAAGGCAAAATTCAAAGGGTTTTGTAAAAATTGCAATAGATATGGACATAGTATTGAGAAGTGTTGGTTTAAGCAAAAGAACTATATGTGGTATGCACACCGAGCAAATGCTAGAGGTTACCGAACTCACACAGATCCTTACTAACAGTATTCTATAGTACCATGGGATTACAATACAAGGATATGGTGTGAATGTTGTGGAAGATATGGACATATAAGTGCCAACTATTTTATAAGGTTTGGAATGAACAACTGAAGATCATGGATAAATCCTGGTATGGCATGTTTTCATTGTCACAAAATTGGACAATTGGCTGGAGATTGCAGAGATCAACCTAGAAAAGACACTGAGGAAATAAAAGAAAAATTAAAGATGATTTGGAAAAAGAAGGAAATTGTGTCAAATGAAGAGAGCACCTTACCTACCAAGTTACATGCTCCTATTCCAAATTAATCGGTAAAGGTATGAAGGGACTGCATTCTCTCAAGGATAAATCTTAATGGTTCCTATTTTATTATGTACTTAATTCAAAATATGCATAATTAAGATGTAATAGTAAAGTTTGAAACTCTATCAAAGTCTTTTAAAGCACTATATAGGAAAATTGTCAAGTCGGTGAATATAGGAAACCTGTCTAGTCGGTGAATGAAGGAAGTTTGGTTACTCGGTTAAAGTAGAAAAAGGAAAGAAAGTTAAAGTGAAACCGAGAGCATTTAATATTTTTGACCTAACCTGCACAGAGCCCGATAAGGTATATTGTGTACTTAAAAGCATTTTCATAGTCATTTTCACTTACTAAGTTTTCGAGAGAGCAGAGAAAAGAGAATCTAAGGTGATCAAAACCTCCTACAAAGTAAATTCAAGGTATTTACATCAAACTCAATGCATTGTTAAGCTGATTTACCGATCATATCTAGTTGCCATTATCTACTAGGTATAAAGCGTCAGTCGTTTGAAATCCTAAAACCCTAAGGATCCTTTGTTAGATTTTATCTGAAATCTAAAATGGCACCTAAGATCCAAGATCCCATTGCTGTCAAGAATGTAGAGAAACCCTCACTAAAATATTCTTTGACTCCCAAAGTTGCATCTGAATTGGATGACAAAACCTCTTTTTCACTCATCCCGGATAGAGTGTTGTTAGTCAAAGATGTGAGATTCTTCACCAAATGTCATGTTGAAGAACTCGGTAATGTTGAAATAAAAGACACCTATGATGAGCTGTGTACCGATGGTAAATTAAACACCAAGTATCAACACATCAAGATCAAGGGATTGACTGAAGCCCTAACCTATCCCCATGTGTTCAAACCCCAGTGGGTCAAGTTTGTTCTAAGAAGAGTTCGCGATGATTTCATGTGGCTAGAAGAGCAACCATTTAAGATTACCAAGGAAATCATTCATCTGATTATCAGTTACCGCATTTATGATCATGCCCGAGCCCAAAAGATGATATCACAGAAGGAATTGATTAGTTTAACTCGAGTGGAATCATATTGTAGAGGATTGAAATTGAATAATGTCACAGATGAAGAACTAAAATTTTCCATTAGAGCTATAGGTTACTATTTCTTCCAATCATCAAGGGAAAACAATGTACCATGTGTAGTAGTAGACTTGGCATACAAAATTGTGAAAAAGGGAATGAAAATTGATCTATGTGAGGTGTTGCTGAAGAAACTGTTTGAGAATTTGAACACCGTCAGGAAGCCGAAGAAGAACAACTCGGCTAATACACTAAAGTTTGGATCATTACTTGTATGCATGTTTTTCTATTTTGAAAAATTCTTTCCATCAACTGGTAAAGTTGTTTGGGAACTACACCGACCAATCACCCATCAGATTAATGACTTCATCAAAAAGTTATGTGATAATTTCAATGATATTATGGATGACTAATTTAGTAAATTTCAAGAGAAAATGCATAACAGGTACCGGATTCCACCCCAACTAGTGGAGAAATACAAAAATGACATATGTTTTGAAGTTGACATTGATTACTATTATGTGAATTTTGTTGAACTGAGAACTTAATCCTTGTCACCTATGGGTTACGAGATTGATCTTGACATCACACAATAGTAAATTGATGCATTTCTTACATTATTGAGGCATGCTACTGAGCTAAGGTATGGAACCTATAAGGAAGTGAAGGAAAAGGTAAAAATGAGCATTGTAGTACCCAAAGCTACAAGAAAGGCAACAAAGATGATAAAGGCATTATCAAAGAAATTCAGAGAAGACTCTTCCTCTACACCTATCAAAGGCACCATTGCCATTACTGAAGATGAATCTGAAGCCCAAGAGGTAGCAATAACACTAAGCACTGAATTGCCTAAGGGAAAAGTATTGAAGAGAAAGAAACAAGACACATCAAAGGCCTCACCGACTCCACCTCCAAAGTGACCTAACACTAGAGCATCTGAAGCTTCACTGAGTAAGAAAACAAAGAGTGTTATTGTTCCCAAGGTAACAAAGACCTACAAGAAATCTACTCGGAGACTCATTTTGGCAAAAGAGTCTAGTGATACCGAATCAGAGGATGCAAGCAAATTTTAGATTGTCAAAAGCAAGAAGGTAAATGTACATAGTGTTGAAAACTTTTGTGCTAATCTAAAAGAATATGGAGGATTTGGATCATTCAGATATGTAAAGTATGAAACCAGAAATAATGATGAGAAGAGACAAATTGAAGAAGTTGTCATTTGCACACTTCTAAAATCCCGATTAGCTCCATTGGAACTAGCTAAGTCACTTCCGAATGAACTTTACTTGCATATTGATAATAGGTGGAAGTATGCAATGGACTTGGAGAAACATATCAGAGAAAAAAGTCTAGCTCATCTATTTCCTGACATGTCAGTAGCTGAAATAAAAGAACATATGACAAACTACAACTCAAAGTTTCATGTCAAATAGAGAGCCTTAAAACTGATGAATGGGCTATATATTGAAGTTGAAAATGAGACAAAAGCAAAGTGGCAGGAAATCTTTAAAATCAAGGATGTTGGTGAGCAAGCTAAAATTGAAATTGTTGATGTCACCGATCAAGATCCTGATGTTACCGAGCAAGCCCCTGTTAACACCATTCAAATAGATGAACATGTCATGGATACAGAGGCACCGGAACAGGAAATGATGGAAGGCAATGCATATGCAAAACTTGTATCTAGTGAATCAGTCTTGGAACAAGTTCAGCCTTATCCACCAGTCAAGCAACCTGTCTCAACCAAAACCTCTCATGACATAGAGCAAGGCACCGAAGGTCACAAGTCTAGAACAGGAGAAGGTACTACTCAAGAACAGACATCTCAAGCACCTTCTAGCACTGAGAATGTTGCAACTAAGACACTGAGTATCGAGACACTAAAGGACTCTATAGAGGCTAAAGAAACTGATCAAAGTGTTGCCTCTACCGAGCAACCTACCGAGGGTCATCAAGCCTCACAAACCATTGTCTTAGTTCTATCGGTAAAAGGTAAAGAAAAGAAGATGAAAAAGCATAGTTTTAAAGTTGATTTGTCAAAACCAATAGTGTTGCCCAATGTAGACATATCAAAATTAAAGGGGCAAGCACTCATTGATTTCGGTGAACTATGCAAAGCAAAGGCCAAAAAAGAGAAGCAGTTGGCCATTCAAAAGAAAAATAAGGTACTTCAGAAGGTGAAAGGACTCTTAATAGATATGCTACCTGAAGCTACATTGTCAACTGATGTAGCCATCCACACTCAACTAGATGAACTCCTAACAAAGATAGAGACATCTGGAGTCGATGCATCGGAGTATTTGAGCAAGCTAAAAGACAAAGAGCTCACTGCAAAAATGATAGAAGAGGTACAGAAAGCTATAGCTATTGGCAAAGTTAAACTTGCCAAATTTATTGCTGAGTTGACTCCTCAACTAAAGCACATTCTTTATTTATTTTAGAAACTCTGCACATTTTCTTTATTCATTAAAGACATTAAAAATAAAACAGAGGCAGTTGACAAAGAGATCACTAATCTCTCAAATAAGTTGACCACAGAGCCAAATTCAATTCAGAATTTTTATTCAAAGCTACAATAGCTCATGACTCAACAATTGGACCTAAGAAATTAAGAACACAAGATCAAGATGGACATAATGACACTTCAGACATTATTCCTTCCTCATCTTTCATCTGTCCAAGAACAGATCAACTGAGCCACCTCCCTATCTACTACACAAGAGGGAAGCACTCTAGATGGCTTAATATCATTATTAGCTGATATTCAAGCACATAATTCTTTAATGGATAGTGTAAAAAATGCACTCTCTATCACTCTCACCAAAGCACGGACCAAGTACAAATCCATTTTTGATCAGTTACCACCCCCGAATGGTAATTAAGTCTTGATGTTTGTCAAAAAGGGGGAGTAATACAGTATTGGGCGAGTGATATAGTATTCTAAGTATCAAACAAAAGGAGTATAGAATACAAGGGGAGTATAACAAGCAGAGCAAGCAGAGTATCCAAGAGCAGTGAACCGAGCAGTGAACATGATAGTAAGCAAAGATCAAGAGTAGCACACAGAACATTGATCACCGAGCATGTGAAATCAGAGTTTTGTATAGTATATCGATAAGGGGAGTATATCTGGATATATTATTTCATTCACTATTGTATATACTATCAGTATAGTCAAATTTTGCAAGTATATAGATTATTGACTTATAACTTTGAAAGTAGTTTTTATCAAACATCTCAACTAATGTCGAAAGGTGAGATTGTTACTACTTATCAAGTTGCCATTAGTTTTATGTTCAAAGTTATTCTATATACTCTAGTCAGTTACTACTACCGAGATATTTAGTCGGTATGCATAGTCTAAGTCGGTTGCAGAAGAAAGTAGTATCAAAGCGTAGTTTACACCAAGCTATCTACAGAGTATCATTCCATGTCTACCGAGCAGCAAAGATGACACACCAAGTTGATATACACTGAGTGAAACATGTTACTAGATTCATTGAACTTGGACATACATATGAAAACGTGTTACAAGATCGAGCCACACAGAACCGTTATCACATTGGAAATTGCACTTAAAGATTGTGTATGATTTTGAGGTCATCTAACCAATGAAATATCTTGCATGGTTATTCATTCAATAAAACATATTTGTAAGATCAAAGCAATGAATGGATCACTGACATAAGAGATCTATTTATACAGCATGAGTTAAGAATTAAAAAAAAGTGTGTGCATGAGTGTAAGAAGACTGTTACAGAGACACAGAGGTCACCGAGAAGGTTTTCAGAGAATAGTCAAAGAACAGAGTAAATAGAAGGGTTTAACGAGTTACTATATGGGTTACCGAGGTATGCTATAAGCAAGGTAATCTATTCTGAGCACATATTATCTGTTATAACATTCCAAATTTAAAGTTGCATATATTTGTAATGATGTATTGTAATATTTTGAAGTTGTAAGAGAAACCTTTAACAGGGTAAAAGACTCTAATCAAGTCTATAAATTGTAAAGCCTCTAACCAGGTGCAGCATTTAGATTAAGTGTTGTAAAATCATTTAGCAAGGTAGATCTAACAGATCTTGTTACTCCTAACAGGGTAAGCTATGAAAAATAGCTAAACATGTAGCTCTAACCAAGAACTCATTATTATTGCAGTAGTGAAGTTGTGGGTGCCATCCCCACCACAGTTTTTCTCTCTAATCAAGATTTTTTACGTAACCAAAATATATGTGTTATGGAGTGAATCATGTATGATTGTTATCTATTTGTTTTAGCTTTATATTATGTTACTGCACTATTTGGTTTATGCATAACAGTAAAGTTATTATTGAAGAAATTTTTTGAAGTACTAATTCACCCCTCCCCTCTCAGTACATTAGCTTTCCATATTGGGCCTAACAATTCCATCATTTATCAACCAGCATGTACTAAATTCCTTGTGTTGGGCCCACATCATCTCATAACTGAAAGGATAGAATTTATGGTTCCCAAGCTCATACAACCTTAAAAGGATAGTGTTATGATCAAACCCTGATCGAGGAGAGGACCAGAGAGAGAAGGAATTGAGGCAGTTTCAGTTGGAAGAGATCAACACTCTATCTAACTTGACCTGAATCAACCGATCCCCAAACCTTCTATTCGTCCAAGTGAACTTAGACCTAATGAGAGGGATATCCAATAACCAAGAAGAGGATATAAACTCATCCACCTTAGATATGCTATCTGAGAAATCCTCAATCCCACTAGCTTTCTCTGAGGGGAATAGAGGGGAGTTAAAATCTCTAGAAACTATCCATAACTCATCAATTTTATTATCAATATGATTGGTAATGAAGTTCCATAATCAAGCATAAGCATTCGGGGCATAAACATTGATGAGATACCACTGTAGATTGGACTTGATATCCTTGATTTTAACAATTAGGTAATTTTTTTAAAAGAAAACCAGATTTCCTTCAAAAAGGGTAGGATTCCAGAGGGTGGCTCTTCCCCCCAAAGCACCAATAGAGTAACTATTCAGGAAGTCAGCAAAGGGCCAAAAAGTGTTAATGGCCTTCTAGATGTTATCCTTGTTAATTTTGGTTTCTTGTATCATAAGAATATCCACTTTTTATTCCATAAGTTTACACTTAAGCATATGTTGTTTTATTGGGCTATTCAAGCCCATAACATTTCAAGAGATAATAATAATTAACACAAATAGCAAAAAAAAAACTCCCTTCTTACCTAAATAGAGAGGAGAACAATCCGCAGGGGATTAGGTCTTCTTTTTCTTGTTTTTATGGATACCTTCGAGGGTTGACTATTTACCTATTGCCACCTTCTAATCTACATCCTTCTTTCTAGAATATTTGTTAGTTGGTCTAACCATCTTGTTTTTTCCGCCTACATCTGATTTTTTCTTCTTCTTGTTCTTGATTGGAACTTCTTCCCACCCTTTATCATCTTTTTCTTCCTCAGCAAACCAGAGCTTAGATTTAGCTGGCAGGGGGGTAGCAAAGAATCCCAATATTTGCAGGTTTTCCTTGAGGTTACCAAAGCCATCGAGGGTCTTCATTTTAGTAGTTACCAACAAGATTTTCTAGGAAAGCTCCACCTCACATGGAGAGTTGGGTAGAAAAACTTCATTAGAGATAATCTCATCCTCCTTCAACTCCATTGAGCATAGTCCCTTCCCACCCGGTTGAAAAATATCAATGAACATCTCACTCACACCAGGGGAAACCCTCGTGAGAGGTTCCAGACTAGTGGGAGGAGGAGCAGGATCCTCCACATGCATCTCACTAACAAATGTGTAAGCCTTAAGGTTATAAATACACTTCTTTTTATCTTTTAGAAGATTGGTAACAATCTCCTCATTCAAAGTAGCATTCTTGATAGGGGAAGAAATCACCAACTTGGATTTAGCCATGTTAGTAGTTTCCTTCCTAACCTTCTCAGAGTTGTTAGGTTGATGAGGTATTTGGTTGTTACTCTTCTTGTAGGAAGAGCTCAAGTGACTATATCTGCCACAACCTTGACATAAAGCTTTCACATTTTCATATTCAATCTACAGAACCCAAGAACCAAGCCTGGATAGCAAGGTAATCTTGGTAGGCAAGACAGTACTAGTAGAAACATTCACATAGACCTAGGAAAACAGAATCTTAGATCTACTTTGTGTTATGCTATCAATAATGAAGAATTTGCCAAAATAATTCGCAACTCCCTTGAGAATTTCCACATTCTACAATTCTAGGGGGAGCCCTGGAAGATGAATCCAAGTAGGGGTAACTACACCCAAATCTGTTTAGGGGTCAAGGTTTGGTTTCCATTTGCATAGAGAGAGATAGTTTCAAGACCCGAAGACCCAATGCCCACTCGTGAGAACACTAGCCAGGTCATCTTGGTTTGTGAAGATGAAGAGGTAAATCCCACCGGCCATGGCATTAGAAGAAACACTTCCTTTCAACTTCCAATTATAGAACACCCACTTTTTCACGAGTTCTAAAGAGGGTTGAAAGGTCAAGAACTTGCCTGCTAGGGAGAGACTAAGTTCAGCAATGGGCGTATTAACTTACACATCTAAAACCTTAACTTTATTCTCACTAATCACATAGGTAGCAGGAGGAGATGGATTATTAAAAGCTTTTCCAATCTTTGTAGGGCTCCCACCCAAAAGAGTATCCGCATAGGACCCTGATTCAAGTTTTGAAAACATCATGGCGATACTGGGGAACAGAAAGGTGACAAGAAAAATTTGACACCAAATGGTCTTTCGAAAAAGTAGCACAATCACGTGGCCTGAGGGTTTGGGAAGCCCGTAAGGCCCCCCCTCCCCCCCTCAACCCCATTCATAACAAGTTGTAGCCCACAAAGGTAAAAGCACAAAAGTGTGTCACATTTCAAGGTAACTTATCAATAGAAGTGAATTTAAGTAATTATAACTAAAAATTAATTTTAGGCAAACATATGGTATATATAGATTCATTATAGCTATGTTATATATAGACCATAACTTTTCCAGTTGGAAGTGTCTACTAAATGTATATTTAATACCACTTTGGGTCTAACTGCCAAAAATAAATAAATAAAAAAAAAACTCGATGTTTCAACAACTCCTACTCTTATAAATAATATTTTTTTGAAATCTAAAAATGCCCTTTTATCGATATATAAGTGAATTTTCCAGAATATATATCTTTTAATATTTTAATTATTTTTTATGGTTTTTATATTAATTTTTATTGAAAGTAGGTCATCAGCACTAAAATATAAGGTTGATTATCTAGTCAAGGAAAAATACTAAAATTTATTTAAATTTTTTTACAAAAATATGATGGAGTAAAAGTAATCTATGTCAAGATGATATAATTCTTTTCTAATTTGGATAAATAATTAAGAAAAATGTTGGCTGGAATTGGAAAGAGTTATATTTCAGCACACACAAATTTTCATATTATTGAAAAATATTATAAAAAATAGTAAAAAATATATCTATGCACTAAAGTTTCAAGTTATCAATATAGACAAAAACAATTGATGAAAAAAAGTAAAATTTACTAATTAAAGTGTGATGGCTTGTTTAAGTTCAATTTCAACATTTTACCAACAACTAAATTATAGTGTTTACTTTATAAAAAACTACATTCAAATAATTTTAAAATTTTTTTGTTAAAATTACAAACATAAAATAGACAAAAGAATATAGATTTTATTAGTCTACATCATTTCAAAATTCAAAACATATATTTCAGTTTCTATTGATTTACTTTAAAAATTTGAATCAAAATTGACCATTTCCTTTATAAAAGTTTGACACAGTTAAGGGGAAGTAGGAAGTAGAAGAGCATTAAAGGGAAACTTCCATAGAACTGTGAGAAGGAAAGACTAGGGTAAACCCACCATTAGAGTAGCTAGCAGAGCTACAGACCAATTGTTATCTTTTTACATCATGTTTTACAGTAGTACATATAGGTAGTTATTAGGCAATTCATAGTTGCTACACAATTGCATTTCTTCTGTTTACATTGGTGTTTGTTGTTGAATCTAATATCAAATCATTCAATCTCTTGACTTCATTTGGTATCAGAGCATTGTTTGATATTTTTCTCTATGAATATGAGATTATTATTTTCTAAATGGCCATTTAGCATGGTGTTAGAAGCATGAAGTGAAAATATGCTTGAGATTTCGAAGCTCATGACCTTAGCTAAGCATGGGCTCCATAGATGCATTGGAGACTATGAGGAATATTTCCATGGATTGACTATTTAAACTAGCATATATACTTGTGACCCATGGAAAGCGGCAAGAAGTGGAAAGTTATGATATAATATCAATCTTGGACACCTAGTGATTGGAGACAATAGAAATGTAGAGTCATACAAGGAGGAATGATGTAGAAGAAACATGAAAAATTCCTTCAGGGTGAAATAAAAATGGAAGAAATGTAACATAAGCATTTTGTTGTGATGAAATGTTGGTTGTTCAACTAGCACATAAATGCACTAACACCACTCATGAAGGAAGAGTACAAGAAGGAAAACTATCAATCACCATGCATTACCATGCATTCTCCACAAGGTGTGTGTACAGTTCAAAGGGCCTATGGATTTGATGTAATTAAATTTTCTAAGGTCTACATTTTTTCATTGTTGAATAACTATTTATGAGGATTCTAAAAGAGATAAAAAGTGCAGTTATTTTAAAATGATGCTTGGTGGTCATTACTTGGAGTGGTCTTCTATATGGAAGGAGAGAATCAATGTAGCAGTGGCTTGTGTATTTTTAAACTAAATTTTGTTTGTGGAATAGTCTTTGATAGTACCGAGGAATGAGAATAATGAGGTGGTAATGAATTTAAGTCTGTTTGTTCTTTTGTATGTCAAATATTTGAATAAGTTTGATAAATTGAAGGGTTAATTATAAGAGATTCTAGCAACAAATTTTATATGTGAATGTTTTGAATAAGATATTTTTCTTCTAACTAGAGTTTCTTCTAAAAGATAGCAATCTATGGTTAGTTCGATAAGGAGATGTGGTATATTTTTTAATTGAAAAATAGAGTGACGTTATTGGGAAACAATTGGACGATTTTGTGGCAAATTCAATTGTTAACGAATTACTTTTTATTGGATTACAATAGCCCAAATAAAGACACCATGCCTTTCATCAATACGAAGGTTGATCGTATAGTAATTTTGTGGCCATATTTGATGCAATTCATTTTTGCAAGGTATATATTTACAACTTTGGTTTAGAAATATGTACAACAATTATCACCATGGTATTACTGACAAGAACAAGGGGAAAATGAATTAACCCTCAAAGACTCATCTAAGACACCATATCGATAAAGTTTAATAGGTTTGTTTTGGAGGATGCTAAAATTAGACCATGAAAGAAATTCTATCATCTTAAGGTAGCTTCTAAATTTGAGATTATGATTTACATGAGAAGCATTTTTGGTTATTTTGCTATCCTCTTTCGATAATGATAGGTTTAAGGGAATACATGTATTGTGAAGTTATATTTTTAGAGCTCTATCACAACTCAATATAGCTTGTTGACAAATAATTTAGGAATTTGATGACTTGAGACCCTTCTAATGGTCATCCTATAGCTTGATGGAACTCTCTTTAATTTAGGACTTCTTTCTCCAAAGAAATATCTTCTCAAGAATGTGTATTTATTTTATGTAATCAACAATTTTTGTGATGTAAGCGTTAAGAGGTATCCCTTGGCTAGATAAAATTTAGGATTTTAGAGGAACAATGTAGTATGGGGAACAAGGTGTGTCAATTTTTTTTATTAAGATAAAATGGGTTTTACAGGGACTCGAAACCTAAAACCAAACAAAAGAAAATTAAACTAGTAGTGAACCAAAGTACAAAAAATAGCTATGCAACATTAGAAGCTCATCTCCATTGCATGCCATTGCACTGATCATAGTCACACAAGAAGCTCATCTCCATTGCACACTTGGAGGTGAGTGGGATGAGGCCCAACCTGTGCATGATGAATTTGTCATTGAGCACTAGCGAATTGTTCTTGATTTGCACCAAGTCTAAGGAAAGCGTTGGCACCTCTACGATCATCACTCACCACAAGGCATTCACAATTCTCATGTTTGTATTTCGTAGATCAAATTTCAAGTAATCATCTTTGCCTGCACTTAGATTTCTTAGTTTGCAAATTACTTTGATTGAACTCCCTCAAAAGCACATGATCTACCTTCAAGCAGTTAGCCTCTATGGAAGGAACCCTCTATGATAACATGTTGATTTAATTGTAGTGCTTGTTAACCATAGGCAAACATCATATCTTTTGCCTTCCCAACCATAGATGATAAGCTCTTATCATCACCCCCGAGCACACTACATGTACTTCATGCTCTTGAATTCATGTCATTGATGCAATCATGACCTTGCATATATATGAATCAATACTTCCTAATAGACCTCAAGTCGTCCATATACTTTTGGCACCAAGGATAGGGTCAGACCTATACATTACAAGTTACATATGAGTCTCCCTTAGTTACAAGTTACTTTTACTTTAATCACAAGTTACACACAATTAGTTTGCCTAAATACGGACTGCCCCAAATTAGACTCATACAACCTAGATATCCAAATGCCAAGGCTAATAGGCCACTTGGAAATTTGTGCACTAGGTCGGCCCTAGAAGGGATCCGACCTAGCTACACAACAACAAAAAAAACCCACAACACGCAACCAAAAATAAAGAAACATGAGCAAAATAGCCAACAACACAAACAAAAGACTAGCCAAGAGCTTGCATGAGCTCAGAATTTTTATGGATTATATTCTTATTTATTTTTTCAAGATCCTGCATGATTAATCTTGTAGTGCTCCTCTCCTGGTTCCTTCTTCTAGTCATGGTAGAAGGTCTAGTTGAAACCTGCATATCCACCCCTTGTGAATTTATCTCCAAATTCTTCTTTTTCAACTTGGCGGCTAAAGGCGGCACACTGCTGAGCGGCTAGAATCTCTGAACAACAATTTTCTCATTTACCTTTTTAATACCTTTCACACTATTATTCATATCCTCTTTTCTTATTTCCACCAAACCCTTGAGATTTCCCTTTAATTCCTCCATACTCTTCTCCAAATTAGAAATTCTTGACTCATGCTCGGTTCTCATAACCCTCACATCTTCAGTTAATTTTTGAGTCATTCTTATTAGCTTCTTAGTTTTGTCTAGCATAGGGTTCTCTATAAAGGTGTTGATTATGTCTTTAATGCCCTACTTTGTGAAGGTGATTTCACTAGTTACCCAATGAAAACACTTTTCCCCTTTACCCTTTGACCTGATTTCCCCACTTTTTTCTTTTTCCAGCTCTAAGAGTCAAACTCTTGGGATTTAGAAGGGAGGGTTGTCAACCTTTTAGCTGCAAGTTTAGGGTGGGGTTTATTTTTTCTACTACTATTTGTGCAGAGAGTAGCTTTCTGTGGGGGTCCCTCTTCCTCCAAAGGCCAATAATCTAGGTCATGAAACACATGAAGGTCATGCCAGTCCATGGTCTTCTCACCCAACTCTTTCTCATTAATCTTGATGTCTGAAACCACATGCACATTAGGGCTAGCCAAGGATTTAGGGTTGTTAATAATAGGGGAAGGCTTAACCTCTTGCGCTTTGGCATATTCCATTATAAGCAATATTAACCCCTCATGTAAAACAAGGTTCTCACTATTTTTGGCATGATTTGGAAGACTATGCTCTAGCAAGGAAAGTAAATAAAAAGGCAAATAAATTTTCCTATCATGCTTAAAATAATTTAAATGGTGAAATGATATGAAAAAATGCTAGCAAAATGGCCATCAAGAGTGATGTACCTCATTATAACCTCCACCATTTCTGCCCAAAGATTCATGAGATCTTTTCTTTTGCAGCCCTTGTCAGCCATTTTCCACACTCAATCCCTTTCACTATGATTGTCAAAGAAAATTGACATGCCTTCCTTCATAGCCTTCCTCTGTTAGATTCAATGACAGTCCTAAAGACACTGAGAGGGGGGGGGGTGTGAAACAGTGTCTAACTGGTTGATTAAATAATTGAACTTATTTATAACTTTGCAACCCAAAACAGTGTACTAGTAAATAAGAAATAGTGCAGCAAATAGAAATAACAGAGACAACATAAATGCACACCATAACACAAGATATTCTAATGAGGAAACCCGGTGTGGGAAAAACCTCATGGGATTTGTGACCCACAATATTTACTCATTGGCCAATATGAATAAATACTACTTACAATAGGGGCCTGCACATGCATGGAGCCCAACTGGCTAGAGCGCACTACTCAAAAGAGTCTCACTAACTACAATATAGATATTTAAATCCAATATAATATACTTCTCAAAATAGCATCTCAAATGCTCAGTTCAGTACCGGTTTAAGCTCAGTCAGATACCTTAACCAAAAACTTCATTTCCACTATATTACCTCATACAATATTCATTACATTCAATCATCTTTTGTTCAAAATATACCAAGTCATCTTACAAATAATTAATTACATTTATAATATAATTCTAATAAGTAAAACTTTATTCCATGTCGGCTTGAGTGCCCATATACTTCATTTCCGGTGTGATCTGGATGTCGGTGAAAGTGCTTGTCAGTGCATGATGTTTGTGATGCTGGTGCATGTGGAGAAACTTGTTGAAGTTTGGTTGCCAGTTGGTTGCCATCAATGAAAACATAAATTAATCTCATTAGAGTGTATAATGCCAACAATCTCCCCCTTTAGCATTGATGGTAACACTCATGAGAAAAATCCAAAACTGCTATCCAAAAATGAAATCAAAAAAAGAAGTGTGCTCCCCCTGAGCAAGTGATCTCCTCCTCTGTGCATTTAGTGCATTTAATTTCTCCATCCTATTTCTTATTTTTCTCCATACTACTACTCCCCCTTTGACATCAATGATAGAGGATGTAAAAAAGAATCAAAGAATACAAAAAAATGCTACCTCATCGCTTGTAACCTGTTGGTTACAATCTAAAAAATGTCTACCAAAACTAGATTTAGGCTATGCATGAATTTGTTGTTGTCGGAGAGAATGGTCTCAGTATGTTTGATCATGTCGGTTAGATAGTTCATTTTTTGCTTGGGTGATCATTCTCCTTGAACTGTTGCCTATGATACCTCAACCCACTGAGTAATGAGACAGTTCAATTTTGGACCAAGTTTAAATTTGAGTTCTCGGGCTGTTGACCTTATCCTTGCTTTCTCTTTCTCAAGTTTCTCTAACTTCTCTTCGAAAACTGCCATTTCTTGCTCAAAACTGAGATAAGTCCTAAAGAGCCTATCAAATTATCTGCAATATCATTGATTTCTTTCTGTGTCTTCTTGATTTCCTCATCTACATCCTCTATCAAACAGTAAGGTTTACATGCTTCTCTATATAGCTCCTTATACTCCAAAATTGTTGAGTTGAGTACCGCTATTAATGAATACATATGCTCATTACATTTTTTGATGGTTTTCTCAAAGAATTCTCCTTTCTATTTATCCACTCTTTCATTTAGAGTATCCTCATTCACCTTATCTATAGTTATGACATTATCAGCAATGAATTTGGATAATGTGTTCAATTTACCTAAAGAATCATTAATGTGATCTATCTTACAAGTAGGTGCAATCATTTTTAAGATAGGTATTGTGTTATCAATAGCCTTAAATGTTAAGGCATTACAATCTGTTATCCTCTTGATAGAATCTAATAGAACCTCTATTATGTTAGTGGGTCTAAATTCACCTATAGATGTGCTCGGTTCTGCTATGGGTTTCCTCTCAACAGATGCTTGCCCAATTACCTTTACTATTTCCTCCTTCCTTAACTGCCTCTTTCCCACTCATTCCTTAGAGTACCAAAATAGATCTGGTGAGATGGGCGAAAGCCCCTGAAACAAAAGATCTTATCAGGGCTTGAATGTGGAACACATTATCCTTGATGGCTTTAAAGTAGGGCGGATTCATCCCCTCTAGCGATAGGGGAAACGACATGTTAGCATTTCCATCAGTTGCTTCCACTTTGCTTACATTTTCTACTAGTTCCTTTGTCTATGTTTGTACCTCTACTTTTGATTTCTTAGTCTGT
The DNA here is from genome assembly GCF_030272615.1 of Cryptomeria japonica. NCBI lineage: Eukaryota > Viridiplantae > Streptophyta > Pinopsida > Cupressales > Cupressaceae > Cryptomeria > Cryptomeria japonica. Next base: position 513,217,173 of record NC_081415.1, on the reverse strand, counting down.
ACAGGTACCTCTTCAACTACTGATTTCTCAAACTCAACATGAACCTCTGCCTCAGATTGTTTCTTATTATTAATTCCTTTATCTTCTGGCGGTATCTTAGTCTCTGGTTACTTAGCTTGTGCCTGTTTCTCAAAGATCTCATTGACCTTAGCATCATCTTCCTTAACCTCTACAGTTTCCTTGTCTACAACAATGTTAATATCCTATTTATCAACGTTCACAGAAAAAAGAATCTCAGAATCCAGGTTAGTGTTATCAAGAGTAACATTTTTAGTTCCTGTACTAGGTGGACTAACTAAATGTACTGGTGGGATATCCTGAGTTGAAGGTGGAAGATTATCTATAATATTTATTGAAGGAACACCACCAACTTTTCCTTTTCTCTTATTCTTTTGATATACCCTAAAGGTCTTTTCCATTTTCGGTCTACTCCTTTCTTCTTGCTTTTGCTTTTCAACAATGAATATATGCTATTTATCTATAGTCTCATCAGCAATCTCCTTAACTCTCCCAGCCATTAGGCTTGCTTACCGATTTCCACTGATAAATACTAATTGGTTTGCTTCAAAGATTAATCCATCAATTTCCTTTCTAGAGTTTATAGGGTGCACTGCCAATAGTGTTTCAACTTTTAGCTTTTTATCCAGTTCCATTACTGACATTCTCTTAGCTTCTAACCTTAAATATAAGTCATTTGGTAGATCCTCTACAACTTCAATCAAAACCTTTTTATAGCAATCTAAATGTAAAATTATACTAGCCTCTATAGTGTCCTTGTTTGAATCTTTGTAGGAATGATAGTACTTATTCACATTGCAAAGATTTCCATCTTGTGTGATCTCATTTACCAATTTCTCCGGTGTCAGGGTATCCGGTGTCTTAGTTTATTTCTTCTTTGGTGTTAGTTTATTTTTTGGTTCCCTAACTGCCTGTCACTTCTTCCTCAAATTTCTAGTCCTTTTGGGAGAAGGAGAGGGTACTGGTCAAGATTTTCTCTTCCCGCTTTCTACTCTTTTGAACTCTGCATCTTTTGCACTATTACTATCTTAAGAAGTAACAATCTGTGAAACATGATCTTCCTGTTTCAATCCTTCTAAATCACTGGCGGATATACCATTTATGTTCATCACATTTTATTTGACTTGCTTGGCCATCTTAGATGCATCTCTTGTAAACATTTCTCTTCTTTTTCTCTGTTTTTGCATTGTAAGAACACTCTCAATGGTCTCAACATTTCTCCAAGTTTCTTCAGCTGGTTCTCTAGGTGATTCAAGTAATGTTTTTGCACATGTTTCTAGAATGTGTAAATCAACTTCATCACCCATTTCAGTAAACCAAATAGTTCTAGGACTAACTGCTTCCATCCATGTCTCATCATGTTTAATTACAAAGCAGATTTGCTTGTCATACTTGTCTACCATGCTATAGGGTGACCTTTCTCTAGCTCTCATCTTATTCTAAATTTTTTTGAAGTAATCTGTTATAATTTGGTCACTGTTAGAGTCCATACCAGTGATAGCTTCCTTGATTTTTTTGCCTACTGAGATGTCATATCCAAAGTCCTTATGACCAATGTTGGGTATCTCTTTGGTGAAGTAAAGCATTAGACACACAAGAAGGTTTCCCCAAAAAGAAATGTCCCTTTCTTGTCACCCTTAATCTTTTTCAGGTTGTCTATTAATTCATCTTTAAGCCATTCAAAAACATCAATCTTAGCATTCTTCTTTACCATCTCATATGCATTATGAATACATAAGATGGAAATTGAATTCAATGTATTAGCATGAGTTACTCTGTATCCAAGTACCATAATCACATATCTCACATTAGGATCAGTAATGTCATTAACCCTAAGAGATTTGTTATCAGATGTAGCTCCGGTTCACTCCATAACTCCCTTGATAGGTATCTTCTTAGTTTTGTTGGGCCTACTAACACGTGAGGGTAAACTAGTAACTACCTCAATCGCTTCCTTAGAGATTTTAAAAATAGAGTCAAGCCACATGAACTCTACTCAGAACTAGATGGACTACATCCTTAGGAAATTTAGGCATGTTCAATATCTCAGTGAATTCTAGGTCTTCAACTATCTTATGCTCTAGTTTTATTAAACCTTGTTCATCAATAATGGCACCACTGTACGTGCTCTCTAAATCATTGGTTCCTAGGTTTTCTATGTTGCAGTGAATGTAGATTCTAGGGTCTTTGACAAAAGCGACTGCCTTGAGAATTTTTGAAAATGCTCTGACAAAATCATCTTGCTTGGCAATTTCAAGGATAATTTTAAACATGGGCCTAGGGTGCTTAAACTTTTCTACCATAGTAGGGTTCGCAATAAGCTTAGGTGCAGAAGATGAAGATGCCATTTTGAAAGATAAATACCTCTTACTCAAAATTTCAATGCTTGAAAATCACTTCACTGCTTCGCCTTAGAATGCCCTTGCTCAATTTTGTGCTCTCTAAATGATTGAATGGTCAAGGTGAGTCAAAATGAGGGTTTTCTAATGTTATATAACCAAAAAGTTCTTCAAAAACCTCATTAAATGTTCTCCGGTTAAGTGAAAACTTAACATATCTACTGGTAAAGAAGAAATTTGTCTTCTTCCCATAAATTGATGGTAAAATGCATGATTTTTCAATTTGCTGCAATACCCCTTAAGGATTATTTCTTAGTCAGATGAAGAATCTCCTACTGGTGGAGGGTTACTCTGTTCTACCGGTGTAGAGATAGATTCTGTTACTACTTATAAAATTTCCATTAGTTTTTGTATTCAAAGTCATACTCTATATTCTAGTCAGTTAGCACTACCGAATCATGCAGTCGGTACACATAGAGAAGTCAGTATGCAAAGTCTAGTCGGTTATAGAGGAAAGCAGTCACAGAATGCAGTATACACTGAGCTATCTACCGAGTATCTTTTTGAGACTATCGAGCAGTAAAGGTGACACACTGAGTTGATATTCACCGAGTGAAACGTGTTACCAGATACATTGAACCTAGAATTATTACATTGGAAATTGCACTAGAAGATTGTGTATGATTACAAGGACAATCTAACCAATGAAATATTTTGTTTAGTTACTCATTCAAGGAATCTTGATTATAAGATCGAAGCAATGAATTGGATCACCGTTTTAAGAGATCTATTTATACAGCATGAGTTAAGAGTTAAAGGTGTGTGCATGTATGCATGAAGGAAGACTGTTATAGAGACACAAAGTTCACCGAGAAGGTTTTCAGAGAACAGTCAAAGAACAGAGTAAACAAAAGGGTTTACCGAGTTACTATATGGGTTATCGAAGTATGCTATAAGCAAGGTAATCTATTCTGAGCACATAGAATCTGCTATAACATTTCAGATGTAAATTTGCAGATATTTGTAATGATTTTATTATAATATTGAGAAGTTAAAAGAGAAACCTTTAATAGGGTAAAAGACTCTAACCAAGTCTATAAATTGTAAAGCCTCTAACTAGGTGTAGCATTCAGAATAATTGTTGTAAAATCCTTTAGCAAGGTAGATCTAATAGATCTTGTTACTCCTAATAGGGTAAGCTATCAGAAATAGCTAAATGTAGCTCTAACTGAGCATTCTTTATTATTGCAATAGTGAAGTTGTGGGTGCCATCCCCACCACAGTTTTTCTCTCTAACCAAGAGTTTCTTCGTAACCAAAATATATGTGTTATGGAGTGAATCATGTATGATTGTTATCTATTTGCTTTAACTTTATTTTATATTACTGCACTATTCTATTTATGCATAACAGTAAAGTTATTATTCAAGAAAAGTTTTGGAGTACTGATTCACCCCTCCCCTCTCAATACATTAGCTTTCCATATTGGGCCTAACAATTGGTATCAGAGCTTGAATCTTGGAAAAGGGTTTAACTACCTAAGGAGAAACATCTTATCAATGGAAGGCTATAAACAATCTCAGAGGATTTTATATCTACAAGAAGAGCTGGATCATGCAAATAAAGTGATTGCAGACATGCAAAGGCAAATGCAAAAATCTCTGAAAGCAAGAAGAAGATTATCTGATGACTTGCAGGATTCTCAAGAGTTAGTGGAACAAATTGAAACATCATCTGAGAACAGTATATCTGAAGAGACTAAAGAAATTATTGGAGTATTGAAAGAAAAGAACAAAGCATTGGCTGACCAACTAAAAGCAATGAAAAGAGAACATGAACATTTTAGTACATAGATGACTAAAAATCTAGATGCATTGAGGATAGCAGAGGATAAAGCAAGAGATCTACAAAGAGAGAAACAACAACTTGAAGTCTTAGTATCTGATAAGAATGATGAAATCATAAGGTTAACTGGGATTCAACAAAATATGATGGATCAACTAGGTTATGCACATCATGAAGCAATTATGAAGAATGATGAAAATCAACCATTGAGACTTGAAGTATCAAGATTGATCATTGAACTAGAAACAGAGAAGAAATCTAAAGAAACATTGAAGAAGAGTTATGAAGCATCAAAAATGTTGGATGAGAAACTGAATACAAGAAGACCCAACAAAGATGCAGGACTCGGTTATAAAGGAAAAGACTCTACCGAGAAAGGAATTCATACTACCGAGAGAGGAGAATTATCAAAACAAGCTGGAAATAGGAATAACATCAAAAGAAAGAAGCCTATCTGCTACTACTGTGGAAATCAAGGTCATACTGCCAACATATGCCAAATCAGAAAACGTAAGAAACTGAATATCACTAAGTCCAATGATTATTGTTACAATTGCAATAAATATGGTCACACATCTAATCAATGTAGGACAAAGTCTATTAACAACTATCAAAAGGCAAAATTCAAAGGGTTTTATAGAAACTACAATAGATATGGACATAGTACCGAGAAGTGCTTGTTTAAGAAAAAGAACTACATGTGGTCTGCACACTGAGCAAACACTAGAGGTTACCGAACTCACACAGATCCTTACCGACAATATGTAGTGGTACCATGGGATTACAATACAAGAATATGGTGCGAATATTGTGGAAGATATGTACATATAAGTGCCAACTATTTTATAAGGTTTGGAATGAACAACTGACAATCATGGAGAAATCCTGGTATGGCATGTTTTCATTGTCACAAAGTTGGACAATTAGCTGGAGATTGCAAAGATCAACCTAGAGGAGACACTGAAGAGATAAAAGAAAAATTTAAGATGATTCAGAAAAAGAAGGAAATCATGTCAGATGAAGAAAGAACCTTACCTACCAAGTTAGGTGCACCTATTCCAAATTAATTAGAAAAGGTATGAAGGGGCTGCATTCTCTGAAGATTAAAAACATAACAATTCCTATTCTATTATGTACTAAATCCAAAATCTGCATAGTTAAGATGCATTAGTAAGTTTGAAATTCTATCAAAAGTACTTTATAGGAAACCTATTAAGTTTGTGAATACAGGAAGCCTGTCAAGTCAGTAAATGAAGAAAATTTGGTTACTCTGTTAAAATAAAAGAAAAGAGTAAATCGGTAAAAGGTGAACCAAGTGCATTTAATGTTTTGACCTAACCCGCACGGAGCCCGATAAGGTATTTTCGCGGTCATTTTCATTCACCAAGTTTTCAGAAGAGCAGAGCAGAGCGAATCAAGGAGATCAAACCTCATTCAAAGTGAATCCAAGGTATTTACATCAAATCTCATCACACTGTTAAGTTGGTTTTCTGATCTTGTCAAATTGCTATTATCTATCGAGAGTGAAATGTCTGTTGTTTCTAAACTGTTAAACCCTACGGATAATTTGCTAAGTTTTATCTGAAATTTACAAATGGCACCCAAGATCCAAGATCTCGTAGTTGTCAAGAATGTCGAGAATCCTTCACTAAAATACACTTTGACTCCTAAAGTCGCTGCTGAACTGGATGACAAAACTGCCTTTTCACTCATCCCAGATCGAGTCTTGTTAGTCAAAGATGTTAGATTCTTCACCAAGTGTCATGTTGAAGAATTCGGTCATGTTGAGATTAGTGACACATATGATGAACTATGTACTGGTGGCAAAATAGATAGCAAGTACGAGAATATCAAAATCAAGGGATTAACTGAAGCCCTAGCCTATCCCCGTGTGTTCAAACCCTAGTGGGTTAAGTTTGTTTTAAGTAGAATTCATGATGATTTCATGTGGCTAGAGGAGAAACCATTCAAAATCACTAAGGAAATCACTCATGTGATCACCGGGTATCCTATCCATGATCATGCACGAGCACAGAAGATGATATCACAGAAGGAGTTAATTAGTCTAACTATCATAGAATCTGATTATCGAGGACTGAAACTGAACAATGTCACTGATGCAGAACTTAAGTTTGCAATTAGAGTAATTGGTTACTGTTTCTTCCAATCAGCAAGGGAAAATAGTGTACCCTGTGCAGCAGTTGACTTAGCCTACAAAATAGTGAAAAAGGGTATGAAAGTTTACTTATGTGAAGTGTTATTGAAAAATTTGTTTGAGAACCTAAACACAATAGGGAAGTTGATGAAGAACAACTCGACAAATACACTAAAATTTGGTTGACTTCTTATATGCATGTTTTTCTATTTTGAGAAATTCTTTCCATCAATCGGTAAAGTATTTTGGGAGCTACACTAACCAATCACCCATCAAATTAATGACTTTATCAAGAGATTGGGAGATAATTTCAATGATATCATGGATGACTACTTCAGCAAATTTGAAGAAAAGATGCACAATAGGTACAAGATTCCACCATAGTTGGTAGAGAAATATAAGGATGATATATGCTTTGAGGTAGACACCGATTACTGTTATGTGAATGTTGTAGAACCAAGGACTCAATCTTTGCCACCAATGGGTTACGAGATTGACTATGATATCACACAACAACAAATTGATGCATATCTTTCATTACCAAGGCATGCTACCAAACTAAGATATGGGACTTATGAAGAAGTTAAGGAAAAGGTGAAAATGAGCATTGTAGTACCTAAAGCTACAAGAAAGGCTACAAAGATGATTAAGACACTATTTGAGAAATTTGGAGAAGACTCTTCCTCTACACCTGTCAAAGGCACTCTTGCCATTACCAAAGAGGAATCAGAAGCTCAAGAGGCAGCAATAACATTGAGCACCGGACTACCTAAGGGTAAAGTATTGAAAAGAAAGAAAATGGACACTTCAAAAGCCCTACCGACACCACCTCCAACAAAGAGACCTAATACAAGAGCATCAACTGCATCACCGAGTGAGAAACAAAAGAGTGTTATTGTTCCCAAGGTAACCAAGACCTACAAGAAATCTACTCGGAGACTCATTTTGGCAAAAGAGTCTAGTGATACAGAATCAGAAGATGCCAACAAATTCCAGATTGTAAAGAGCAAAAAGGTAAATATTCACAGTATTGAAAACTTTTGTACCAATCTTAAAGAATATGGTGGATTTGGTGGATTTAGATATGTCAAGTATGAGACTAGAAATAATGATGAGAAGTGACAAATTGAAGAAGCTTTCATTTGTACACTTCTAAAGTTTTGGCTAGCTCCATTACAACTAGTAAAGCCACTTCCGAGAGAACTGTACTTACATATTGATAACAGGTGGAAATATGCAATGGACTCAGAGAAACAAATTAGAGAAAGAAGTCTAGTCCATCTATTTCCTGATATGTCTATAGTAGAAATTAAAGAACATTTGACAACCTACAATTCTAAATTTCTTCTCAAACAAAGAGCCTTAAAATTGATGAATGGGCTATATATCGATGTAGAAAATGAGACAAAAGCAAAATGGCAGGAAATATTCAAAATAAAGGATGTCGGTGAACAATCTCAAGATGAAATTGTTGATGTCACTGAGCAAGATCCTGATGTCACCGAGCAAGGTCCTAACACTACCAAGCAAGACCCGACTGACACTATTCAAATTGATGAAGATGTCATGGATACAAAAGCACCGGAGCAGGAAATGATAGAAGGCACTACCTATACAAAACTTGTATCTAGTGAGTATGTCTTAGAACAAGTTCAGCCTTATCCATCAGTCAAGCCACCTGTCTCTACCGATGCACCTAAGGATACAGCACAAGGCACCGAAGGTCACAAGTCTAAAGCAACAGTAGGTACAACTCAAGAACAGACCTCTCAAGCACCATCAAGCACTGACAATGTTGCAGTTGAGACCCCTAGTACCAAGACACCCAAGGGCACCACAAAGGCTACAGGAACTGACCAAAGTGTTGCATCTACCGAGCAACCTACCGAGGGTCAGCAAGCCTTACAAGCTATTGTCTTGGTCCAACCAACCAAAGGTAAAGAGAAGAAGGTGAAAAAGTATAGTTTTAAGGTTGATTTGACTAAACCGATAGTGTTGCCCAATGTGGATATCTCAAAATTAAAGGGGCAAGCACTTATTGATTTCGGTGAACTATGCAAAGCTAAGGCCAAACAGGAAAAATAAATGGCCATTCAAAAGAAGAATAAAGTACTTTAGAAGGTAAAGACACTGCTCACAGATATGCTACCTTCAGCAATAGTGTCAACCGATGCAGCCATCCACATTCAACTGGATGAACTCCTTACCCAAATAGAAACATCTGGAGTTGATGCATCTAAGTACTTGAGCAAGCTAAAAGATAAAGAGCTTACTGAAAAAATGATAGAAGAGGTACAAAAAGCTCTAGCTATTGGTAAAGTAAAGCTTGTCAAATTCATTGCCAAGTTGTCCCCTCAACTCAAGAATATTCTTTATTTATTTCATAAACTTTGTACATTTTCCATATTCATTAAAGATATCAAGAGTAAAACTGATGCAATTGAGAAAGAGATCACCGATCTCTCCAATAAGTTGACCACAGAGCCCAATTCAGTTCAGAATTGTTATACCAAGCTTCAACAGCTCATGGCTCAACAGTTAGAACTCAAAATTGAAGAACATAAGATCAGGATGGATATAATGACCCTCCAAACATTATTCCTTCCTCATCTCTCATCAGTTCAGGAATAGATTAACAGAGCTACATGCCTATCTACTACACAAGAGGGAAGCACTCTTGATGGCTTAATATCACTATTGGATGATATTCAAGCACAAAATTCTTTAATGGAAAGTGTAAAGGATGCACTCTCAGTTGCACTCACCGATGCCCAAAAAAAGTATAAATCTATTTTTGATCAGTTACCACCCCTGGATGGAAATTAAGTTTTTTATGTTTGTCAAAAAAGGGGAGTAATACTACATAAGTGCAGTAATATACTATATTTAGGGAGTGATATAGTTTTGATAATACAGTTTTGAGTATTGTATACAGGGGAGTATACCGAGCAGAGTATGCAGAATATCCAAGGACAGTAAACAAGCACAGAACGAAGCATGCAAAATCAGAGTTATGTATAGTATAATGATAAGGGGAGTATATCTGAATATACTATTTCATTGACTATTGTATATATTGTCAAGTATAGTCATTTTGCAAAGTATATAGATTTTTGTTATGACTTTGAAAGTAGTTTTTGTCAAACATCTCAACTAATGTCAAAAGGGGAGATTGTTACTACTTATAAAATTGCCATTAGTTTTTGTATTCAAAGTCATACTATATATTCTAGTTGGTTAGCACTACCGAGTCATGCAGTCAGTACACATAGAGAAGTCGGTATGCACAGTCTAGTTAGTTATAGAGGAAAGTAGTCACAGAACGTAGTATACACTAAGCTATCTACCGAGTATCTTTTTGAGACTACCAAGCAGTAAAGGGGACACACTGAGTTGATATTCACTAAGTGAAACATGTTACCAGATACATTGAACCTAGACATGCATATGAAAACATGTTACTAGATCGAGGCACATCTAACCGTTATTACATTGGAAATTGGACCAGAAGATTGTGTATGATTACAAGGACAATCTAACCAATGAAATATTTTGTTTAGTTACTCATTCAAGGAATCTTGTTTGTAAGATCGAAGCAATGAATTGGATCACCATTTTAAGAGATCTATTTATACAGCATGAGTTAAGAGTTAAAGGTGTGTGCATGTATGCATGAAGGAAGACTGTTATAGAGACACAGAGGTCACTGAGAAGGTTTTCAGAGAATAGTCGAAGAATAGAGTAAACAGAAGGGTTTACCGAGTTACTATATGGGTTACTGAGGTATGCTATAAGCAAGGTAATCTATTTTGAGCACATAGAAACTGCTATAACATTTCAGATGTAAAGTTGCAGATATTTGTAATGATTTTAGTGTAATATTGAGAAGTTAAAAGAGAAACCTTTAATAGGGTAAAATACTCTAACCAAGTCTATAAATTGTAAAGCCTCTAACCAGGTGCTGCATTCAGAATAAATGTTGTAAAATCCTTTAGCAAGGTAGATCTAACAGATCTTGTTACTCCTAACAGGGTAAGCTATAAGAAATAGCTAAATGTAGTTCTAACCGCGCATTCTTTATTATTGCAGTAGTGAAGTTCTGGGTGCCATCCCCACTGTAGTTTTTCTCTCTAACCAAGAGTTTCTGCGTAACCAAAATATATGTTTTATGGAGTGAATCATGTATGATTGTTATCTATTTGTTTTAACTTTATTTTATGTTACTGCACTATTATGTTTATGCATAACAATAAAGTTATTATTCGAGAAATGTTTTGGAGTACTGATTCAGCCCTCCCCTCTCAGTACATTAGCTTTGCATATTGGGCCTAACAAATTCATCAAATTTCTGATCTCCCTTCTTAATCTATTGTTTTGAAAATTCTTTCTTGATTTCATTTACCTTTTCTTTTCCTTTCACACTAGATACTTTATTATTTGTCGGTATAGTCTTGCTTCTACAAAATTTTGCAATATGTCCAATCTTGTTACATGCATAACAAGTTATATTATTCCTCTGAATAGCTTTTCCATATCCTTGACTAGTTTGTGTTTTGCATTGATTAGATAAATGCCCAAATCTACCACAAACATAGCATTTCACATTCATTCTGCATTTTTCTAAATTGTAACCAACTTTATTGCATTTGGAACATTAACCGGTGGGTAAGTTTGTATTGTGATTATTTCTAAATCTGCATTGATTTTCTCTATGACCAAACTTGTTGCAATAAAAATATTCCCATTAAATTTATAAGCATTAGGTTGTCTTACCAATTTATGTGATCTTGATTATTTGCAGTCACGGAACTTTCTCTATGTTCAAATCCAAGTCCAATTGTATCTCCATTAGGTTTTTGTCTTTTCAGCATGTCATGAAGTCTTTATGAACTTTTCTTGAATTTTTCTTTGTGTTCATTTGCAGTGATCAACTCATTTTCAAGAATTCCAACTTGTCTCACAAGCTCATCTTTATCATGTTGCATGTGAATCAGATTTGTCTTTAGCATATCAATTTCATGACAAAGTCTTAGATTTTCATTACCTCCATCATTAAGTCTCCTAATCAAGTCTTCTTCATTCTTCTTTCTATCTTCAAGATCCTTACATAGCCTCATGGTTAAGTCTTGCATTTCATTTCTCATGTTAGTGTTCTCTTGCCTCAACTTGTCTGCAATATCACTAAGAGTTTCCTTTTCATCATCATGTTTCTGCATTTTCTCATGAAGTTCTTTCCTCTTATTTTGTGCTATAACCAGGTTCTCTTGAAGTCCTTTAATGAATTCCTTAGAAGTCCTCAGATCATCTTCAAGGTTTCAGAATCTTCCTCAAGTTGTTAGGCTTTTATAAATAGAGGACCAGGCTCTGATACCAATTGTTAGATTCAATGACAGCCCCAAAGACACTAGGAGGGGTGGGTGAATCAGTGTCTAACTGGTTGATTAAATATTTGAACTTATTTATAACTTTGCAACCCAAAATAGTGTACTGGTAAACAAGAAATAGTGCAGTAAATAGAAATAATAGAGACAACATAAATGCACACCATAACATAAGATATTTTAACGAGGAAACCCAATGTGGGAAAAACCTCAGTGGGATTTGTGACCCACAATATTTACTCACTGGCCAATATGAATAAAAACTACTTACAATAGGGGCCTGCACCTGTAGGAACGCCAACTGCCTGGAGTGCACTGCTCAAAAGAGTCTCACTGACTACAATATGGATATTTAAATCCAATACAATGTACTACTCAAAATATCATCTCAAATGCTTGGTTTAGTACCATTTTAAGCTTAATCAGATACCTTAACAAAAACCTTCATTGTCCACTATATTACCTCATACAATAATCATTACATTCAATCATCTTTTTTCCAAAATGACCTATGAGATCTCACACATATATGACCGGTGTGATCTGGATGCCAATGAAAGTGCCTACTGGTGTGGGTGCCTACTGGTGCATGATGTCTATGATGTCGGTGTATGTGGAGAAATTTGTTACCGGTTGGTTGCTAGTTCGTTTCCATCAATGACAACATCAATTACTCCCATTAGAGTGTAGAATACCAACATCCTCTCTCTATAGAATTTTTTTCTTTCATTTTTAAACTAGTAATCTCTGCTATGAAAGGCTCATCCATTTTGAATTTCGCACCATAAGCACTGAGATGGCCTTTATGCCAGCCCTTCATAAACTCTTATGTCATCTTGAGATCCTGGTCGTACAAAGTTTTGAGGTATGGTGTGAGATCACCATCTGAAAATTTAGTCCATAGTTCCTTGTTTTATTCCCACTTCTAGTATGATGATGACTCCATTTTGTTCTTATCTCCCCCCATAATAAGAGTGCCCTTGCAATTTTGGATATTCATAATTTTAATCACAAACCTAAACTAGTAGATAACAAAACAAACTGCCAAGAACAATCTGGAATGTTACAAGAAATGACTTTACTTATTTGAAAGTATCACATCATTAATATTTTGTCATTGGGCAAGATTTTTGGCATCCCTTTTGTGCTGGTGGGAAAAGCAAGATCGAGTGCCTAGGACCTAATCCCAGTTTTGCCAACACATTGGGAATACGAAAGAGCCTAGGGAGATATCTCACTTTGGATACTTCTTGTGTGAAAGAGAAAGCCAAGTATTATCTCTTAGGGTTTATACTCCTCTTGTTGTGAATGATGAGAAAAACTAGGGTTTGAATGATAAACTAGGTTAGGAGATAAAGAATGTAGCATAAACAAACTCAAAGATGCACAAACTTGCAAATCTAAAACTAAGATACTGAAAGCATAAAAGGGAGAGGATTTTGGATGTGAACTTGATGCTTCAAATTGAAGAAAATTGACCTAGGCCAGGGTGCCACACCATTGTCCTATTTCTACAGGCAGGAGGCTGCAACTAAGACACTCCAAAATAGAGGTCCTAAGTGTGCAACCTGTCAAATTTGACTGCAAAATGGATGGACCATGGAGCCATGCCCCTATCCTAGGTAGGACCAAGGTACCACACCCCTATCCTTGACATGTTTCTGCACTTTTGATTCTTCTGAGTGTTGTTGATGCCTTTTCTAGATCTGAAACTGCCACCAGATTCTTATTTCTGTACCTGGAACTGAAAAGGGAAGTTTTGGGTGGCCATATGGGGTTTTTCCTTAGTCAAACCCCTATGTTGGTATTTTCCACCTCTACAAATAGCCGATAATGTATTGAAAATGTGTGCACTAGAACCTTGTGTGTATGAAAGATCCTAAATGATAAGAAACTAAAGCTACCCTACGCATGAGAGTAAGCCCTAAATGTAAATGTGAATGTAAATGACAATGCTTCAAACCGAATATACTAAATGATCTAAAGAATGAATGTAGATGTGCAATTTAATACAAAGAAGCTCATACAAAGACATGAAAATAACATGAAATCATACCAATCCCCAAGGGAGAGATATTGCCACTAGATCTCCTATTACTCTTTAATGTTTTATGGGCTCCTAATTGATGATGAATGCTTGAAAAATTCTTGATGAATGTTGTTGAATATTGTTGAAGACTCCACATAGGCTTCTCTTTTACTACATAGAAGGCTCCTTATGCTCCAAAAACCTACTCTTATATTCTTAGGAAGATGGATATTTGTCCCCTTCAAATGAAGAAAGAGAGCTCTTATGTATGAAACCCTAGATCTTAATTTTGACTGAATTTTATCTTTAGGCCAACCTAGGGATTGAATTTCTAACCAATATTTTGGGGTTAAGCATTATAATATCATAGAATTGTGCTCCCAAAATTTCAGGGAAAAGGCCAAGGACCATGTGCATTCCCGTCACAATCTGACCAACTTTTCACCAAATTTTTGGGGTTGTTAAATATGATATATTAGAGTGAATCCCAAAGTTACAGCTGATTTCAAGGTGTTTTGATATGCATAATTGGGCATTAAAGTTTGAAATAGGACATAATTAGGGTTTATGATTAAAAGATTTATTCAATGAATAAAATAAAAAGGGGCACAATTAGGGTAAAGGGACCAATTTTCTGATGTATAAAGTGATGAAATATGACTTTAGATTTAATAAAATTAAGAAATTAAATTCTTAAAGGGAAATTAGAAATGCAAGATGAAAGACACAATAAGGTGAGTGCTAGTGTACAATTTATGACACCACATTTAGCCTCCACTTTAGTGGTCATATGACACTACCTGCATATGCAAGCTAAAGTAAAGAAAAGTAAACATTCACGAAAAAGGATATATCCACAAGTTATCAGATGAAGCCCCTAGTTGTATTTACAGTACACAGTTAGGATCCATAGCCTACAAAACCACATGTTAGATAAAACTAGAAAATCACCTAAATGTATACTAAGGAAGGTGATGAAAATTTGATTGTAGCTATATTCCCCCTTGTTTCAGCTCACTAATTTCAGTGAGTCAAAATAGGGTATCATATTTACCACATCAAATTGTGAAAGAAGATTGATGATAAATTCTCACAAGAAGATTTGATAGAAGATCAAAAATTAATGGAGAATCATTTGGTAAGAAAGAGAACTAAGTCTCAATTCCAACACAACAAAGAGCGCGAGGATTTGAGAGCTCTCTAACACAAGATGAAATATTTAAATGGAGAAAAATGCAAAGAGAAGGAAGAAAAGATAGAAATCATGAATAAAGACTTTGGTGATCCATGAGAAGAGAAAATGAACCATGGACATCTCGCCCCTAAACTAGGTGATCCATGGAGAGGAGGACATGGAAAACTATCCCCCAAAGTCTATTTGGATGATCCATGTAAGGGAGGAGAGTGATAACACCGTTAGTTCCACTCAACCTCGTGCATGTGTGTGTAAGTAGAACAAGGATACCTACCTTCGACACCAAGAAGATATCCATCATGCAACAATATCATAAATCCAAGCAACAGAGGGAATAATCTTCAAGCGACGATATGAATTAGAGGAAGGATTTGAAGAATTATTTGAATTAGAAGCAGCCACAAAGTGGTTACTTAGTTTTTTAGACAAAGTGGGTTTCTCTTAAGGTTCCTCCCTATATTTCTCCTTCTTAGTCTTCCAAGATACTCTATACTCTCCTACAAAGTAGGGTTAAAGTCTAGAGATCCCCAATCATCATTTACGGGCACTTCTTCAGGAGAAAAGATATCCTTCGGAGGATATTCCAATTGAGTAGAAGAATCAGGAGTACTTGAAGGAACAACATCATTAAAGGAAATAGATGTACTTGAGGAAGTAGCAGGATTAGGAGAAGAATGGGAAATAGTTGAACATGAAGATCCAGATTTTAAAGGTTCTTGAGATTTGGTATCAGCTTATAAGGTGTATGTCATATTTTTATAAATAAACTTGAGTTGCCTATGAAAAGTTGAGGGGACAACTTTCATGCTATGAATCTAAGGTCTCCCTAATAGAAGGTTATATGTCAAATTACTAGGCATAACATTAATTGGTGTAGGTAACACAACAATACCTATCCTAACAAGAAAGGTTATGACACCTATACATTGTTTAGCAACATTATCAAAGCCTTGAATAGTAAGAGAAGAAGGTTCGATGAGAGAATGATCCACTTTAATCTTATCCAATAAGTCCACACCAAAAACATTAAGTCTGGATCCATTGTCCACAAGGGTTCATCTTATAGCACTATCATTGATAATAACCACAATCATAAGAGTATCATATTGATGTAATATTTCATGAGAAGGTAACTCATTTTGTGTGAATACAATTTGAGCTTTGGGTTTGTTTGTAGGATCAATCAAAATGGACATGTTATTAGGTGTCACTGTAGGTGGGACATCTAAGTTTTTCAAAGCATCCTATAACATCCCATGATAAGCAAGTGAAGTTTGAACCAAATCCCCAATAGAAATCTTAACAGGAGTAACTTTAAGTTGTTAAATGAGATCATACTCCTTGCTAAGATTTGATATACGAGGTGCTTGTGGAAGAATAGGTTGAGAGGAAGGAAGTGAAGTTGGTATTACTAGAGGAGGACTAGGTTGCCTATTGTTTCTTGTGTTGTAGGTATGAGCAACCGTATGATAACTCTCTCTAGTGATTTTATTAGCATACTCATAAGGTCTCTTAGTAGGATAACCTCCTTGCACAGTAATAATAGGTTTCTTAGGAGTACAAAAAGAATCATTAGCATAACCACCTTAAACCACTAAGATAGGCTTACGTGGGGAATTTTGAGAAGGACAAGCACCTCAAGAACTTTGAAGAGGGGTTTACTAGGTGTTTCATTCATATGTATTAAATTGATTGAGGATGGTTTAGGAATATCAAAGGTGTCCTTAGAAGAAGAATGAACAAGATTGTTAGAAGACTTGTTGATAGTCTCTCCTTGCACTAAGATATTATTAGGGATAAGATCAATTTTTGGAGGGAGACTAGGGGTAGGCATTTATGTTTTAGGAAAGGTCATATAATTCTCTATCACCAAAGTATCTACATGGGGAATAAACTCTCTAGGAGAAGGATCAAAATTACTCTTTAAAGTCTCACCTATGAGAGGGATATCTTTGAAAAAGATGTTAACCATCTTATCTTGAACTAGGGTATCTTTATGAGTAGAACCAAGTTGAGGAGAAGGAAATTCTTTACCTTTAGAGGGAGAACTATTGAGCTTCATGGAAGGTGAGACGCTCTCAAGGGAGTTATAAATCATGATTTTATCCCCTTTGGCTAGGGTTCTATCATGGGGGAGAGAATAATCAACACCTTTTTCTAATAGTTCATCCCAAATAGTGAGGTCATTAGGAAAAGTATTAGAAATATCTTGCACAAAGATGTCCTAATTGTTATTTCCAATTTTTGGAGAATGGATAAATTTTTTCATCAACTCTTCATCCTTAGGAGGGAGAGAATCACTATAGGTGTCCAAATCATCTTCTTTCCTCAAAATGTCTTCAATAGGATCTTTAGGGGAGAGAGAATTAAGGAAACTTATTATTTTTTCATCTTCTTTCTCTAAATCATCTTTAGGGGTAAGCAAAACTCTAGGAGAAGGGCAAGCATTTCTCATTAATGCATCATCTCTAGTGGGAATTTTGTTGGAATCAAAAGAGGAAGTTCCATCACTAGGAAAATTAGGGACAATACCATCTTCTTGCACAAAATGAACCTAACGAGGGGATTATTCTTTAGGAGGGAGATGAATGTCTTTCTCTAAAGATTCATGCTTAGGAAGCAGATCTTTGAAAGAAGTGCTCATAACCTCTTGTCGTACTAACATGCCCCCATTGGTAAGACCAAGTTGAGGAGAAGATAAGTCAATATCCATCAATACCTTTTCACTTAGAGAGTAATCATGTAGGGAAGGTAAATTAACATTAGTAAAGGTGTTTATGATATTATTCTCTTCCTCTAAGATAACTAAATGAGAAGGGCACATTTTAAGAGAATTGTCAAGATCACTCTTATCTTCATCTTTAGAACATGGGAGAGTTTTAAAGGGATTGGTAAAAACTCTTTTAGGAACTAAAATTTTGTCATAGATAGGAGGAGGTTCTTTAAGAGATGTAAAAATTGGAATAAGGGAAGCTAACCCATTATAACATTTACAAAATGAATTCATCATGACAAAAAAATTTCATCATTCAAATGATAACATATGCAAAATAGAAGGAAATTTTTAATTTTAACCAATGCAAGCACTCTAAATGTTAATTTAGAAAATGAAATTTATGAGTGAAATGTGTTTCAAACTCAGATCTGAAATTAATCATCCAAATTAAGCTATCCACAAGTTCAATTTTGAATTGAAAAATTAGGGTTTCAACAAAATTAACCTCTAAATTTTGATACTTGCAAGGAATTGAAACTTTTAAATGTAAATTTGAATTTTGAATAGAAAAAACACTCAGATATGAGAACATAAATCATAATTAAAGAAGGTCAGATTCACATTGTGTTCACCAAAATGTGGTGGCGAGAAAAGCAAGATTAGGTGACTAGGATCAAATCCCACTTTTGCCAACACATTGGGAATACAAAAGAGCCTAGGGAGATAGTTGACTTTGGCTACTTTCTATGGGAAAGAGAGAGCCAATGATTATCTCTTAGGGTTTCCATTCCTCTTGTTGTAAATGATGAGAAAAACTAGGGTTTGAATGATAAACTAGATTAGGAGATAAAGAATGAAGCATAAATGAACTGAGAATTGTACAAACTTGCAGATCTAAAATTGAGATAGGAGGTTGCAACTGAGACACTGCAAACTGGAGGTCCTAAGTGTGCAACCTGTCAAATTTGACTGCAAAATGGAGGAACTAGGGAACCACGCCCTTTACCTAAGCAGGACCAGGGTGTCATACCCTTGTCCTTGACAAATTTCATCACTTCTGAGACTTCTGAGTGGTGTTGATGCCTTTTCCAGATGTGAAACTACCTCCAGAATACTTGTTTCTTTACTTGCAACTGAAAAGGGAAGGTTTGGGTGGCTATATGGGGTTTTGTATTAGTCAAACCCTTGTGTTGGTGATTTCCACCTCCACAAATAGCTGATAATGTACTAAAAATATGTGTTCTAGAAGCTTGTGTGTATGCAAGATCCTAAATGATAAGAAACTAGAACTACTCTACGCATGAGAATAAACCCTAAATGTATTTATGTGAATGTAAATGGCAATGCTTCAAACCAAATATAATAAATGATCTAAATCATGAATGTAGATGTGTAAATTGATGTAAATAATCTCATACAAAGACATGAAAATAACATGAAATCATACCAATCCCCAAGGGAGAGATATTGCCACTAGATCTCCTATTACTCTTCAATGTTTTCAGGGCTCCTAATTGATGATGAATTTTTGACAAATGCTTGGTGAATGTTGTTGAAGATTCCACATAGGCTTCTCTTTCACTACATATAAGGCTCCTTATTCTCCAAAAACCCACTCTTAGATTATTAGGAAGACCGATCTTTGTCCCCTTCAAATGAAGAAAGAGAGCTCTTATGTATGAAACCCTAGATCTTTATTTTGACTTAATGTTCTCTTTAGGCCAATATAGGAATTTAATTTCTTTCCAATCTTTCGGGGTTAAGCTTTATAATATTTTAGAATTATGCTGTCAAAATTTCAGGAAAAAATTCGAGGACCATGTGCATTCCCACCATGGTCCGACCAACTTTTCACCAAATTTTCAAGGCCCTTAGATATGATGATATTAGAGTGAAACGGAAAGTTACAACTAATTTAAAGGTGTTTCGATATGTTTAATTGGGCCTTAAAGGTCAAAATAGGACATAATTAGGGTTTATGATTAAATGATTTATTGGAGGAATAAGACAAAAAGGGGGCACTTAGGGTATAGGGCCCAATTTTATGATGTGTGAAGTGAAGAAATATAAATTTAGATTTTATTAGATTAATTAATTAAATGTTTGAAAGGAAATTAGAAATTCAAGATGCAAGACACACTAATGTAGGTGCTAACCTAAGTGTGAAATTGTACCACCCTAGGAAGGGTGTACAATTAATGACACTCCACCTTTGTGTCAACTCACACAAGTGTTTTGGGAAGGATTCCCTTTCTTTCCACCATTTTATTTCCTCATATACAACACCAAGATTTGCCATGTAATCCGCAGGCTTATTGCCTTCTCAAAAAACATGGGTTATTCAAATTTCGTCTTGTTTGGCAATCAAAATGAGGAAATCTTGGATTAAATGTTTGATTATCTAATTGGAAGGAATATTTTTAATCAACCAATTAATTATATTAAGTGATTAACTTTCTAACTATACCTTTTTATGTCCTCCAAGAATAGCTAGTTGAAGCCCAATGTAAGCTACATTTTCATCAACAAAGTGGTTTGTCTGAGTACTAGTGGCAGTGCCACTGCCGAGACAAGCCTACCATTGTGATCACGTCAAACTACCCCACAACCTACCGAACTATGATTCCCCTTAGCTTCCCCATACAATGTTAGTCAATATTAGCATATATTTCATATTATATTTTTTAGTTTTGTAGGCAATTATCAGGCAAATGGAACTTAGTTGTTGAATAATTGCATTTATTCTATTTATATTGGTGTTTTCTATTCAATCTAATATCAAATCAATCAAGATTTCACATCCAAATATAACATTTTATATTGAGAAAACTTCATTCTTTCTTTAAACTAATACATGTCACATAATACACAAAAAGTTAATATATTAGGATATTCATAGTCCCCCAAATAAATACAATCAATTTCACATTCAATCACAATTAAAAAATATGCATGAGAATGATAATACTAATGCTATAGACATCATGAAGAGTGAAGAATGCGAAAGCATCCACATTGAACAACTTTGTACTCTATATTATTTATTTATAATACACATAATTTTAATAGATTTAAATTATATAATCCCCTAGTAAAAAGGTATCAAAGACCCTATAGTTTAGGAATTGGAAAACTAATAATCAAAAGTGAGATCTATCCAATTCCAAAAAATGACTAAGAGAGAAAATCCTACATATATTAGCTAGAATACCCAACGGAAAACCCACATTTTATAGATTTAATCCTATTATTTAAAGGTCATGCATAAGCCCTTTTTCCATGTATACACCTATTAAGTTGGAAATCCATTTAATTATATTGAGCTTCTTTCTATGAATTGCATATAAGTTGGTAATATTCAAATAATATAACAAGGAAGTTGTTTACAACTTCATGAACTATAATGTAACAAGGAAGGTGTTTACAACTTTTAAATAGGAAATTGTGAGATGGTTTGTAGAAGCACTCTAAGAAAATGAAAATAATCTACACCTCAGGCTTTCATTCTTTTTAAAAATAAAATAATAATTTCATGAAGTGGATAAATTTTCTTAAGAAAATCATGTGTAGTAGATGGTGCACATCTACACAAGAACATGAGGTAAAGTAATAGCACAATAAGATCAATGTATAAATAATTTATTTAAGAAAATAAATGGGGAAATATTAAAAGATAAGACAGTAAAGTCAAATTGGTTGTTAACCAATATTAGGTCATGGTTCTTGTAATTCACAATCGACAACACCAAAAGCAAGAGTAGAGGCACGATCCATTAGACAAGCTAGATGAAAGGAAATGACTCATCATATTCCATGTGCGTTTGATAATTTGATGTTTCATATTGCTATATAAAAAATTGAAAGAGGTGTGGGATAATATTAGAGAGTTGTATAGAAAGGTCAACTAGCTTAGGATCTTGCAACTTCAAGACAATCTCACTTCATTAACTCTAAATGCATTTCCCATAATTTAGGATTTTATAACCTATTTCAAGTTGATACTATCACAATTAAAATGGTAAGTACATGAAAAAGATAGTAAAGAGTGTATTTTTCTTATCTTGTCTAAATTTCAAGGTCCAATTTTAGTGTTTGATTTTATTTTCTACTCTACTATAGATGCTATGAGGGAAGATCATAAGATTCATTCTTCCAATGAGTTTTGGCATCAACTAATTAGGGACAAGGCCAAGTTGGTTCAGATGGATGCTATTCCTAAGAGTCATTCTTTGATGGCTTAATCCTCCAAGGGTGAGGGGAATAACATGAACAAGACCCATATAAAATTTAGCGACACTTCATCTTTCTCTTCCAAAGAGGAAAATTTTAAGAAGGA
The DNA here is from genome assembly GCF_030272615.1 of Cryptomeria japonica. Taxonomy (NCBI): domain Eukaryota; kingdom Viridiplantae; phylum Streptophyta; class Pinopsida; order Cupressales; family Cupressaceae; genus Cryptomeria; species Cryptomeria japonica. The sequence goes on along the minus strand of NC_081415.1, from coordinate 513,195,160 downwards.
GAGACCCAAATGTTCTCCTTGTAATAAATTTGATCATAATGATTACAATTGCAATAAAAAAGGCAAACCCTTATGTGTTTTTTTCAAGAAAGTTGGACGTGATGAATAAACTTGCTTCAAGAAGGAAAAAATTGAGTTTAGACAATTACTCAAGTTGCATAACATTTCTACTCCTAAATTGAGTTTATTTTTTTCCGAACAAGAGGATATATATCTTCATCTCAAAGGAAAGGGTTATGACATGATTACCACCCATGCAACTAGGAACATTGGTTTTATTCTTGAATCAAGTGCATTAGAACATATTTCTAATTCAACTAACAACATGATTCCAAGTTCATTAGGTCCTCCAGCATATCCTATTCTCTTGACTGTGAATAATCAACATATGCCAATTGCTTCTGTAGGTGATGTTGACTTGGGTGCTATAGTTGTGCCTAATATCTTTCATGTTCTCATAATAGCACATAATCTAATTTTAGTTTACTAGCTTACACAATATGCTAGAATAGTCAAGTTCACTATAGATGCAACTTACATTTATGATTTGATTGATGCTACTATTGCAATGGGTAGAGCTGATCATCTACATAGGGTGTATACTTTTGACTTTATTGAGGATGAAGATGACTCTTATATTCCTTTGACTCCTACATCTAGTATGGGGATTAATGAAGTTCCTCTTGATGGGTTTGTTGATCTTCTCACGAATCCTCCATTATTTGCTACATTCAAGTTTATAGTTGACATGGATTCTAGGACTTCAATGCGACAAGAGCTTTTTTTTTTAGATTTGATATTTTATTATTGTTAAATTTCAAGCCTTGTAGACTTGGCCTCTCATTCCTCTACTTTAAATTTGGTAGACATGCTTGAGGAAGTATCTATTCTCTTTACAAATTTTACATTGGCTAATGATTTTGAGTCTCTTTCATTTTTTATTTCTTCCTTGATTGAGGATTTTTTTAGTCTTGATGAGACATTTCTTGAATAATTTGACCCTACTTCTAAGCTTTCATTGTTGAGACTTCTTCCTTCCCAATGTATTAAAGATATGGAGTTCATTCTCCATGCATTACTAGACTTTTCTTCCCAAGGGGAGATGTGTTTATTTTTTCCACTAGATAATTTTCTAGATTCAAACACACTTAAGTAGTTATGATGATACTTCATTCAAGTCGGGAATGTTGTCTCTATCTTTCCCTTCATTGGAGGGGTAATTTTCATCATAACCTATGCCAAGTTTGGTAGTTTTGTATAGGTCTATGAGGTAGAAGACAAGCTATTACATTCTTCATTGGCAGTGTTACAAAGGAAATAACCCTCATGAAGAATATCTTCATTGACTATGTTGCAGAGGAGATAATCTAGTGAAGGTTTATCTTATTTCATCGATGTTGCTGAGAGACTAGAGCTTTCTATCCAAAATCATCTTGTAAAGACTGAATGACCTCTTCTTGTTGAATTAGATTAACCAATTCCTCAAAATATACTTTCTATTTGTTGAAGATCTCCATTGATGTGTTGTAGAAGAGATAACCCACATGAAGGAGATAACTTGTAGTGTCCCTCCTTGACTTATCCTTAGATTTATGCATTGATAGACTTATATAGACTCTTGTGTGATATCTTGATTAATGTTTATGACTCTATCTATGTGATTAGATGCTATGGATGATGATAGACATTTTATATTGATATATATTATTTGATGAATCTTATGGATGATTGACATGTCTTGGATTATTATGATGATGGATTAACTTGATGATCTAATATGTTCTCATTGTTCATGATGGATTGTATTGCTTATGGTAATTTGATGATATCTTGGCTATGATAACTCTATTTCATGATCATGATGATTGAGTTGATGTCATGATGATTGTGATTGTCTTCTAGTGTATTAGTGTTAGAGAAGATGCCATATCACTCATTATGAGCATGATATGATGTTGTGATTCTCTATCACTTGTCTGATCATTTATGATATGTCTATGTTATTCTGAATGTTGTCTCATGGTTATTGGAGGTTGCAAGAATCACAAGTACTAGACATCGACTCCACCTAGTCTCATAGGTCTAAATGTGTTTTATCCCAATGACAAGTTGTTGGACGTGGCATAAGTTTTCTTCCTTACACTCTAGGTCTTAGTTGATATCCTACTCAATCTAGTGTCTCAGTTGAGTTGTCTTGTGGTGTCTTGTAGTGTGTTACTAGACCTTTGTGTCGAGTTGCCTTGTGGCATTGCGTGTATCTAGTTATATAATTAATTAATGGTTGATTAATATAGTTTAATAATGTTAAAATTTATTTATTATTATAGCTTACTTATTTAATTATAATTTGAATAATTTATTATGGAGATTTAATATTCATTTGTATTGTTTAATTATAGTTTTATGAGCCTTGAATATTAATCTTTTTATTTAATTATTTAATTATTTTATATGGTTTATGATTTTATATTTAGTTATGATATTTATTTTATATTGACTTTGGTTTATTTGATTATTCAGATTTTGTATTTTATTTTGCCCATGAGGTTATTTTATTTTATGGTTTTCATTTATTATTTCTCTTATTACTATTTGGTTAATTGTTATAAATATATTTATTACCTACCCTTCTATCCTATTGGTTGATTTTGTGGGGATAAGTAAATAATACTATTTTATAATATGTACCTCGCTACTATGCATGGTAGGCAAATAATATAGTTTATTGGAATATTTTGATCAGTTGAAATCTTTCTATAGTTTTGGTTGCAATTTTTATTTATTGCATTTCTCTGTGCGTTGTCGGGGTTGGCTTCTCGGTGAATTTTAAATTTTGCTAGAGATTTTCGCTTAGATTGTTGGTTTGCTGAATATCTCTTGATTGGATTTGAAGATTTCTTGATTGGAGTTGCTAGATTGGGACTTTCTCTTCTACAGATTTCCTTGCCATTACTCTATTTTTCCATGTTGGAGCTTTGCCTTCATCTTGCATTTTGTTTTAAGAGGAATTATTTTCTCCGTTCTTGTTGAAGTATTGTTTGCAAGGGGAAATAATTGTGTTTATAGTTTCTATTATAGATATTGGGGGTTGCTAATTATATATGAACATAAATGAGTATTATTGGTAAACTTTGCATATGAGAAGTTGTCATTAAATGATAATTCTATATTGTTTGTGTATGTTGTCTCTTGCATTTCCCTCCTTGTGGACTTGTTCAATCCTTGTTTTGTCTTTTCATATGGAGTATAAGCTCTCTTTCTTCCTTATCATATCTCTTGGTGTTATCTTTTGAGTTATGGGCAAGTCTATGTATGTCGGTGTGTAGGAGGTGCTAGGAAATGATGTTAAATTTCATTTGTATGATTTTATTATCCTATTTATCTATTTCTTTATATTTAATTTGGCCTTACACACCTTCTAGAAGTGAATTTGTGTGCTTATGTGGGTCTATGATCATTTCTAGGCAGTGTCGTAACTTAATTCCTTCCGTTTGGCATGTTTTTGGTCTTTGACACCATGCACTACAAAAAGTTCTATATGTGTTGTAGAAAGGAAGATATGAACTACAAAATGGCCTCTATGCACCAATATGCACCATGGATGCACTAATCTGCACCATGGATGTGCCATTTTGCATTTTTTTTCCAGTTTGTTAGTCTTTGTCCTTTAGATTTTGGCTTTACACTAGAGGCATGTGTGGATGTTCTTGAGATTCTTGATTCTGTTTATGGCCCAGATTTGGTATTTCATTTTTATTTTGACTTTGGCAAGATGGTTGATGCCTTGTCATTGAGAATTGTGCATATATGTGTTTAGCTCCAGCAAGAAGTAGAATGCCTTATTGTTGTGGTTGATTGTATATGAGTTCCAGTGAGATGGATTTGCCTCATTGTTGAGGATTTTATTTGCATATTGATGAGTGAGATTGTGTATTCCTTACTCTTGACTATTATTATCCTTTTGATTATGAAGGCTCTTGTTTTGCATGTCAGCATTATAGTTCATGTTATGCTTCAGGTTTATATCAGTGGTGATGTTGTTGTTGTGATTTAATTCTCAATGAGAGCCTTCATGATGTTATTGTGATTCATGTTTCACCCTAAGCTCTTGGTTCATGGATAGTGGGAATGGGTTCTTGCATGTGTAGGATCGAGATCATGAGAAATAGGCTTCTAAGAGGTTGTTTGTAAGGATTCTTAGGGTCCAGACTTGTCATGGAACCACATGGAGAGGTTTCCTTTAAATTGCAAGTGATAATCATAATACTTTGATTAGTGGGTTGTGTAATTAGGATTCACTTAATCAAGATAACAAAATTGGTTTTGGTGACTATTCGTTAACAGATTTGTCTCTTTCTTGAAATTGTAATATTTGTTTTCTCTTAATAGTAATATGACTCTTGTAAACCCCTTAATTAAAGGACACAAATTAACCAACACCTGGATGAACTAATCAAAATCCATCCTCTGCATTAGAGGGCAACTCCTCATATGATTTGCAATGAATTTTATACAGAAAACCTTTGAAATGAAGACAGTTTTAACCAGTAAGCATAGAAAGGATTTAGCATTCATCCATCAACACAAAAGAATGCCTTCAATCATAAAACAAAGAGAATATTTTGATGATTAAATAAGAGCTCAATGACTCTGTTTCTCTGACATGTTCATTTCATAAATTCAAAGCATAGAAAATGCATAGCAGTATTGATTATGATCGATACTCTCTTATGCCTCACAAGACAAGGGGGATCAGCATAAATCAATCCATAATGGATCTACTAAAAATTAATAATAACAATAAATTTTGAAAACATAGAATTAACTGATAAAAAAAAATGCTATTATGCACATAGCAAGTTTCCCAAGAAAGATTGTCAATCTTTAAACACACAGATTCAAAGAGAGCACACCATAATCATTTTAATTGATAAATAAATATTTCATGTTTAAAGAAATTCATAGAAAAATAGATATTGTTTGCTTCTCAAAAAATCCTAGTTTTTCCAGCCTCGGCGAAAACAAACTTCCTACCTTAAATAACCTCCAGGCTCATAGTTTTTACATAACAATTAAAAATTTTACTTTAAACATAGGTTAAAGAAATCATTTGCTAAAAAAAGAGAAAAAAACTAAAATAACAGCCACAGAGAGGTGTACATCTCATTCCCTAATCAAGCATGATTCCACTGTGGCAGAGGAAGTTATTGGTCTGTCTAGCTTTGCCTCTGAACTGTGCACACCATGCCATTCTAAATGTGTTGTCGATAAGTTCAGGATGACCTGAAAGTAGGGGATTCCAATGTGTTGGATTCATTGCTTCCACTCCTCCTTGTCCATATTCACTTGTGCCACCCTTGCCTTGTGTGCTTCCAGATAATAGGAACAGACCATAGGCATTGACTCGATCTTGACTACTTGTGAAAAATCATCTAAAGTCATATCTGTGGCAACTACAATCATCTTTGCATCATCTTTCATGAGCTGCATGTCAATGCACTTGAGATCCTTTTGCATTATACCAATTAAATTTGTCAGTCCCTTAAGCAATTTAGTGGATTCTTCATGGCCCTACTTTATAATTGAATTACGCCAGTCCACATTTTCCATTGATACATATAATACAGTATCATCCAAGCTTTATACTGGTTTTTTGGCTAGGAACTTCATCACTCCATATTTTTGTATGTCATTCATCTGTGCAAGAAATGCCACTCATTTAATTCTTTCCTTCTCTGAGGCCATGACCTCTAACTCCAACTCCTTGCTCACAATCTCAACATCCTTATAAACATTTACAAGACTGACGATGTAGTTTTATTGTTGTTGAATTATAAGATCCAACCATTTATTGAACATCTTTGTGACTATTCTATTTCTTTGAACCTGGTCCAACATCCTTTGATTGGCTAGAGATTTGGGATCAAAAGATACTGATACCTGTGATAAATATTATGGATTTGGATGGTGAATGGCATTGATGTACTCAGCCATCTGAGTGACAATTTGCTTCAACTCCCTTTTATCATTCTTGTCCTTCCATGATCTAGAAATTATTCTCTTTGTAGAAGTCTCCAAATGTTTAACATTGACGACATGCGAAGAAACCCCCAAATCTATTTTTTCAACTGTGAAGTCCTCCTTAGTAGCTTGGTCTTCATCTCTATCTGAAATAGGCTTGGCTATCTCAGTTGTCTAGTGACTTGTTGCTTCATCCACCTCAAGCATTGTCTATGTCTTGAGTCTTTTTGGCTTGGATACCTTTCCAAGACATTTATTGACCATGTCTTTTATAGGGATTGTAATTGGGACAACACTTTGTTTCTTCCCAACAACAGCTTCCTACCGTCGTGGTTTATTCCTAGCTTCTTTGGGTGGAGGAGTTATTTGAGTATTTGGTGAATTGACAATAGCCAGGGTTTTCGTGGGATCCAGTTCGCTCTCTGTTTCTTTTCTTATGTCCATTTCCTAAATCATAGGCTCACCTAAATCCTGTTGATCCATTACTACCTCTACCTCTTCACTAGGATCTAGGTCCACTACAATCTGACTCAATATGGGCTCTTTACTCTTTTTCTTGCTACTGGACTGAGTTACTTACGTGGCTGTAGAGCCTGATGGTAACCTCTTTGATCTCCTAGGTTGGATTTTTTCAACAATAGGCCTTGAACCACCTGCAACATTAACAACTTCCTTAGTAGAGGAAATGGGAGATTGAGTCATAATGTGTGAATCAAATCTTAGTTCATGTGAGGATATGAGCGACCCCTTCTTAAACTTTTGATCTCTCAACCATCTCTCAGTTCTTCTTATAAAATTAAAAGTTTTGGCTTGAATATTGTCATCTTCCATTTTATTCCAATCAATCTCAGGGATTGGCTTTCCTTGAACCTCTATGTCAAACTCAAGATCTAGAATATCTTCCTTTGTATCCTCCTGCACTCTAGATATATTGATAGAAAGCTTCATGGTGACTATTTCTTGCAAAGTAAACCTTGACCGTAGTCTTCTTCTTACTTCATATTCGTCACTGCAATTCTCCCAATAATCCTTCAACTAAGGTTCATGACAAAAGTGGTTGTCCACATTTAGAGTTTCAATGGCATAACCTCTACTAGCAAACCTGCATCTTGGAACATAAAGCTGCAGGTTTATCTTTTTAAATTCCAATTCCAAATTTAGAGCATCAGATATGGATTTGTAGCTGTAGTAACCAAGTTCAATAGGGAAGACAACTCCAGATTCACCTTTTGCTCCCAACCTTTTATCAATGTAAGCTAGTTGCCTACTCACCTCTAGAAGCACATAGTTGTCAAAGGCATACCTAGGTAGCTTGAATGGTTGACCTTTGAAACTGCCTACCTGAAGGTAGGTGAACCTAGGAAATTGAATAAAGAAGCTACCATATATACTTATAAACTCCATTGCTTCATCTGACATCTGCTTGTTCACATGACCCTATAGTTCAAAAGCAAGATTTCCTATGAAGGCACCATTCCATCTATCAGTTCGTTCTACAAGTTTTTTCTTTTGTAACAAAGGATAATAATAATATACCTTCATGCCATACACCCATGATTAATTTAGAAAACCAAGCCAATCTCTTGTAGAGGCTAATATGTAGAAAAGGTAAGAGGACATATAAAAACCAAACATTCCCACAAAGTTACTGAAGCCTTCATGAAGTCTCTCGGCAATTACCTGAGCCCAATCAAGACATATTTCACTAGATAACAACACCTGAATGTAAAAATACATCCAATCTTCCTAGTAAAAGGAGTGTGAATTTCCCTTCAGCCTATTTAGAAGTATCACAATTTCTCGCACTTTTGTGATGAAGTGCTCTATAGTCAGGGGCTTTGGCAGCTGTGACCCTCCTTTTTGAATTTTGAGGAGCCAATTCCTAGAAATTACACTCCTGTACATACTCTTTTTCTTTGAGAAGTAGGTGTATGAGGTCCCAATAGTCCAATCCTCATATAATTCATTTTGTGGGATTCCAATCACCGCCATTATTGTTTTTTTGTTGATACTAACTAGTAGCTCACCATTACTGGTTCTTATACATCTATTCTCTGCATCATACCTATTCATGAAAGCAATCACCAAATCTAGACATGGTGCAACAAGTGTAAATACAACGACTTCAACAAGACCACTTTTCACTATTTTTTCCATCATTGAATGAGTTTGAGGGTTCTTGGATCTTTCTAGGAAATCTCCTAAATCAACTTGAGCCAAGGAAGTATCTTCAAGCTCTGGTAACATGCTTACTAGACACGAGGTCCAACCAAGCTTTGGCAATACCGGCCTCATACTGCCTATCTATATTTCTAACCAAGCAATTCTAAAACAGGGTAGAGTTTTACTCCAACAAGATAAAGATTTTCTTCCTACATTGATAAATCTTCAGAACTAAAGAAATATAGCATAGGGGAATCGTCTGAACTTACTCATTACCAACATGAAATTGGAAACCTTCACAAGAAATCAAACTTGAATTTACCTTCAGCACCTCCAATTTGCTTAATTATAATAGCTGCAACTCTTAAAAATTATGGAGATGAATTCATATATTCCTTTTGAACAGATGAGAAAATATCAATAAAACCACACATGCTTCATAATCATTCACTTATGCATGTGAAGTAATAGTGAAATGACTAAAAATATGACACCTTCTTAATTATCCATCACTTATACACAAACAATTGATGCTCTCATGATTTCTTTCCATGTTTAAAATTTTAAACTATTAGATGCTGGGAATATTCCTTCATGTCGTGCCACTTTCAGTATTAACAAAAGCCTTAGAATCAGTTTTCAAGCAAAAATTATGAACCTTGAACCATCTCAGGAGGTCTTAAATGGTTCAAGTTCAACCGGAAAGTACAACAATGAACTAGCGGCACAAAACAATACCGAGAACGAGCAATAACGATGACTATCAAGTAAGAATTTTGAACCTTTGAACCATTAAACCGAAAAGACAATTGGTTCAAGGTTAAAATTCAAAACCAACTTAACACATATTAACATTCGCTTGTTAAGAAACATCACATAACCATGACTTACAAAAGATGCTTTAAACATTGAACCGAAAAGACAAAAGGTTCACAGGTTCAAAGTTCAAAATGCACAACAATAACACGCTTGCTTTAGTGGAGACAAAGACCGCTGATTACCTTTTTCTAAAATGTTCCTTGAACCTTGAACCTTTTGAACTATTTTTAAGAGTTCAACAACTTAAGTTCAAAAAAAAGGATTACAAAAGACCCAAAAGAAATAAAGATACCATAAGGCAACCTGCAAGCTTGAACATTAAAAATGAAAAATTGTAAGGGGGGCTAACAGTGACCCAACCTTATATCCCTTGAGTAGGGACTCATGATGAATTTGGAAACACCGTAGAGATGGTAAGCCAAACTCCCTTGATTGGCTCCAAGGTTGAGACAACTCCACATGTATATCGAAGTGTGGCTTGGCCCCTTCTATGTGAGGATAGCATGTGATGACACTCCTTCCCTACATGTGTCCATGATCCTTAAGCCTTGATTGTTGAGTATGCATTTGGGATTTTATTGATGTATGATTAATCATGATGTGATTTGGTTTATTACTAATTGGTTATTTATCTTTTGTGGGTGTCATGTTGAGTCCCTTGGTTGTGATGTGTCTACCTAGGTCTACAGTGTTAATTGGAACCTTGTTTCATCTCCTACCATTGGGGGGAGGGGGTTTGGTTTCTTATGGTTCCACATGGTTGGGTTGTTTGATGCCTTATTACATTGGGATGTGCTTCTTTGAATGCTAGCATGCGTTGATGTGGATTTATATCATCTCTTCATATTGATGGATCTTTGGAGTATTATCTATTTAATTAAGATTGGAATCATGTACCTTATATCATGAGAAATATGTAATTGTAAGGAAATATCATGTAATTAGTATTTTGTGATCATTTGTAATAGGACTTGTAGTAGGTCAAGTTCATGATGAATTGTGTCATATTATGTTGTTGTAAATGGATATTCCTTATGTATGTAATTTTAGATTGGATAGTAGATAAATGGTTAAGTGATGTGATTGGATTATCTTGTGTGTATCTATGGATATTAGTGAGAATGTTTAATGATTCATGTATTCCTATAAGTGAAAGTATTAGACTGAAATGAATTTATTACTTAATAATGGTTATTTTAGAATATGAATATAAATGAGCAGCTTGTAGGCTATATGGTATTCTTAAGGGCAATGAACTAGATTTGCATTAGATGGTGATTTATGTGGAGAGATGACATTATCATGATAGATGTATTTTTAAAGGGAATTGGGAATATTTACTTTGGTTCTTTAAAATGAATCCAAGAGTTAATGGGGATATGCGGGATTTGCATTCTCATGTTAGGAAGTAATTGATTAGGAACTAAAAGAGATGGATGTTAATGAAATCATGATTATGGATGTTCTTATTAGTTATTGTTAATTAAGTAATGACATTGAGATACCCTAGGGAATGAATGATAGTGAGTTGTATTTATTTCTTCTTGTGTAATATGTTCATTTGTTTATGTTACTAATTTGTATGTGTATTTGACAGATGATTGGATACTTTCTTAATGAATAATGTATTGTTATATACATTTTGGTAGATATTGAATTAGTGCATAAGTGTAGATGTATCTTTGCATGTGGCATTAGTGGATGATTTAAAAATAAATCTCCATTTGTTAGTTAGAATAGTTACTTTCTAGGGTATTTTGGCGGGCATTACATAACCCAATGAAGGTTTGGCTTCTTGATTTGGTATGTTGCAGAGGAGACAACTTGTTTTTATTTTGAGTGTCAAATTTTCTTGATGATGCTAGTAGCATTATTAGTAATCATGGTGCCCAAAATGCAGTTCTAGATAGTAGTAGATTTTGTTTTCTTTGTGAGATGAGATTCACAATAGTGGATCACCTTCTAGAATATTTCACTTTCGAAGTATGCTATCAAGCACAAAAAATATATGTGCAAATTGAAGAGGGTTATGATGCTAATGTTAAAGATGAGGTGGAATTCCCTCATAAGCATCCCCATCTCATAGAACTTTCCTACCATGTTCACCTAAATCATTCTCACTATTCATAGAAGAATGTATTTATCTCAATAAGATTGTATATGACATTACACTATTAATATAAATTCTCTTATATTGTGAAATATATTTTGTTTTTGGTGTTCATCATGTCTGCTGCAAAGATTCTACATTTAGATGGACAACTTTTTAAGGGATCCAATTATGTTCCATAGAGGAATAAAATGTGCATGATTCATCAATTGGAAGAATCATGGGAGATTATTTTTGCGGCCATCACATGTCCCAATGATGTTGATGAGCATAAGAAGTTTGACAAGGTTGATACCAAATCCTTGATTTTGCTAACACTTAGCATCATAGATGAAGTTCAATAGTATGTTTGAGACGCCACAACATCAAAGGCAAATTGGGATGCACTTTCCATTAACTACAAGGAAAAGAATCAGACTAATATCATCCCTCTTTAGTCTAGGACTCATACACTTAGTATGCAAGAAGGTGAGAAATTTGAGAGCTTCTTGTATTGTGTGTCTACTCTTTGAGCAAAAATTATTTCCCTTGTTGAGAAAGTAAAAGACAAATTTCTTGTTTTGATCACCTTTCAATACCTTCCTTCACAATTTGGGACATTTGTCATGACTCTGAATATCACCAAACATAAATCATCTTTTGAGGAATTGGTGAATTTGCTTCAACAGAAGAGGCCATTCAATCTTTACAAGATGATTCTAGAGAGAAATCTCTAGTCTCTTAACAAGAACAAGGAAAGAATATTTGAAAGGGAACCTCACAGAAGCAACCACCTTCTCAAAAGCAATTTTCACAGTTGCAACAGCCTTCCAGAGGACATTTGCAATAACCTTTCAAAGGGAATCATTGGTGTCATATTTGTCATACTAAGATGCATGATACCAATTATTTTTGGTACAATATCCTTACACAAGGAACTTCTAGTAAAGAAGGTCCATTCAGTTGAAGTCATTCTTAACAACCAAGAGGATGTCCTTGTCATACGCAATAAAGAGGACATGTTGCTACACAACAAAATGAGGCATCTAATGAGGATACACCTACTTCGACAAATTGTGGTGTTAATTATAACTTAGTCCTAGTCTCCCAAACCACTCCCTCATCAAGGGAACTTGGGTTGATTTAATTTGGTGCCAACAAACATATGACTGGAAACAAAGAATTCTTTCATTTTCTAACTAGACAACCTACTGGTGATCTCATACAGATAGCTAATCATAAGGAATATGTTGTTGAAGGCATTGGTATTGTCACCATTTCTCTTGGAACAAGAAGTTTTTCTCTCACTGATGTACTCTATGTTCTAGGTTTGACTTCTAATCTCTTGTCTATCTATCATCTTTTGAATCAACAAATTAAGGCAGAGTTTTAGGTCCAAGATAGTGTCAAATCCTGTCTCATTTCTTGAGATGGAAAGGTTAATCCTAGAGGTTTTAACAAGGGTCACCTTTTTGACCTTGATGTTATTTCCTCCTTTGAGGTTTCTCTTTGTACTTCTATGATAGAATGCACTTCTCTCAAGTAATAAGTCTTCCTCATATTCCTTCTTCTTTGCTAGTTTGTTCTAACTGTCTTGCAGGCAAACAACATCAAGCTCCATTCAATTCCAACACCTATCATGCCATAGAACATCTTGCAGTTGTTCATACTAATCTTTACGGCTCATTATCTACCTCCTTTCAAGGATGCAAATATTTTTTAGTTGTTTGTGGATGACTTTTCTCACAAGGCTTGCGTTTATTTTCTTTCGATGAAGATTGAAGCTTTATCCCATTTTCAAGATTTATATCATCAAGTTGTCTGAGAATATAGAAAGCCTCTTGTCCTTTGTTTTTATCGAGGAGGTGGATTCATTTCTATGGATTTTGTGGAGTTCTTGAAGTCTGATGGTATCAAAAAACATCTGAATGCTCCCTATACAACTCAGCATAATATTGATGTAGAAAAACACAATCAACCTTTTATGCAGAGAGATCGATCCATGATTTCTACAATGAAGTTGGAGGATCTTTTTTGGATAGAAGTAGTCCATACAACTGTGTACCTGCTCAATCAATCTCCTATAAAGATATTAAAAGACAAGACACTAGAAGAGGTATGGAGTGGTCGCAAACCATCTATTTCTCATCTTCAAGTATTTTGTTGTACTCATATATGCACTTCCTAGCTCACAAGAGGAAGAAAATTGATTCGAAGACAATCCCATGCATCTTTCTAGGTTATAGTTTGACTTCCAAATCTTATCATCTCATGAATCTCGAGATATGTGATATTTATGAGAGAAGAGATGCTATTTGTGATGAGACATATTTTTACTCTCTACTGCATAGCACCAATCCATTCTCCTCCCATAGACTTCTCTCACAGTCTGATGATGTGATTGAGAATTGTTATTCCCATGTAAATGAAGGTGATCTACACAAAGAATTGTTTATTGATCTTGCTAAATTTTTGACTCGTTCTTTAGAACAGTAGCATTGTCCATTTTAGAAAAAGGCCAAAACTACTATAAGAGATTCCCACTAAGCACACTTCCTAATATCTACATAGGAGTAAGGAAATGTAGTAAGAAAAGAAATGAGGTGAATTTATCATTGACGAGTTTGGTTCTGAGTAATACTGAACCTGCAATATTTTGTGAGGCTCTTAGTCAGCCACACTAGAAGAATGCTATGGATGCTGAGTATGAATCTCTGATGAAAATTACAAATGGAAGCTTGTCGATCTCCCTATAGGAAAGAAACCTATAGGATACAAATGGGTTTTCAAAATCAAATACAAGGTATGTCTTGTTGCAAAGGGATATGCTCAATAGGAAGGCATTGATTATGTAGAGACCTTTTCACCCAATACAAAGCTCAAAACCATCCAAGTTGTATGTGATATCAAAAAGGTTGAAACAAATATTGTCATACTTTTATTGTATGTAGATTATCTTATGGTCATGGGAAGCACCAACAACGTCATTGATATTGTCAAGCATGATCTCAGGCAATCCTTCAACATGAAAAATTTGGGGCTACTTCAGTATTGTCTTGGCTTGGAGATATGGCAGAAGGAACATTGTATCTTTATCTCCTAGTTGAAATATGTGTGGAGTTGGAAAAGTGACACTAGGTAACTAGGACCTAATCCCACCTTAGCCAACACATTGGGAATATGAATGAGCCTAGGGAGATCTAGTTCAATTTGGCTACTTCTTATGAGAAAGAGAGCCAATAATTATCTCTTAGGGTTTCTATTCCTCTTTTTTTTTATGAAGATAAGATGTGAAGGATTGATCAACTAGACTAGGAGAGGAATAATGAAGCATATATGAACTAAAATTACAGAAACTTATTGATCTTCAAAAGTGAGATACTAAAAGAAGAGAAGGGGAGAGAGTTTGGATGTGTACTTGATGTAAAAAGATGAGCCAAACTGACTAGGACTAGGGTGCCATGCCCCTGTCCCTAATGTTTTGATAGAGAGCTGCAATTGAAGGACTACAATCCCAAGATCTTGAGATTCCACCCTATCAAAAATCACTGAAATTGAGGGGGACTAGGATGCCACACACCTATCCTAGGTAGGAATAGGGCACCATGCCCCTATCCTTAATGGATTTGGGGTAGTCTGAGGCCTTAGGAATGTCCTTGTGTCTTTTGCTAATCTGGGAAGCCTTCTGGGTACCTGTACTTGCACATGAAATTGAAAAAGAGAGGGTTTTGCCTTAGTCAAACCCCTATTTTGTTGATTTCCACCTTAATAAATTACCATTTTGTATAGTAAAATAGTGTGTGCAGGAATCTTGTGTGTGTGCAAGACCCTAAAATGAATGCAAACAATCTAGAGCAACCCTAAAGAGTAAGCCTTAAATGCTTGTAATTGACAAAGTGAATGCTCTAAATCAATGATGCAAACTAATCTAAAGAATAAATGTAAATATGCAAATTGATGTAATGAAGCCCATGCAAAGATATGAAAACAACATGAAATCATGACACCAACCCCTAAGGGAGGGGTGCAATCCAATCATTAGTCGGTGATCTACTACTATTCTTCAATGTCTTCAAGGATCCTAATTGATGATGAATGCTTGACAAATACTTGATGAATTCTTGATGAATGTTGTTGAATGTTATTGAAGACTCTACATAATCTTCTCTTTAACTACATAGAAGGCTCCTTGTGCTCACTCCAAAAGCTTTTTCCTAGATTTGATTAGATCTTAGTTGCCTTCATATGAAGAAAGAGAGCTTATGTATGAAACCCTAGATCTTAATTTCATCTTTAGGCTGACCTAGGATTTGAATATCCTGCTAATTTATTGGGGTTAAGCATTATAATATCATTAAATTATGCTCCTAAAATTTTGGGAATAATGTTAGGGACCAAGTGCAAAGTGCACCCGGTCCGACCAAAATTTCACCAAATTTTTAGGGACATTAGATATGATGATATTAGAGTGAATCTCAAAGTTACAACTGATTTCAAGATGTTTAGAAATGCAAAATCGGTCCTTAAAGGTCTTGTAGTGGTAGAAAAATGGTGAATGATAGATCAAGAGGAAAACTACCCTTTCTCTCAAAGAGAGATGAGAGTTTCACTATTGATTATACTTCAAATACTTTTCACCATGTTACATTAGAAAGACAAGAGGATAATTCACTAGATTCAATCTCTCCACATGGTAGATTGAATTCTGAATGAATTGGGAATGTTAAGTTGATCCCCTCTTCCTTGTTTGAAATAGAAATGAATTGATTGAATTATGTAGTGCAAAAGTGAAAAAAAATTTATTATAACTTAAGATCAGAATATGGGATAAAGTTGTTGACCTAGATATGGCAGTAATATGTCGAGACAAAGTCGCCCTGCGAATTTGAGGAAAAGTTGCCTAAACCATGGCGGGAATGTACACGGTCCTCTGAAAAATCCGCTAAATGAAGACAGTATTTTTCCCACTGCAAATGAAACCCAAATCCGAAAGTAAAGTTGTGCTCCTACAACCTACACAAAGAAAAGAGGAGAAAGTGGGTTGGGATTGGGGGTTTGCCTTTAGGTCAAACCCTAGTTTTGGAATTAACTAAGTAATGAAAGAAAGTACCTGCAAGTAGTTGTAAATGAAAGACTGAATTGTAAATCACCTCAAGGGAGTTTATAGTAGTAATGTTGATAAAAATGCTTGTGTGGAATTGAATGTTGAAATCAATATCCTCTTAAATGATTGAATCCTTGACATGAATGCAACACCTAGCCTTGAAGGGAGACTTGAGAATGCTCAATGCTGGAAAAGAATGCTTGAATCCTCTTGAATTCCTAATCTCTTGTGAATTTCCCACTCATCCAACCTATTGAACTTATGCAAATGAGAGGACAAATGCCCCTTAAATACATGTTAGTGGATTTTATTTTCATCATGGGTTGACATCGGGAGAGTTTCTGGCCCGATGCACAACTGGCAATGCAACCCTAGGAAGGGTCCTGCCCCGAAATAGGGTAGGGATAGGGGCGCCATGCCCCTGTCCTAGGAGGAAAAGTGTGTCATTTCCCTGTCCTGAGAGGACAAGGGCACCACACCCCTATCTAAGGGGGGATAGTGGCACCATGCCCCTGTCCAACGGGGGACAATGCAAAGCGTAGACAAAGTGATACAGAGGCCAAGGAAGAATCTATTTCTGAGTATTGATCAATCTTCGATCTCCGATCATGCTAGAGGATTTGAACTCACATGTGTGAGGACCCTAATGAAGTTGAAAATTTCTAGGGTCATAATTTTATGACACTACATTTAGCCCCCACTATAGTGGGAGTATAAGTGTACACCAATACGGTCGGTAAAGTTAAAAGAAACAAGATTGAAAGACTTTTACCATGTCAAGGAGGGAAGATGCACCTATCCTCAAGTGGACTTAGGATATTACGACTTTGATTGACAAAGTAAAAGGGAAGATTAAGAAGGGAAAAACCATGAATGCAAGTAGCAAAGTTCCCTTCACTACGAGTCATGAAAGAAAGGATACTAAAGATTACAAAGCAAAATAAATCTCACTAAGGAATTATAAGTATCACAAGAAGGAAAGTATGAGCGGAGTGTATGCCCCCACGTTAAAGAAATTGCACATGCCTTATCGGGAGTGATTGTTTTAAGGTAGGATACACCCAAGAGAGAGAAGGAAGTAGCACATTATCACAATGATTTAGTCCCAAATTGAGGAATAAATCCAAGGATAGTGAACACAAAACACAAGGTAGTGTCGCTTTCCTCAGGGTCAGTATGTTGTATGATAACTCATGTATATCATGTATGTATATGCATATAATAATCTTCATTCCTCAAATAATTAGGACACTACCTAAGAAGAAAGGGAAGAGGGGATTTCTTTTGAGTCAACATGAAAGAGACCAATAAAAGATCTCAAATTCTTTCCATCATCCCTAAGTAAATATTAAGGGAACATATAGAAGAATGACCACAAAAGAGAAAGAGAGGAGAGGGAGAAAGATCTGTAGTACTTATATTGCTAATCTAGCACAAAATCCACCTTCCAATCTTACTGATCACTATTTCAGGAAGGCGAGCAACATGCCAGAGGAGAAAGCTCGAGCATAATAGATGGAGATATCACAAGATCCAAACAAGGACTATTCTCATGTTGTATGTCATGTTGTTTGATTCTAGGAGCTAGGATTAGGGTTTGTGAAAACTCATCTGATAAATGCTTGTCTATGTCAACATATTCATACTCACTATCAAAAACATTAGGAGTTGTATTGCCATTATGAATAACATTTTCACTCATTTCTTCATTAAAGTTTAGAGAAAGAGGAGAAAGAACACGAATAGCAGTAAAACCATCACATGTTTTATACAACTTATGATTTGGAGATGTAGGTTGAACATATTGCTTAGGAGAAAAGGGAATCATTTCAACTGTTGGAGCCTGAGGAGATTGAGATTTTAGAGGGATAGCTTCATGAGCATGACATGGCATCTTCATTGGCATTCTCTCACACAACGATTCCGCCGAGTCTTAGTGGAAGGTTGAGAAGGAGGAGGAACATCTGGAAAAATAGGAACGTTTCTCTCCTTCATAGTTGAAGGTTTAGGTTGAGGTATTTTTGGTTGAGAAATAGGAGAAGTAGGCCTATTCTCTCAATAAGAGGAAGGAGATGGAACTGAGCCATAGAAAAGAGGAATATTAGGTGTAGAAAGGAGACCAGCTCCATCATGAGGAGGAGGTATAACCTTAGGAAAAATATTGGTGTTCTCCTTAAGAGAAGGTAAAGTCACATCCATAGGGGTAGGTGGATAATCTTCCTTAGGAGGGAGATTAGTTATATCCATGAGGGGAAGAACCTTATCTTGAAGAATAATAGGAATACCAAGTGTTGGAGATCTAGGTTGACTTAAAGATAAAATCATATCGTTCTTCCATTTTTTATAATATTTAAAAGGAGCATCGCTCATTGATGGAAGAGATTGAAACTATTTAGGCCAAAAGAAATCATTAGGAACACCGAGGCATATTTCATATGGACAAAATAAGCTATGGTTCACGATTATGATTTCACCATTTTGAGGAAATTTCAAACACTTGTGGATTGGAGAAGCAATAGCCTTAATGGAAGATAGCCAAGGATAGCCCAACTTCACACGGAATTGCACAGAAGAAGGTATGGTAAAAAAGTCAACATCCATGGATTTAGTATCAACATCAATAGGAAGGGTGATAGAGCCAATGGTAGGACAAGAGAAGCCATCAAATAACTTCACAACCACATTAGAATCATCATAAATTGGTTTATGAAATCGTAAAGAGAAAAGATACTCTTTAGTTATGACATTAACCATGCAAGAGGGATCAATCAGGGCACCATGACAACATATATCCTTAACCTTCCCAACTATGTATAAAGGGCCATCGGTTTCTCTAATGGTCTCACTAGGGCCAAATGTAATACAAGGATCCTTAGGCAAATCTTGTGTTTCTACCCTATTAACCACGTTTAGAGCCATAGAAGTGAATTATTCATAAGAGAGAATTAGGCACAATCTCAATAACGTTAGAGGTAAGAGATGGTAAGGGATCAATGAAAATCTTAATTTTTTGACTAGGAGGAGTAACTGATTTATGCCCTTTATCATTCACACCTACCACATATATAGTATTATTATCAATCAAGTCTTGAATGTTATTATTCAATGTGGAACACCTCTCAGTATCATGGCCAGGTTGACGATGAAATTGACAAAAGGAATTGTTAGCAAAATAAGGGGATGCAAGTTTAGAAGGATCAATTTGTTCTATAGGAGGAAGTTTGATAATATTTATGTCCAACAACTAAGACATAATACTATGTAAAGATTCATTCAAAGGGGTAAACTGTCTTTCTCTTTGGAAAAATTTAGAAATAGAAGGCACACCTGTTCTAGCATTCACATGGTTGTTGTTGATTGGATCATTAAACTTGATTGGTTTGAACTTCATAAATAGTTGTTGAACACTCTCCCCCTTATCACTCGGAGCCATAGGAGTGGATTGCTCCATTTGACTTATAGCCAGTTGATAATTATGGAGTGTTGCACACAATTGCGGAAAGGAAGTAAACTTAGACAAAAGAAGATTTTCCCTGATATCTTTTTGTAAATTAGAAATGAAAATTCTTTGAATATCATTATCAGGTACATGAAAAGAAATTTGAGCACACAAATGCTTATGTCTACCAATGAAATTAGTCATTTTTGCTTTAACACCTTGTTTACAATGCATTAAATCACTCAAAGTGATTTTAGGACCAATGTTGTTTTCAAATTGTTGGATGAAAGCATTTGCTAGTTGTTGAAAGGAGCTGATAGAATAAGAAGGTAGAGAGCAATACCATTGTAAAGCCTTATCTCTTAGTGTTCTTGTAAATAGTTTTGCAAGCAATCTTTGATCATAAGAAAATTAGTACACAAGATTTGAAATGTTTTGACATGCATAAGAGGATCACTTTTTCCATTATAGAGTTCAAATTGAAGGATCTCCACATGCTTAGGTGGCATGAATATAACAATATGAAGAGAAGGTGGGCTCCAAACATCAAAGGTTGGCACACTAAACTTGGATTGACTCATGGAAGCAATTTGTTGTTGTAAGGAAGACATGGTTTGAGCAAGATTGTTAATAGTCACTTTGGTAGAAGAATTGATGTTAGACATAGGTGATTGAGAAAGTGGTGTGATGTTATTGAAAGAATGGATGGAGTAAGAATAAGGTGGTAGGACATTATGATAAGTAGGGATAGGTTATGATTGTGTAGGAAAAGGGACACTTAAAGGAGGAATAAAGGTGTTGACGAAATTTCCCCCTTGTGTCACACTGATTGGTTGAGGAATAGTAGGAATATTCATGGAAAACATAGGTAATGATGGAGAATTAAATGAAGAAGAAGGATTTCCCACATGACCTATGGTTGTACGAATGACATTTTGAGTTGAAGTAGCCATGATGTTAGATGTGAAAGTACAAATACTAGTCATAAGAGTAGTCAAAGGAATGGAAGAATTGACTTGTGTTGAGGGTTGTGATTAACCTAGGGTTTTAGCACAACTCTTGATAGGCATGACATTAGAATCAACAATATTTGCAATGCCACACAATATATCAATTCCATTCTTATCACTTTGAATCATGCATTTCAGACCTTCAATTAATGGAAGAGCTTCGCTATTAGGGTATTCTTGGGACATCCATTGTTGAAAGTTATCAAATTGATTGTCCAATGTGGAAAGTTGATCTAAAGAAACCCTAGTTAAAGCTTCTTCTTCATCACGGGATCCCTCAGTGGGGTGAATAGGAACATGATTAGGATGGGAAGCATGCTCCTTATTAAAGAAGTGACCCAGATTAGGTTCCATTTCCTCAATTATTAAACCTTGGGAAGCCTCAATTCTAATGCTTCATCTAATGGGGATAGGATAGGTAGGACTAATAGTGGTAAAACTCATGCACTAGAGGGAAAATTTGAATTTTGAATTGTGGAACAAATCTTACAAAATTGAGTAATGCAAAATTTAAGAAAATAATGATTACACAATTTGAACTTTGTTGGGGGAAGAGGATGACACAATTTCCAAAAATGAAAAGAAATTGGAATTTCAAAATAGAGACCACTTAATTTTAAAATCAAAATTTTTAAAATCAGGGCAGACTATAATTAACCTCTTAATTTTAAAAATTTCTTGAAAGTTGAAATGTTGAATTTTGGAGGTATTTCTGATTCTAGAGGGATCAAAAATTGATAAAACTAACCAATCTTCCATATTTTTGCTAGTAAATACTCTCATAATAGTCTCCCAAAATTTCGAGAAAAAAGCCGAGGATTGTGGCGGGAACGCACATGGCCCAACCAACTTTTACCAAAATTTTCAAGGATAGATATTATGATGATGTTAAAGCTAACCCCCCAAAAATGGTGAATTTTATGATCTCTAGATGGGCAAAATGAAGGGGCAAATGTGAAAATAGGAGCCTATTAGGGTTTTGAAGAGAAAGAGGAATTGAATTGTAATTTTGAAAAAGGTCAAACATAATAGATAGAGACACCTTGGAAAATGTTTAGAAATCTGATTTGAGATGAAATTGATTTAAAATTCACATAAAATCCAATTAAATTTGAAAATTAGGGTTTTATGACATAACCACTTAATTTTAAAATTTGAATTTTGGGGAATATGGGGGAAATTGAAATTTTGAATTGTAGGATTGAATTTTTTTTTTAGAACAAACAGTAATTTGAAAATGAAATTGAAATCCAATTTTTGCATAGGTTCAAGATTATTTTTTAAAATTAGGGCTTTAACAAGTAGCCTCTTAAATTTTGTAAATTTTATTTGCAAATTGAACAAGATAACGAGGAGATTGAATTTGACAAACAAAACAATTTTTCAGATCTAAGATAACCACAAGCAAATTTTACAAATCACAAGTTCAATTTTAATTTTAAAAACTAGGGTTTTTAATGATTTAACCACTAAGTTTGCAGAAATTTGAAACTTGTGAATGAAAAATATGCAATTTCGTTCACAGGAAAATATGCAAGACATCGGGGTCACCAAAATGTAATGGTGGAAAAATGGTTAATGATAGATCAAGAGGAAAAATACTCGTTTCCCTCAAAGAGAGATGAGAGTTTCACTATTGGTTATCCTTTAAACACTTTTCACCATGTTACATTAGAAAGAGGAGAGGATAATTCACTAGATTCAATCTCTCCACATGGTAGATTGAATTATGAATGAATTGGGAATGTTAATGATCATATGATGAAAGAAGAAGTATCTGGTAGAATACTGAGATGGGGGGGGGGGGGGGGGGTGAAGTAGTATACTGAGAAACTGATACAAACTCCCAAACTCAAAATAAACTTATTAACAAATAAATCTATCAAGATAATGTCTCAAAGATTACCAACATCAATCAATCATTAACCGGTTTGACTATTATACCAACATAACAGTAAACAACTTCAATCTTGTAAACATAAAAAATGCTTAATCAAATATCAACATATTTATCTCTCATGCTTCCAGTTATCATGCCTTATCAAAATAATTAAGTAGTTAATCAAATCAACAAATAAGATCATAACCACAAAAGCATTCACCACTAGACACAAATATTTATACGTGGAAAACCCAAATAGGGAAAAACCATGTTGAGATGAGACTCACAAGGATAGCTATATGAACTCTTCTGAAGTTCACCCTATTAGGAGCCAAGCCTGTTAAATCTTTTACAATAAGTCCTATTAAGAACTAATTATGGTTAGGAATCACCTAGTTAAGGGATTTACAAACATGCCTTGATGAAAAGCACAATACCCTGTTAGGAGTAACCTCTCTGGAGGATTTGAGAATCCAAACTAATGGACCACTTTGTTAGAGGATTTAGAAAGTAACCAAGATTGTTAGAGCTTACCCGGTTAGGGGATTTCAATTTCTGTTGTAATTGTTAGAAAACAACAGGTTTCCTTGATTTGCCTGAATAGTACTTCATCTGCTTGATCAGATCCTTCTTAAGCTTCAATCTGCCTTTACTCAAACTATAGATCCATCCACCTATTTTGCAACCACACACTCAACTAATTTCTGCCAACTTTGCCAACTCTTTTTACAAACAACTTCAATGACCTTAAATACAAATCAACTAGGTGGGTAACACAACAAAAACCTAATTCTCATCATCAAGATTACAAACAACTCAGTACAATCTTGACCATTAGAAATCATAACAATCTCTTCACATTCTTCAATAAAATTCCAAACACTCCATGATCACTTCTTCATTAGGCTTTGTAACTCATCACGCACTATACATTAGATGCAATCCACTTTTGTCCTTTCCAAGACAACAAATGCCCCATATCAATCTGAACTAATCCTCATTCAATGATCACAGTGTCTCCATCATTACTGCTCAACATAAACCAAAAAACTTGATTGGTTATGGTTTAAGAAAAAACAATTGGTAGGATTTATCAATTTACATAACATAGAAATGTTTAACCTTATAAACCGGTTCAACTTACAAACTATCATATACCGGTTTACAACATCTTCCACAAAGTTTATCATACTAGTTACAAGATAAAAGCAATATCAATAGTAACATTAGCAATATCATGAATATCATTCACTGGTTCAATTGACATCAATGACAACATATCATTAATGCAATCTAAATGCAAAATGCCAATAATCTGAAAATGGCAACAATCTCCCCCTTTCGCATTGATGGCAATACAAATATCAATGCCTTTGATTGTTACCATTACTAGTGAATAGGAATCATGGTTTACATTACCAAGTATTCACCATGCTTTGTCTGTCTTCAGTCTATCACTGGTTCACATAATCCTTCTCCTCAATCACATAATTCTTGTCCGCCTTTGACAACAATGCCAAATTGAATGTAAAACATGTAATTCCAAATTCTTACTGTGCATCAACATACTACAACTTGATGCTCCCCATGTGGAATACATCCACTTCCAAAAAAAATCAATCCATGTAAGATTCGGCAAGCAATTTAGGGACTGATGCAATCAACATCATGATCAACTAACTTCATGAAGAGGGACAACCCCTAACTGACTTCTAAGATACTCAAAAGTTGTCTTAGGCACATGTTTGCTAAAGATATCTTCAAGTTTCTCCTAGGTAGAAACATGCTCTAAGATAACATCTTTACTTTAAACTTTTTCCCTCAAAAAGTGATACTTCAATTCAATGTGCTTAGTCCTTGTATGCAAAACAAGATTCTTAGAAATAATTATTGCACTTGTGTTATCACACAAAATCTTTATAGGTTCTAAGATCTTCATCTTAAAACCTTCCAAAATGTATCTCATCCAAATAGCTTGTGTTCAATTCATATAAGTTGCTACATACTCAGCTTCAACAGTAGATTGTGAAGTACAACTCTGCTTTTTACTACTCTGTGAAACTAGCCTTCCTCCTAAAAAGAATGCTCTACCACTAGTATTTTCTAGTCATCAATATTTCCTACCTAATCAGCATCAGTGTACGCCTTTAAATTAAAATTGCCTCCATATGGATACCATAACCAATAGTGAACAATACCTTTCAGATATCTAAAAATTCTCTTAGTTGCTATCAGATGTGCTTCCTTTGGATTTTTCTAAAATATAGCAACTATACTAACTGCATGAGAAATATTCAGTCGATTGTGAACAACATAGTGTAATTTCCCAATCATTGACCTATATTCCTTTTCATCTACAAACTTAGATGCATCTTCCTTGGACAATTTACAACCTGTAATCATTGGAGTTCCAATTGGTTTATAGTCACTCATGCCAAAAGTCTTCAAAACTTCTTTCACATATTTAGATTGAGTAATGAAAATACCATTCTTCATCTACTGTATCTACAAGCCTATGAGATTTTTTATTTACCCTACTAATGACATCTCAAACTCATTCTCCATTTCATCTACAGAGTTGTTTCTCATGACATCATTACCTCCAAATATAATGTCATCAACAAATACTTCACACACTAGTATTTCATCTTCTTTAGACTTGAGATAAATGTTGTTGTCATCATCGGTTCTTGCAAAGCCTATCTTCATCAGATGTGTATGAAGTTGTTCATACCATGCTCTGTGTGCTTGCTTTAATCCATACAAATCTTTATGTAATCTGTGTACCATGTCTTCCTTATTTGTCAATGCATAACCATCAGGCTGCTCTATATAAACCTCTTCTTCCAACATCCCATTCAAAAATGCAGACTTAACATCCATCTGGTAAACCATGAACTTATTGTGAGTTGCAAATGCAAGTAGTGTTCTTACTCCTTCCAGTCTTGCTACTGGTCAAAAAGTTTCTCCATAATCCTTCCTTCTTCTCGCACATAACCTTTGCAAACTAATCTTGCCTTATTGTTAACTACAACACAATCTTCATTTAACTTGTTTCTGAACACCCATTTAGTACCCATGACATTCTTATTTACCGGTCAGGGTATGAAGGTCCAAGTGTTGTTTATCTCAATCTTATCCAATTCCTCTTCCATTGCTTTCACCCAATGATCATCACCAAATGCCTCCTTAGAACTTCTAGGTTTAAAGGTGGAGATCGTGCAAGATTTCTCTCTAACTCTTCTTCTAGTAAGTACTCCATCATCCTTATACCCAATAATCTGCCTAGAACTATGATTCAGTCTTACATACCTAGGAATAACATGATCATTCTCATCACGTTCAGCTTCTTCATTATCTTCTTCCTCTGAATTTATTTGTTCTGGTTGAACAAGTACATCAGGATTTTCTTTACCAGTTTCTAATTTACCAGTTTCAGGTTCCAAAAGAAAAATGCAAGGATCTTCATCCTTTCTCTCTGAACATGTTCCTTTTGAAATTTTAGGACTTTCATCTACACAAACATCAACACTCTCAACAATTCTCTGTGTCTCATTGTTGAAGCATTTGTAGGCCTTACTCTTGGTGGAATAGCCAAGAAATATGCCTTCACCACTCTTAGCTTCAAACTTGCTTATGTAATCACATCTTTTTATTAAACATTTACTACCAAAGATCTTAAAATAGCTAACATCAGGTGTTCTTCCATACTAATACTCAAGGTGTCTTATCCTTACCTCTTTTCACTAGAACTCGGTTCATTGTGTACACTATTGTACTTACAGCTTCTCTCCAAAATGTTTTTGCTACATTTCCTTTTATCAACATAGTTCTAGCTGCTTCAACTACTGACTAGTTGTTCCTTTCTGCTATACCATTCAGTTGTGGTGTCCTTGGTGCAGATAGCTGCCACTTGATATCATTCCCATCACAATACTTAGTGAATTTATCATAAGTAAATTCACCGCCTTGATCTCTCCTTGAACATTTTATATTTTTGCCACTCTCTTTCTCATCTAAGAATCTGAATGTCTTGAATTTACCAAAAGTTTCATTCTTGTCCTTCAAGAATGTGACCCACATCATCCTTACAATCATCAGTGAAGATCATGAAATATCTATCACTTGAAATGCTTCTAGTTCTTATTGGTCCACATAGATTTGTATGAACCAAATCTAACAAGTGCTCTGCTAAGAAGAAATTGCTTTGGAATGTTGAAGAAGTCATCTTTCCTAACTGACATTCTTTACAAGGAGCATTAACTGGTTTGTCTAGCTAAGGTAGACCTCTTACAGTCTTAGACTTGCTCACTTTAACAATGTTATCAAAGTTTACATGATAAAATCTCCTATGCCAAAGCCAACTATCATCTATTTTTGCAATCAAATAGTTGCTAACTTTAGGATTAAGATAAAGTAGATAACCTATGGTCTATTTCCCAGTTGCAATCAATTCACCTTTGTTTTCAAAGATTTTGCACATTCCATTTCTAAACTCCACTAGGTTTCCTCTATCATTAAGTTGTGCTACACTCAAAAGATTGTGCTTTAGGCCTTCAACCCAATAGACATCGTTTGCATTGATCTTCCCATTAAAATAAATAACTCTCTTACCTTTAACCATACAGGGTGAGTCATTGCCACGTCTAACAACACTGCCATCAAATTCCTTCAAGGAAAGAAATTTTCTTTGATCACCGATCATGTGATTTGAACAACCACTATCAATGATCCAATCATTAGAGTTATCCATCTTGGACACTAGTGCTTTCTGATCTGATATCTCTTCCTTAATAGCCACAAACACAATATCTTCACTAGCATCATCATCAAATTCTTTAGCAGTAATACCACTGTCAATAGCTACAAGACAATCTTTCTTTCCTTTACCCTTATACTTCTTAAATTTGTCTCTCTTGTATTCATTTTCATCATTAGGGAAATTAGCTACTATATGACCAATCTTATTGCAAGCAAAACATTTCAACGATAGCTTACCTCTGTATTTACTAATGCCTCTAGGTAGTCATTTTGCCAACAATGCTTCAAGCTCCACTAAATTGTCTTCATCATTAGTATCTTTGCTGGATCTAGATTCATAGGTATGGTCGGTATCTCTACTTCTTCTCACAGATGAGTTAGAAGAATAAGCTCTGAATACAAATTCTAATTTTTGTACACTACCATCATATCCATTTAGTTCAAAAGCAGTAAGTTTGCCAATGATAGAGTCAAGAGTTACCTTTGTTTTGTCAATGGATTTCAGCTCTTGAATAGTTACAACTCGGATAGCATAGATCGGTAGAAAGGTTCTCAATACCTTATTGATCACTGTGGCATCTTCCACTTTCCCTCCTGCACTCTTTATTTCACTACATATATTTTTTATCCTTTGACCATACTGCTGGATATTCTCACCTTCAGACATTATCATGTCATCAAATTTTCCTCTTAAACTCTCCTCTTTGGCAATCTTAACATGTTCATCACTGCTAAAATCTCTTCAACTTTTTTCCAAACTGCATATGCAGTTTCAAGACCATTAACATCTAAATATTCAACATCAGACAAGGAATTGATAATAGCCTCTAATGCTTGATGATTCTCTTATATTTGTTTCTTCTGATCACCAGTCAGAGTACCAGTAGGTCCAACATATAGAGTTTCTACATGCTCCCAATACTGACTACCAAGACTTTTAATGTGAATCTTCATTCTATCACTCCATATCCTATAGTTATCTTTGTTGAACTTCAGACCTTCTTTCTTCATCACGATCTACAAGATTTTTCCTCAAGCTGTTACGCTTTAGGTTAAAGGCAACCTGAGATGCTCTAATACCAATTGATGGTATGATAAAAGAATAAGTATCCAGTAGAATACTGGGAGGGGGGGGGGTTGAATCAGTATTCTGAGAAATTGATACAAACTCCTAAACTCAAAATTAACTTATCAAGAAATAACTTTGTCAAGATAATGTCTCAAAGATAACAAACATCAATCAATCATCAACCGGTTTGACTGTTATACCAACTTAATAGTAAACAAATTTAATCTTGTAAACATCAACAATGCTTAATCAAATATCAACATATTCATCTATCATGCTTCCAATTATCATGCCTTATCAGAATAATTAAGTAGTTAATCAAATCAACAAATAAGATCATAACCACAAAAGATTTCACCACTAGACACAAATATTTATATGTGCAAAACCCAAATAGGTAAAAACCATAGTGAGATGAGACTCACAAGGATAGCTATCTAAACTCTTCTGAAGTTCACACTGTTAGGAGCCAAGCCTATTAAAGCTTTTACAATCAATAATGATAAGAACTAATTCCAGTTAGGAATTGCCCGGTTAAGGGATTTACAAATATTCCTTGATGAAAAGCACAATACCCTATTAGGAGTAACCTTGCTAGAGGATTTGACAATCCAAACTAATGTACCAGCTTATTAGAGGATTTAGAAAGTAACCAAGCTTGATAGAGCTTACCCGGTTAGGGGATTTCAATTTCTATTGTAATTGTTAGAAAACAATAGGTTTTCTTGATCTGTCTAAATAGCACTACATCTACTTGATCAAATCCTTCTTAAGCTTCAATCTGCCTTTACTCAAAGGGTAGATGCATCCACTAGTTTGGCAACCACATGCTTAACTAATTTCTACCAACTTTTCCAACTCTTTTTACAAACAACTTCATCGACCTTAAATACAAATCATCTAGGTTGGTAACAAAACAAAAACCTAATTCTCATCATCGAGATTACAAACAAGTCAGTACAATCTTGATTGTTAGAAATCATAACAATCTCTTCACATTCTCCAAGAAAATTCCAACCACTCCATGATCACTGCTTCATCGGACTTTGTAACTCATCACGTGCTATGCATTAGATGCAATCTACTTTGCTCCTTTCCAAGATAAAAAACATGCCAAATCAATCTGAACTAATCCTCATTCAATGATCACACATTTCTCCATCATTACCACTCAACATAAGCCAACAAACTTGATCGGTTAGGGTTTAACACAAAACAACTGGTAGGGTTTACTGGTTTACATAACATAGAAATGTTTAACCTTATACACCGGTTCAACTTACAAACTACCATATACTAGTTTACAGCATCTTCCACAAAGTTTATTATACCGTTACAAGACAAAATCAATATCAGCAGTAACATCAACAATATCATGAATATCATTCACCGGTTCAGTTGACATCAATGACAACATATCATTAATTTAATCTATATTTAAAATGCCAACAATATGAAAATGCGAACAGCTAAGTTGATCCCCTCTTCCTTATTTGAAATGGAAAGGAATTTATTGAATTATGTAGTGCAAAAGTGACACCTAGATCTGGTAGTAATATGTCGAGACAAAGTCGCCCTGTGAATTTGAGGAAAAGTTGTTTGGAGCATGGCATAAATGTACACGGTAGTCCAAAAAATTTGTGAAACAAATGAAGTCTGAATCTGAATCAAATGTAATGGTATGACAAATGAAGTCCGAATCTGAAAGTACACTTGTGCACCTACAACCTACACATAGAAAAGATAGGAAAGTGGTTTGGTATTGGGGGTTTGCCTTTAGGTCAAATCCCAGTTTTGGAATTAACCAAGTAATGAAAGAAATTATTGCAAGTAGCTATAAATGAAAGATTAAATTGTAAATCACCTCAAGGGAGGTTGTAGTAGCAATGTTGATAGAAATACTTGTGTGGAATTTAATGTTAAAATAAATCTCCTCTTCAATGGTTGAATCATTGAGTTGAATGCAACACCTAGCCTTGAAGGGAGACTTGAGAATGCCCAATGCTGGAAAAGAATGCTTGAATGCTCTTGAATGCTTGATCACTTGTGAATTTCCCATTCATCCAACCTATTGAACTTATGTAAATGAGAGGAGGAATTCCCCTTAAATACAAGTTAGTGGATTTGATTTTTATCACGGGCCGACATCGGGCGAGTTTCATGCTCGATGCACAACCAACAATGCAACCTTAGGAAGGGTCCTGCCCAGAATAGGGTAGGGACAGGTGTGCCTGCTCCTATCCTAGGAGGAAAAGGATGCCATAACCTAGTCCAAGGGGGGACAATGGCACCAAGCCCCTATCCTACCCCTTTCTCTAGGGCAGAGTGCATACGGGGTGATGCAAAGGCCAAGTAAGAATCTATTTATGAGGATTGCGCAGTCTCTAATCAAGCTAGAGGATTCGAACTCACATATATGAGGACCCTAATGCAGTCAAAAATTTCTAGGGTCACAATTTTATGACACTACGGGTCGTACTAGGACATAATTAGGGTTTATGATTAAATGATTTATTAGAGGAAAAAAATAAAAAGGGGCACACTTAGGGTAAAGGGCACAATTTTATGATGTGGGGAGTGATGAAATATTACTCTAGATTTAATTAAATTAATTAATTAAATTCTTAAAGGAAAATAACAATGCAAGATGCAAACACACTAAGGTGGATGCTAAACTGAGCATAAAATTGTACCACCCTAGCAAGGGTCTACAATTTAAGACACTATATATAGCCCCCACTTTAGTGGTCATATGACACTATGTGCATATGCAAGCTAAAGTAAAAAAAAAAAAACATTTATGAAAAATGATATATCCACAAGTTGTCAGATGAAGCCCCTAGCGGTATCTACAGTATACAGTTAGGAACCGTACCTTACAAAACCACATGTTAGATAAAATCACAAAATCACCTCAATTATTACTGAGGAAGGTGATTAAAATTTGAGGGTAGCTATATGCCCCTCCCCTATTTCGGCTTACTAATTTAGTGAGTTGAAAGAGGGTATCATGTTTACCACATTGAATTGTGAAAGAGGATTGATGACAAATTTTCACAAGAATATTTGATAGAAGATTAAAAACTAATGGATAATCATTTGGAAAGAAAGAGGACTAAACCTCAATTCCCACAACAAAGAGTGTGAGGATCTGAGAGTTCTCTAACCTAAGATGAAAGATTTAAACGAAAACAAATTCAACACTATAAAGGAAATTGGAAAAGAATGGATGATTCAAATGACATAAAAGAGAGATTATTTATAGCAACACTCTTCTAAAATAAGGCAAGAGATCCTCATCAGGGACATGCACGTTCACAAAATAGAAAGGTTTATTATAAAAGATACCACTCAATGATAAAAAGAAATTGATGAATGATCAAATAATTCCAACACCAAAGAGGATGTCCCAATTAAGGATATGTACTTAAGATCCCTATTAGGGAAACTTGTTCCAATATGAGAGAATGAATTCAAATATGAATACACCTCTATAATCAACAAGAAATCCTTATAGAAGACACTACTTCACAAAGGGGAAATTTTAATCTTAAGAAGGGGAGATGTTTGAAATCACTCTTGCCCCCAATATATATGGAGAAGAGATGAGATAGAAATAGGATATTATGTTGCTTCCAAAAGTATGATTGCACATGAAATTTTACCATCATGAATAACAATGAGCCCCCAGTAAGTGAGCTACCAATGTCACATAATGATGAGCAACACAATAGCCATTAATGTTAATTAAAGATATGATAGATTGAATGAGGTATTTGAATATGACATATCAAATGCTCTACTATAAGTGAGATTAAAAACATATATATGAGATGATGAATGTTAAAGTCTTTAGAAAGAGAGAAGTTTATAGGAATAGAATATGCCACTAAGTCATACTTTTCTTGTACACAAGAAATCTTAGGAGAGGGATAAGTGTAATTCATTAGAGCCTTATTCCTAGAGGAAGGGATTTTAGAATGAGTAGAAGATAGTCTCATAAGTGGGATTAGAAATCTCCTGAGGAGATTCATAAAAATATTTGTTCATCACCAAGATTTCCTTATGAGGGGGATGAGTGTTGAGAGAACTAGAAGATGGTTTAATTGAGGTGAGGTCATCATCACTACTAAATATAGCATTCACATTGAGAGATGGTCTTTTAGATGCTTTGGTGGGCTTAGAGGGATTACATCCAAGTCCAAATAAAGCTTCATGTGTGTTATGTTCTAAAGGAACTTTAATTCCTTGTTCATCTGCACCACAACCATTGCCATTATAGCCACTCTTAGCTAAAATGTGAAACCCAGACCATAAAGGGATGCTAAATCAGAAAGAGATGGTTGTGCCTCATAGGTCTCAGTGCTATATGAATTAAAGGAACAATTTGAAGAATTATTTGAATTAGAAGCAACCACAAAGTGGTTACTTAGTTGTTTAGGCAAAGTGGGTTTCTCTTTTGGTTACTCCTTATATTTATCCTTCCTAGTCTTCCAAGCTACTCTATAATCTCATATAAAAGTAGGGTTAAAGTCTACAGATCCCCAATCAGCATCTAAGAGCACTCCTTTGGGAGAAAATATATCCTTGAGAAACTTAGAGATTTGAAACTAAGATACTGAAAGCAGAGAAGGGGAGGGAGTCTGGATGTGTACCTAATAAAGAAAGATGAGCCAAACTGACTAGGACCAAGGTGCCACGCCCTATCCCTGATAATTTGATAGAGATCTGCAACTGAAGGACTGCAATCCTGAGATAGCACCCTATCAAAAATCACTAAAATTGGGGGGAACTAGGGTGCCATGCACTTGTCTTGGGAAGGACCAAGGTGTGTTCTTGTATCTTTTGCTAATCTGGGAAGCCTTCTGGGTACTTGTACCTACATTTGAAACTAAAAAGAGAGAGTTTGGGTGGTTATATAGGGTTTTGCCTTAGCCAAACCCCTATTTTGATGATTTCCACCTCAACAAATAGCTGATTTATACAGTAAAATAGTGTGTGTGGGAATTTTTTGTGTGTGCAAGACCCTAAAATGAATGCAAATAATCTACAACAACCCTAAAGAGTAAACCCTAAATTATTGTAATTGACAAAGTAAATGCTCCAAATCAATGATGCAAAGAGATCTAAAACATAAATGTAAATATGAAAATTGATGTAATGAAGCCCATGTAAAGAGATGAAAACAACATGAAATCATACCCAACCCCTAAGGGAGGGGTACAAGCCAATCGTTAGACGGTGATCTCTTATTGTTCTTCAATGTCTTCAAGGCTCCTAATTTATGATGAATTCTTGACAAATACTTGATAAATCTTTGTGAATGTTTTTGAATGTTGTTGAAGAGTCCACATAAGCTTCTCTTTCATTACATAGAAGGCTCCTTGTGCTCGCTCCATAAGGTTTTTGCTAAATTCGATTAGATCTTAGTTGCCTTCAAATGAAGAAAGAGAGCTCTTATGTATGAAACCCTAGATCTTAATTTCATCTTTTGGCCGACCTAGGATTTTGAATTTCTCATCAATTTATTAGGGTTAAGCATTATAACATCATAGAATTGTGCTCCTGAAATTTCGGGAAAAATATTAGGGACCAGGTGCAAAGTGCACCTGGTCCGACCAACATTTCACCAATTTTTAAGGGCCATTCGATATGATGATATTAGAGTGAATCCCAAAGTTATATCTGATTTTGAGATGTTTTTTATATGTGAAATCGGGCCTTAAAGGTCGAATTAGGACTTAATTAGGGTTTATGATTCAATGATTTATTGGAGGAATAAAATAAAAAGGGGCACACTTAGGGTAAAGGTCCCAATTTTATGATGTGGGGAGTGATGAAACATAACTTTATATTTAATTAAATTAATTAATTAAATTCTTAAAGGGAAATTACAATGCAAGATGCAAACACACTAAGGCGGATGCTAAACTAAGCATAAAATTGTACCACCCTAGCAAGGGTGTACAATTTAAGATGCTACAATATGCGAAAACACTCCTTGCCCTTTTTAGTATGTTTGATTGTAAAGATTTGTGTGCACCCATGGAGAAAATTTTGAAACTATCATGTTTCTAGGATTCCCCTAAAATTAATATGAATCTACTTGGTGTATGTACCAAATCAGAATTATGCTTTGTTGTGAGTTATCTATTAAGGTTAATGTAGGAGCCAAAGAAATCTCATTGGATTGCAACCAAGCATGTTTTGCTCTATGTTTGAGGTACTCTTTAGTACAGTCTTTAATATAAGAAGAATGATAAGTTTTTCTTATAGGGATATGTTTACTCAAACTATGCTAGGTCTCTAGATGATCACAAATCAACATCAAGCTATCCTTTTCATCTTGGATCTGGTCCTATTTTATGGATTAGTAAGAATCAAAATTTTGTTTATGTCATCCATGAAGGCTAAATATTATGTTGTATAGGGAGATATGTGCAAGGTGATCTGGTTACATAACATTCTAGCTGATATGGATATTACAGAGGATCGACCACCAATTTTTTTGTGCAACAACTAGAGAGTGTTGAAACTTTTCAAGAACCTAGTTTTTCATGATTGCACCAAGGATATAAAGGTTGAATGTCACTACATTCAAGAGAATGTATTGCAACACCACATTTAGCTCTAGTATTGTCCCTCAAATTCTCAGATTGTTGATATTCTCACCAAGTCTCTTCGTAAGGTCAATTTGAACTGTTTTTGGATACATTTGTAGAAAAAATGAATTAAGGGGGGCAATGTTAGCATAATGTCATTGTTTTTATTTTTTGTTTCTACCATTCAACAATGATACCTATCTATCATTCCTCCAATGGAGGTAACTAATTTATGCATTGTATATATTGCCTTAAGCTAACAACACATTTCATTTCATTGCCTTCATCTAAATGTCTTCTACGCTTACATGATGTAGTTCATGGGTTATTGATGTGAGACCCCAAGACATCACATGAACTACCACTTGTCCATATCTTTCTTATCTCTTTTTTGGAGAGGAGTTTTGTCCCATTAGATTTTCTCCTTTTCTCCCTTTATAAGATATTAGTTGTGCATGGGTACCTAACATGGCCTAGTTGTCATGACCCATATATTGCATCTTCATAATTAGTCTTGCATAATAATTCTTCTCCCAAGTTGCTCTTAAGGAAGGGTGTCAGTGTGAATAATGATACTAACTAGTTATCCATTAGAACCTATTCACACATGTTAAGTTTACTTAAGATAACTTAGTTGTCACTTGAAACAATCATTTAATATTGTTCATGTTAGTTATCTTAGGTGTCCTTCTAGATAGAAGTGAGTCAACATTTTGTATTTAATTTTGTCACAGGGTAATTGTACTTACTACATCTCACTTTCCTATATAAGAAAATCTCATTTATATATTGTAACATAGAAATTCATAGAAATTCATTTTAGTTGCATCTGAAGCATTGCTTCTTGATCTCCATTGTTCTTCATTTCTCAAGTTACAACATTCTCTTATGTGGTTGAATATTTTCTTTCTTGATCCATTGAAGTGTTTGTAGCTTCATAGACTCGTAATTTCTACAACAACAAACTCTCATACATTCTCTGGCTAAAAAATTAATGTGACTACCAATAAGTTGAACACTTTTTAAAAAGTCAATGGTCAGTAGAAACATATATTTTTAATTTTTTTTAACTAATCAAGATGATTCCACTTGTAGATTTGGCATGAACTATTTACATCAAAGAAAACCCTTGAGTAAAATTAAGTAAATAAATATCTCTTTATCAAATAATGTAGATAAAATTAAATAATTCTTAAATAATTATAAAGTAAAATGAAATGAAGAGTAATAAATCCTTGTTTACATGCTCTTTCTCTAGATAACACTTTGAAATAACCCTTCTAATTATCCATTCTTTTTTTTAATAAATAATGGCTTTTGAGTATAACTCCACCTATCTACTTCTTATCCTTTCTTTTTTGAAAATCTAACTCCACATTTATCTTTAAATTTGGTTAGAAAAAAATAATAAATAAATATATGTTTAATTTTTCAAAGAGAAAATTAATTATTTGTAAAGTTTAATAAAAGAATTAGGTGTATGAGTGAAATGATGCAACCTTTTTTTTAAATAAGGACCTTAAAATTTAAATGACTTATTTCTTGATTACACAAAAAAAATATGGATTACAATTTATACCCAAACCTTGTGTTCTGATGAATAAATTTTGAGAAAATAAATATATCGTGACATGTTTTTTATTAAGATAAGTTGCTTTTTTATAGGGCTTAAATATTGTTAAAAATTAGGAGGCTATTGAAGGGGTAACAAACAAGAAAAAAAGGTAGAATGGTCAAACGTTGAAAAGAAAAATAAATAAAAGTTGTTGAAAGGGACAAAACAACAAAGTAGATAATTACAAAAAGGTAGAGTTGTGGCCTAGCTTCAATCGTAGGAGAACCATTTGCGAGTAGGAACCATGAGAGATTGACCTTTCTTATTTCAATCCACACTCATCTAGGAAGCATCATATTTAATCATGGAACATTTAGGAGTAAGGAAGGACAAACACTTTGAATAGATAGGCATTCCTCATCAAAAGACTCCCATTTAGGGGGAAATGTTGAATAATCAGGAGAAAAAGCTAGGAAATAACAAGGGAAGTGGATAGGTAGTTGAGCCCCCAAGTGGGAGGACAAAAACAATAGCAGAAACCCATGCAACCAATCTAGCATAGGAAGTAAGGGAATGAGGCTCTAATTCTACTAACACTAATACATTTGGTCTAAAATTTTGATGGAGGTTTCCGACTGAGAAGGTATATTGTTACCAAATTTGATTTTTTAAAAAATGAACCCGCATTATTATTATTAAAAAAAAATAAAAAAAATAATAATGCGGGTTCATTTTAAAAGACGTTGAAGCTGCACATGTCGGGAGCATCATTTGCCAAAGACGGTGAAGCTACTCTTGGCTCCCTTCCCCCTGGAGCAATCTCTCCACAATCGCGCGCTCCTCAGGTAAGATTGATTCCATGCATAGTATGCACGAATATTGAATATTGTTTCTTCAATTA
Source organism: Cryptomeria japonica (assembly GCF_030272615.1). Taxonomy (NCBI): domain Eukaryota; kingdom Viridiplantae; phylum Streptophyta; class Pinopsida; order Cupressales; family Cupressaceae; genus Cryptomeria; species Cryptomeria japonica. The sequence continues at coordinate 513,157,745 of NC_081415.1, read as the reverse complement.
AGTATGCATGAATATTGTCCTTTCAAGTATGCATGAATATTGAATATTGTTTCTTCAATTAAGTACTCTGCATCAAATGTCTTTCTTTAAACAGTATTTTTCAAAGCAAGTGCATTATAGCCTTTTGTTTAAGCCTTTAAAGTAGTGAGAGCAAGTTGTTTCTCAAGCGTAGGAAGTTATTAATTTTCTATAACTCTTGGGGTTTTTGGATATGATTTGTTCAAAATTCTGGGGATATTTGTAAAATATTTGGTCTTAGATATGCTTTTTAGCCAAATACATTGCATCTTAATCTCTACCACAGATAATAATAAATATGCATATTAGTTTCCTATTTGTTTTGAATGTGATGCAACTGCATGATGTGAATTTTAGCGGCATTCATCAATATCCTTACCTTGTTATGTTATAGGTTAAAATTGGGCTTCGTGTTCTGACAAGGCCACTGCCCGATCAACTTCCAACCATTTATAGGGCACTTGGAGATAACTATAATGAGAGAATATTACCTTCTATAATTAATGAAACCTTGAAAGCAGTGGTTACCCAGTACAACACAAGTCAACTGATCACTCAACGAGAGGTAGTGTATGAGTTCATTTTAATAATGTCAAGGTTTGGCATCTTACTACATAATAGTTATTTAATACACAGGTCAGTGAAGGAATCGGTGTGCAACTTGTTAGCTATATGTGTGATTAACCTTTTCTTTAATTATTTCATTGAAATTCAGGTTGTAAGTAGGGAGAACATAACAGTAATAGTGCTATTTTACCCCTTTAATCTACAAAAAGGGCTTTTATTTAGGAGGAATTCAAGTACTTGCATGAAGTGATAGTCGTCACAGTTCCCAGGAGATTGTTTTCTTCTACTAATAGAGACAGTAATATGCTTAATGGTATTTGACGGTCTACCAGTGAAGTATCACCTCAGTGACTCTAAATTTATGCCATGATATCTCTAGGGCATTGCTTGTATTTTGGATATGAGGTGGTACAATTTTTTTTTAATTTTTTCCCTTGCCTCCAAGATGTAGGGATTCAAGGTTTTTGCAAGACATTTCCGTCCCAATGCTTGCAATTCTGGTACATGTACAAATTTCAAGCTTGTTGTTCTCTATCTTCCCGATGCAGGGATGCAAGGTACACATACCTTGTAATTTCCCATGAACCACAAATGACTCAAAATTTGGACCTTCCCATATACCCGGCATGCAAGGATGCTATACCACTTCATTATGAAGATATTTTCATTCCAACATACTTGTGTAAATCTAGGACAATCCACTTGAATACAAAATTTTCTATACAAATTTTTGTTAACAATGATAAATCACACACATTTGAAGGCAGATGGTCTGATTGAAACAATTCTTGGATGTAGATAGATGGTGATAAATGGAAACTTTCATAGGAGTTTAGTGTGTTTTGATAAATGGTGATTATTTGAGTTCCTATGTAAGCATTTTGTAGCATTTACCATTATGATTTTCTACTCTTACAAGAAATGAATAGTTATCATATGCAAACCATAGCCACCATGGTTTTGAATTTTGAAGGCACAAATGACTTCACAAAGCTATTACATGGGCTCAATCAATGAATCCCCAAATAGAAAACATAACCACAAAATCTTGTGAAAATATTTTGGCTATTTAAAGTTTGGAATTAAATATTTAACCAAAACCTCAAAAAATACCTAGGTTATATTAATGTGACATGAGAACTCTAAAAATATGCTTTAGACTTCATTATTTAACCCTAAAATAAACAAACCCTAATCTATTTTGCTCAAGTCTCACAAAACTAGAAGTTTCCCATCACATTCATATAAATAATAGCGTACCCACAAAATTTTGTTCCAATCTTGCGTTTACATGGATAACCCAAATTATGGAGGAAATCCACAATGAAAGATAAACTATAAATTGTATTTATATTAAACATGTTGAAAATGGTTTACGAAACATTTCTACCACAACAATAATAGACTAAAGTATGACAATTGCAATGATAACAACCTATGCATACAAAACCGCAACAACAAACTGAGAATATGATACTTAGAAGAATCTAGATCACGGGTCATCTATTATATTAATTGGGGCATTACAATATTCTACTACAAGTCGACAACAACTACAATGAACTGTAACATAAATGATTACATCCACGTCATCTATAAGTTTCATGTAAACTCAATATCATCAATTTTAGCCACCATTAAAACTCAAATGCGAGCTCTACATGAGATCACTCCTTCAACCAAAGGGGTTTCATCCTTCGTCATAAGATCTAGAAGGTTTTTGTCCCTCGACTTCAAAAAAACTATGAGTTTTCATCTTCAGGTCTAGACACTTGAACGAGTGCTCATGACAACTGTTAGTTAGTGTTTATGTTGGTTTGTTCAAAGACACCCTCTAGATCCCATTTCTATAAACTTAAGGCACCCAAGAAGAGTGTCAACTATAAACTTAAGCCCATGTAACAGCTATATTATAATTATCAATTTTGTGTTTTATTTTGTTCAAATTTTATGTTTGGTACAATAAATTTCTCAATTAGTGTATTGTTCCCTAAATTACTAGCCTGATGTAGATAAGTGATATCACAACCTAGTTGCTCTTGCATGTACCATCAAATGTAGTCAGATATTGGATATTTGAATTAAAGACGAGATTCAATGATATTGAAGAACTAGCTACTAACTCCTCAAATTCCTTCAAGTTGTTGATTTTATGTGGCTTGAGGAAAACAAAGTTCAAGGATGATGAACTGATTTGTGCTAATGCTCCAAAGTAACCAAAATAAGTTGTGACATCCCTAAGTTTGACAGTAAAATTGATGTAGATGTTGTTGATGATTATATTTCTAAATTGGAGATTTATTTCTTTGTAATTTCTTAGATTAGAGAATTTCAGTTAAATTATAATTTATTTCTTCCCTACTTAAATGAGAATTTATGTTTTCCCTACTTAAATTAAAATTTGGTGATGTATTTCTTTGTAAATTTTTAGATTAGAGAATTTTAGTTAAATTAGAATTTATGTCTGCCCTACTTAAATTAGAATTCTAGTTCAACAGTTTTGGAATGCTAGCTTGCTAGCCAAGGAGGAGTTGAAGGAACTCCCCTCGATTTAGTGATGGAGGTGAATTCAGTTTGGATGGTTTCATGGAGGTCATCAAGGAATATTTTTCCAAAAGATACAAATGAAGAATAGTAAATTTTGTGGCAAGTGTGAGACAAAATTTGTATTTGACTACATCAATACTTAACACACATTGTGTTTAAAACTTGATATCAAGAACTCTAAGAAGCATTTGTTCTTTATAAATTGTAATGTCTAGCATCTATCATCAGTACATCTAGATGAAAATGACATCTTTAAACATCAAAATATTGGTTGAAGATAAACTCAACCCCAAAGGTAAGAAAGGCCCTAAAATATGACAGAGATTTATGCTATTGTTTAGGTCTTCATACAATGAAAGGACTACATATTGGAAGGAGACAGTCATCCATACTTATCACAAGCTTCTGTAGCTAATGTAGACTCAATGTGAGTTGCAAAATGACCATCAAAGATGCTCCATGTACCTACAATGGTGAGCCATTTCTAACATAATGTCACTCGAGACTTTTTTCTATTTATCATAACAAGATATTTTATAACATAGTGGATAAGTACCTAAAATATAACAAAGAGATATATGCTATCATTTAGGTTTGCATGCAATGGAAGGATTACATTTTGGGTAAGGAGATAGTCATGCATACTTATTACAAGCTTTTGCAGTTCATGTAGACTTGACGTGAGTTTTAAAATTACCATCATCAAAGGTGCTCCACGTACCTAAAACATTTTTTTTCAATTGAACATTTGACACAAGAACGCGAGTATTGATAAGGTTTTTGTTTGGTTGACTTATCTTTCATCTGCAACACTTGGTTCTTGCAAGCATGAAACATTAGAATGACCTTAACTTAACATTAGAGATGTTGAATTCTTTGACATATACCAAAAATTCACAGTTAGGTGGTAGGTTCTTGATTTTCACATAGAAAATGAGCTCCTATGCTACATGAGACACATTTGTATTCTTACTAAGGAACCACCAAATATTATTCGAGACATTCACTATAGCTAGGTGAAAAGATAGTGCTACTGCTAATTTTACAAAATTATTCCTATTGTTTGCAATAGGGTAATAGAAGTGTAGTTTCAAGTGACATATACAAAAAAAGAAATTGTAGATAAAGAGAAAATCAAATGACTAGGGATAACCTCCTCCTCTTAGTTGTCTTGTGATAATTGTTTTTTGTTTTGAGCTATTGCCTTGTTTGGACTTTGGGATGTGACTCTTTCCACTTACCTTTCCTTTTGTGAATATTCATAACACTATTTTGAAAATGATAGTATAGATCCACATCCACTAAAAAATAATTATAATGGTAAAATTCATAGACCTTGTGTAGGGTCCTCCAAGCCTAAAGTAAGGATTTTGAAGCCTAGATACATTGATTTGGCCTTGTGGCCATCAATGAGTATTGACCCAATAGGAGAAGTCTTGAGGCTGACAATTTTGGAAGTGTGGCATTGTTGAGATCCAACACTTAGGTGTGAACCCTATCTACACAAATTATGATTAGTTGCCATGATACTTTACCCTATCCTCATGGTGTTGGCTCAATTCATATTAGTTTTCCCAAGCCTAGAAGCCATGTAATGTATCCAAGGGTGTCTAGAAGAATGGAGTGTATGATCATTGACTTTGTATGTTGAAACCATTATACATGCCCCTCCATTGAGGGTATTGAGGAAGATTGGGAATAGTGTGTTTTGTTGAAGAAACATGATGTGAGAAGTTTGATACAAAGGCAAGGTTAGAACTCAATATTTCATATTAGGACAACAACCACATTGATTAAGAAAGTCAAATAAGGTCTCTCCAATGTTTAGGATACACAAGGGCAACATTAGTGATGTAAGTATGCATGAACATGGAAATGGATAGATATTTTCCTTTTAGACTAACTTGGGTCTATGACTCTCAATGGTGTTCATCCCAAAAGTATATGTAATATCATTCACTTCCACCCAAGGTGTGAATGAAGAAGAAGATACCAAAGAAGTAGAAGATGATGTAGATGATGATCATGATTGATAGTTACTCGATGATGATGAAGAAGAAGAAGCTGATGATGATGATGATGATAATGATGGTGATGGTGATGGTGATGGTGATGGTGATGGTGATGGTGATGGTGATGGTGATGGTGATGGTGATGGTGATGGTGATGGTGACAGTGATGGTGATGGTGACGGTGATGGTGATGGTGATGAAGATGATGATGGTGGTGGTGGTGGTGGTGGTGGTGGTGGTGATGTGATGATGATGATGATGATGATGATGATGATGATGATGATGATGATGACAATCATGATCATGATCATGATGGTCATGATGATGAGTTGGATGAATAAGAAGATCAATACCATGAATGAAATGTATGAGGTATGCAATTAGTATATTATCTATTTAATATTGATTTCTTGAGAGAAATTTATTTGACTTATATGGCTACATAATTAATTCATTATGTTTTGAAATCTTCCATTACATAATTAATTCATGATGCACCTTTTAATGTTTTTCATTCATGTTCCACCTCTAGAAGGTCCTAATAGTAGAACTATGCCACCTCGAGGAGATGGAGATAGGGAGAGTGACTATTTATGTGATAGTTTTTAAGTTGTGTTTATTTATGGAATTTGGACTGTTTATTAGCTATGTGATGGATTACATGTTTATGATGATACATGTGACATTTTTTGAGCTTTGTGTTGATTTATTTAATGTGGATTATTTATTACCTATGTGATGGATGGTGTTTTATGATACATATGTGATGGATTACATGTTTATGATGACACATATGTGATGCTTATGATGCTCAATTAATATATAATGATATGTATGTGATTTTTATGATGCTTATGATAAATATATATTTATTGTTTATAAACTTACAAATGTAATGCTTAGGATGCTCAATTGATGGTGTTTATTTCATGTATATATTTTGTGTGATGTTGTCACCCTTGGTGGAAACAGGTAATTGACTACAAACATCGTCAACCCTTTAGTTGAGGATATTGCATAGTCTACATAAAGGAAAGGCAAGGAATTAAAAAATTTACAATGATTATGATTACAGCATATTTTTTTTAAAAATATTTTTCTTGTCTACATAGTTCATGTTGTGTACTATGTAATATTTAGTATATGTATCATACAATTCTTAGCTAACATAAGATAATTGAATTACATGTGTAGGAACCTAAACCCCTTTGACACGGATCTTGTATAGTCTCATAGATTGATAGGTATAAGTCAATACACCCTAAAGAAATAGTTTTTTTTTTTTAAATTACTTGGAAAACAAACTTCCTCGGTTTTTCAAACCTAGACATTAGCAAAAAATCTAATATAGTTATCAATGCTTGAGGCCCCAGTTGGACTTATTCAAATTTTAATCTCAACATCAACTTTAGGGCTGACTTCTTCATCAACATTACCCTCATTTGCAAAATATCTCTCTCATTACTAACTAACTCTCTCATTTGATGGAGTGCAAGTACCACCAAATACGTATTTGTGAGATGTGTCTTCCTTGAGTGGGGGAAATGCCGGAATATAAAATGAAAGTGAGACATGTAGTAGGTCTACAATAGGGAGATCAACTAGAGGTCAAAAGATTAGAAGAAAATTCAATAAACGCATGGAATTTTTCTTTGCTCAAAGGGGGTCATGTTCTTATGATGATGAGACCAAATGTAGTACCCCTCCTTGATCAAACTCTTTTTGTATGTTTTTGATTGACTTCAGTGGAACATTATTGTATATTGATTTAGATTTTATGCGATATTATTTCATGCTTTATCTGGATTTGTGGTGTATGATTTTATGCAATATGGATCATTATCATGGACTAACACTCTTACCTTATATGTGCGATGCGTTATTTATGTGTTACGTGTTTGCATATGTATGGGATGCGAGGAGATGATTTCCCTTCACTCACTCTAGTGAGATAGGAAACATCATGATTCTCCTTCATCGGTGTGTGTGTCGTGTCTGTATATATATATATATATATATATATATATACATATATATATATATATATATATATATGTATATATATATATATATGTATATATATATATATATACATGTGGTTATTTGGTGCAGGACATTGTAGGTACTTTTACTAGGCAGGTACGAGGTATCGGCTCCACCTGGTTTCACAGGTCTAAGCATGCCTTATATGTCCGATGGGAGTGGAGGACATAATTGTTGGACCCTATCTTGACCTGCAGTGACACTCGTGTGAGTGTTGTCAGCCAGTTGTCTTTCCATCTGGCTGCTATGTGAGTCATAGTGCTTTGGTTTGGTCATTTGTGAGTCATCATTTGATCATTCTTCATTTTGCGTGTTTCTATTTATCTAAATGGTTATTTAATTGAATGGATGATGCTATCTTATGTTGGCATAATTAGTTAATTATTATGCTCTAAGATTATTGATTTGATTAAATTAATGATTTGCTAGATTAAATGGTTAAATGGCTTATTTCATTCTATAAAGTGCATTAATATATTTTGTGGAAGGAAGTAAATAATTGCCTAGCCATTTAAGTGTTAAATGGTTATGTTGAAGGAAAGTATTTTGGAAATAGAAAATAAAATAAAAAGTTTTTCTTTTTACCTTTCCATTTGACTTTTTCAATGTAATTGTTGGAAAAGAATTATTGATGGAAAAGGAGTAAATATGATTGTTTTTTACTTTTAAAATAAATGTATCTGATTGGTGGAGAAAAGTTTCAACCTAGAAATTTTAGGTTGAAATTATTTTCCCATATATTATTGGAAATTCACGGGAATGGAAAGGCAGAATTTTTCGAGAGAAATTTAGAAAACCATTTTGAAGGAGGAGCTGGAATTTGATTTGGTTTGCAAGGATTGGGATTATCTATCATTTTTCTTGCTAGTTTTCTTCAAGGTTGGATGATCTCTTCTTGTTTTAAATTTAATTTTGATTTTTTTAGTTCCTTCCTGTGTGTTGAAAAAATGCAAACCCCCTTGTGAATTTTTTTGAAATGATTGGAATGGAACAAGAAATGCCTATTATTGTTGATTTTGTGAAGCTTATATCATATGATTTCTTATAGGAAAGAAATGGTTCATTTGTCTATTTGTTGTATGTTTTTTTCTTGAAATCAACTTCTGGAAATTACCTCTTATATTGTTGCCTAAACCATTATCTATTTGGTTCTTGTGAGATTTTACTTCACCATTTGCCTTACTGGTAAATATCTCTATGAATTTTGGATCTTGGCATTGTTTGTGTGTGTGCTCATGAAATTATCTGGAAATGAATCATTTTCATGTTTAAACAATTTAGTATCATTTTGATTTTTAAATGCTTTGGGAAGTATGAATTTTTATTAATATGGACTTTACCTTACCCATGGTGGGCTAGTCCCATCATGCGGGTAGGTAGTGTCTCCTACCGGTAGGTAGCACTACTATCAGTCGACAGTACTACTATGCAGTAGCAGTACTATCAGTCGATAGGAATGTTACCAATCGGTAGCAGTACTACCGGTCGGTAAGACTGCTACCGGTTGGTAACAGTGCTACCGGTCAGTAGCGGCTTCTATCGATCGATAGCAGCACTACCAGTCAGTTGGCCTTCTCCCGGTTGGCAGCAATACTACCGGAAGGTAGTGTTTGTGGCCATGACAGCAACACTACTATGGGTTGGCCTTTGCCCCCGCGTGACCTTGTACCCTTAGCGATACAAATTCCTATGTGCTATGAATTTAATTTTTACCAAATGAAATATTTTAAAGTGGATTTTTATGTTAAATAAAATACTGATTTTCAAGTGATTTTTATTATGTGGTTTAATAAAGTTATCTTTGGAAATAAAGGCATGAATTATTAATTCAAATTAGTTAATTTGGGTATATTCTGGAAATGAATTAAATTCCTATTAGGAATTCATGTTTTATTCGATTGAGTATTTAATGTGAATTTTAGCCTTGATGGAATATTTATTTGGAAATTGAATAGATGTGAATGTCATAAATGAGTGCTTTATTTAATTTTCAATCAATGATTTTGCAAGTACTTATGATGCTGATTTTCTCAAAGATTGTGCGGACTTAGTGAAATTAGCTTTCCTTGCAAGAGTTATATTGTGTTATTTCTGCTCTGTGGTTTGGTCGTCTTGTGGTGGCATATTTGGTACCTTTGACCAAGTGATATATGATGACTTCATTATCTTAACCATGAAGTGTCTTGCCTTATGGTTAACCAAGAGTCAGTATGTCCTTGTTTTGACTACTTATTTTTGGATAGTGGTGTTATGGTTGTTTGCTTCGCCATAGGGTCCTCATGGAGTGATCATGTTTGTTTAGTGTCCTTTGAGAGAGTGCCTTTCAAGTGAGGGCCACACCCAAAGTGGTTGGCGGGATAACCCATCGAAACTTAGATAATAAAGTGATAATCTAATTAATTGATTAGGTGGGTAGTTCATAACATTAAATAAGATATTGTACCTCACACATAGGTGAGTGCTTGTATAGGGCTCATAATGTAGCGAGAAGGCCTAGAATGGAAAACCGACCACCTTGTCTTCATGAAAGGCTGGTAGGGTCTACATGAGACTTAGTTGGAGCTAGAGGTTTGGGAAAGGTTACCAAGATAACCCAGGATGGGGGCCGGGACCTATGGAGGCCGACCATGGTAACCATCATAAGCTATGTGATGACACTCTCTCTTTCAGTTCACTTGTGGTTTGTGATGTCAATTCACTTGTTTTTTGTGATGTTGAGTCACCTGGATTATTGTGGAGTCTCTTTGTGCTATCATGGTGTCATATTATTTTGTTGACTATGTCATGCTTTTGCTTGCTTGAGGGTCCTCAGCTAGCTTCTAGCATAGTGGGGTGATTCCATTTTGGGAATTACATGGTTGGGTGGTAGTGCCACTTCCCATTAGATTTTCTTGTTCGTACCTTCATGCAAGGATTGGCTTCGCAGGTGTTTCTATGGTTCATGGCTCATGCTTATCTCATGTTGGAGATTATTGTTATTTGAAGACCTATTTGGTCATTGTATCATGATCTTTTGTAACCTTGTATTTGGTTAAGTTCTATCTTTATATGTATATTGAGAAGCCATGTATTGGACGAGAAATTTAATCCTAAGATTGGGATGTTATTTATCAGTTTCCTTTATGTTATGTGTATATGCTTATTTAAGAGAGATTATGTTCTATCCTTTCAATATTTGAAATGGTCTAATCTGTTATTGCATATGGCTTCTTATGATCATTGAGTTAATAATGGATTATTGGATTAACCTTAATTGTGTCATTTATCTTTTGGGTTTAATTCTTCATTGGTAACCCTTAAGGAATTCTGGTGTAAGTCTTCCACTTGTGTTATCGTGCATGTTGTGTGTTATGCACTTATTATGTTTATACAAAAAAAAAAAAAATGTTTCACCCTTGTTGTGGGTTTTTCTTTGGGGTTCGTGGCAGGGCATTACATTTGGTATCAGAGCCCATGTTTCAACATTGGGTACTCCAGGTTTGTAATGAGCCCATTTAGCTTGACCTTTTGTGTAGGTCTTGTGGTGTGACTTCCTTGCTTCTTTCCTTGCCTTTTATTTGAACTTTTCTCTCTTGTGCAGTGTTAGGTCATGGCTAGGAAAGCCAAGGGAGGTGGCCGTGTTTGTGGCCGCACCAGAGATAGAGGAGGAGGATGGGGTTGACGTTCCAACTGCCATAGTCCTTCACCACCACACACTCATGTGATTGTAGATCGGGATCAGTCTGTTCATCGCGAGGGACCACATTCAGGAGAGCGGGTTCCCTAAAGAGAAGAGTTGAGTTAGATGTTTCAGGAGGTGCTAGCTAGACTAGGCCCTAGACCTTAGGTGGATCAACCCATCCATGCCTAGGTAGTGGAGTCCCATCAGCAGATTCTAGAGAGAGAGAGAGATAGAGATCTCGTAGAGGGAGAGAGGTCCCAATGGACTAGGATCCAGCTAACATGGGGCACATGAGGGACATGATGAGGTCCAATCCTCCCTTCTTTGACAGTAAAGGTACCGGTATCGAGGCAAAGACATGGCTTATCAATTTGGATCGGTGTTACACCATGTATCCATATGGTAGCAACACCAAGGTGAGATACACTATCATGTGTCTCGAGATTTTTGCTTCTATCTAGTGGAGGTTAGAGGAGGAGAGGATCGGTGTGAGCATTAACACTGTTTCATGGGACATCTTTCTAGAGAGATTCAGGGCATGATTTCTCTAACCCTAGTGGAGGTAGTCGCATGCAGATGAGTTCTATGGTATGTGCCAGTTTGGGTTGTTAGTAGATCAGTTTGAGCACGGGTTCCGTGAGCTGAAACAGTATGCTGGGGTCGACAATGATGAGGCTATTCTTGTTCAGCACTTCTTGAGGGGCCTCAATGACCACATTAGTGGAGGAGTGAGAGTTTTGAGCCTGCTTCACTAGAGGTAGTTGTGGTGAAAGCCAGGTTGGTAGAGAAGAACCTTAGTCATGCTCATGGTGGCCAGTCTAGAATTCAGATTAGGAGTGATCCTTTCAATGGGTCTAGATGGAGAGAGAATCAGTCCTAGACTACTACACCTCCTAGGGGTCCTTAGCACCCACTAAGGGTGATCAATAGCAACAGTAGTAGCCGCCTTGACCGAAGCAGTCTCAGGGCCAACAAGGTGGCAACTCTCAATTTTGGAGAGCAAGAACTGGCAGAGGAGTAGGCAGACTTTTCCAGGGCAGTCCTCTCAAGGTGCATCTCAAGCCCCTAGTGGGGAAAGCTTTCAAAAGTCAAGTGGGTCATCTGGGAGCAGAGGACCTGTTAGAGGAGCTTTCTTCTCCTGTGGTCAGTTTGGCCACAAAGCCGCTCAATTCCCTCAACATCCTTACTAGACATGTAGCCAAATGTCAACTGCATCAAAGCCGATAGTGGGGGATGCAAGTAGATCCAATAGACTATTTGTAGCAGTGGACGACCTCTAGGCTGAGCATCAGAGTATTGTGATTGAGACTACAAGTGTGTTGTGTGGTATTCCTATCTCTATACTTATTGATTTTGGTGCTTCAGATTCTTTTATTTCTTCATCCATTGTGGAGAGGTGCAGGCTCATTTCTACTAAGTAGGCAAATAGATGACAAGTAGAGCTGGCTACCGGTGTGCGTGTGTTTGTAGATTCTTTCGTTCCTAGTTTTGAGTTGGACATAGGACCCTTTGTCACTTTAGTTGACCTTCGAGTCATTCCCTTGGGGTCCTATGGAGTTGTGTTGGGGATGGATTGGTTATCATCTCATAGTGCTTGTGTAGACTGTCGTCGAAAGATAGTAGAGTGTTTAGATGACCATGGCAGGAGAGTAGGGATCATTGGAGTTCAACGATTGATATCCTTACATATGATTTTTTCTATACCACTTAGGCGGTGCATGCATCAAGGGTGTTAGCTTTTTGTAGTTGCTCTTGAGGATGTGGATGAGGAAGAGAGTCGAGAAATCACTCTTGATGGTCACCCTATTCTTCAAGAGTATGCTGATGTGTTTCCTTTGGATATTCTCAATATGCCTCTGAAACGAGACATAGACTTTCGCATTAACTTGGTTCCTGGTGTGGAACCTATTTCGAGAGCACCATATTGGATGACTACTCAGGAGTTGTTGGCCAAGGGGTTCATCATCCTAGTGTTTCTCCTTGGTGTCCGTTGGTTATCTTCATTAAGAAGAAGGATGGTTCTCTTCAGCTATGCATTGATTACCGATAGTTGAATAAGGTAACCATCCAGAATCGATATCCATTGCCTAGGATAGATGATCTGTTTGATTAGGTGAAGGGAGCCAAGGTGTTCTCTAAGATAGATTTGAAATCTTGGTATCACCCATTGTGCATTCATGATGCAAACATTCATAGGATGGCATTTCATACTTGTTATGGTCACTATGAGTTAACAGTGGTGCCAATTGGGGTAACGAACGCACCTTTAGTGTTCATGACTCTTATGAATGGGGTTTTTTGCACCTACCTTGACCACTTTGTCCTTATGTTCTTGGATGACATATGGATTTATTCTAGATTTATGGAAGAGCATGAGGGTCACTTGCATCAGGTCTTGAAGTGCTTGAGGGAGAATCAACTTTTTGCGAATTTGGTGAAGTGTGATTTCTTCCAATCAGAGGTGAGCTATCTTGGTCATATAGTCTCGGGAGAAGGTGTATCTATGGATCCTTCTAAGATCCAAGCCATTGTTGATTGACCAGCACCAACCAATGTTTCTAAGGTTCAAAGTTTCATGGGTTAGGCCAGATATTATCGTCACTTTGTGTAGAGCTTTTCTCGGATAGGTCACCCTATTACTTCTCTTCAGAGGAAAGGGAAGAAGTTTGTTTGGTCAAAGTAGTGTGAATTTTCTTTTTGTATCTTGAGGGAACTCCTTGTTGGTGCTCTGATTTTGGGAGTTCTTGATCCATCTAGAGATTTCATGGTTTGCAAAGAAGCCTCTTTAGAAGGTATAGGTACGGTGCTTATGCAAGATGGATGTGTGGTTTCCTATGAGTCTCACAAACTCAAGGATCACAAGTTGAACTATCTAGTTCATGACTTGGAGTTGGTAGTTGTAGTGCATGCTTTGGTTAGATGAAGACATTTCCTATTGGGGTGTCAGTTTGAGCTGCATAGTGATCACCATAGTTTGCTATATATTTTCACGCAGCCAAACTTGAATGCTCGACAGTGAACATGGATGGAATTCCTCTACGAGTATTATTTTGAGGTTCTTTATAATAAGGGGAAAGAGAATGTAGTGGCAGATGCTTTGAGTCATAGGTGGCATGAGGTTGCAACATTGTCCCTTGGTGTGGACTTGAGTGAGATAATTCTTAGATTTCTTCCTCAGGACATCTAGTATCAGGATGTTAGAGCCATGGTGGAGTCTGGAAGATAATTGGAGGGTAGATATTCTAGATATTCTCTTGAGTCAAATGGTCTTCTTCGACATCTTAGATAGATCTATGTACTTCCTTTGGAGGGTCTTTGCATTTTGATCATGACTGAGGCCCATCGTGCACCTTATTCAGCACACCCTCATGTCAAGAAGATGTACGCAGATCCTAGATAGATATATTATTAAGGCTGGTATGAGACATGATATTGCTCATTTTGTGTCAAAGTGCTTAGAATGTCAGCAGGTGAAGGTGGAGCATCAGCACCCTGCAGGGCTTTTATAGCCTAATTTGATACTGGATTGGAAATGGGATATCATTTCCATGGATTTTCTTGTGGGGTTGCCTGTTTCTTCATGTTGTCATGATGCCATCATGGTCATTGTTGATAGATTGACCAAAGTTTCTCATTTTGTTCCTATTCAATCTTCTTATACAACACCAGTGGTGGCACAAGTCTTCTTGGAAGATGTGGTGAGGTTGGATGGGATCCCAAGGTAGATAATTTCTGATAGAGATCCTTGCCATACTCTTTTGAGTTGGGATCGGTTGGAGGATAGGGTACGTTTAGGAATGGATTTGCTTCGTGAGATGGAGCCACAGGTTGAGCAGATTCATGAGCATTTGGTTGCTGCTCAGGATGGGCAGAAGAAGTATATTGATGCGTATAGAGTCAATTGCCAGTTTCCAATTGGCAACCGTGTGTTTTTGAGAGTGCATCCGTGGAAGAGTCTGATATGTTATAGAAAGGGTTCTAAGTTGGTACCTCATTTTGTAGGCCCTTTTGAGATCTTTGAGAGGATAGGACTTGTTGCCTCGTCTTGCCTTGGCACCGACTCTATCCCGCATCCATGATGTCATTCATGTTTCTGTTCTTCGACCTTATCATCTTGATGTGACCCATGTTCTTCATTGCAATGCTTTGCAGGTCAAGGACAATAAACTTTCCATGGAGCCTATGCACATTCTTCAGTGTCAAGATTTGACCCTCAGGGGTTGTACCATCAACCAAGTAAGCATCCTATGGGACCCAAGTGATGAGACCTTAGTGACATGGGAAGATGCAGTGAAGATGAGAGAGCTTTATTCTTATCTGTTTTAGGCTTCCAGGACTAAGCGTAGGCTTGGGGAGGAGGATGTAGTACCCCTCCTTGATTAGACTCTTTTTGTATGTTTTTGATTGACTTCAGTGGAACATTATTGTATATTGATTCAGATTTTATGCGATGTTATTTCATGCTTTATCTGGATTTGTGGTGTATCATTTTATGCAGTACCTTATTGCTTATAATTAATGTTATTTTATGGAGCGTTATCATGGATTGACACTCTTACCTTATATGTATGATACATTATTTATGTGTTACATGTTTGCATGTGTATGAGATATGAGGAGATGATTTTCCTTCTCTCACTTTGGTGAGACAAGGAGCATCACGATTCTCCTTCATCGTTGTGCGTGCTGTGTCTGTATATATATATATATATATATATATAGATATATATATATATAGATATAGATATATATATATATATATATATATATATCTATATATATATATATATATATCTATATATATATCTATATATATATCTATATCTATATATATATATATATATATATATATATATAAAAGGGGGTAAAGATTTATTCAGAAATCATAGAAATACAAAGAAGAGGCCTCAAGCCCACCAAGACAACAACAAAAAACTAAAAGGAACCTAAAGGAACCACTGCCACCACCACTACAAGTCTAGTGACCATAGCAATAGATTCGACTGTCGGATTTTGAATGATAATAACTTTTTGCAAAGCCCTCAAAAAGATAATGTTCCACAAAATAGGGCCAAAGGCTAGCTACTTTGGAATTGCACGAAAAATTAGGGTCATCCGGAGCCTTGAAGGGCCTCAAAAATGATAATAAAACTAAACCAAACATAAAAAGGAATTTGATCCTATAGCACGGGGTGCTCTTGCATCATCCTATCTTCAAGCATTAGCTTGTCTAAAGTTTCAAGATAATCATGAGATATACCATCCCTTCCACTAAAATCCCAACCACCAACATGCTCTAAAGCTCACTTGGCCAAACAATTAGCCACTCTATTCCACTCCCTAGGAATATGACAAAAGGAGACAAATTACAATGTGTTACACATTTGTAAAATTTGTCTGACCATAGAAGCTAATTGCCAACTCACATCATTCAAATTTTGTTTGTTCAACATGTCCACAACAATCTGAGAGTCTGAATCACAAATAATCTTCCTCCATCCTAAAGAACAACCCTGCTCAACAACAATCTTAATAGCTAGGGCCTCCATAAGATTGTTGGATTGCTGCTTTGTATAAATAGAGAAGAAAAAAACTACACAACCATCATCACCTCTACCTATACCTCCAATATCTGCATGTCCAGGATTCCCATGGGAAGAGCCATCAGTATTAATTTTTAAGATTCCCACAAGAAGGGGAATCCACCTTCCATCTCTACTTATCCACTGCTTTGCATGACAAGATCTATTTCCAGCAGCACAGTCCATTTTAATGTTTTCCAATTGCAGATTCCTTACAATATCATAATCACTCAAATCAACATTTACAGACAAATTGCATTTATCTGAGATTGTCTCCTGAAACCTGTTAACTATCTTTTGCCACAGCTGAGAACTCCCTATATCTGAATCACAAAATACCCTCTGATTCCTTTCTAGCCATAAATTCTAGATAATAAGAGCTGGCCCAATAGCCTAGGCCACTTGAAGAAAAGAGGTCTTTGTTGGGGTCTGCCCAATCTATCCCAAAATTCAATTAAGGAGGTAGCATGAAAACAAGCATGTTGCCAAGCCTCCCACCACTTGTACCAAATATCCCTAGAGAAAGGGCATAGAAAAAACAAGTGGGAGTAGTCTTCCTCATTATGCATACAAAGATAACAAATAGATGGTCCTTGGAAGCCTCTCTTTATGAAGATTCTCCCACGTGAGGCGTTTCCTCTGAGCAACCAGCCATATGAAGAAATTACATTTCAGCCAAGAAAAGCTATTCCAAACCTTCTTCCATGAGGGAACATCTGTCAAGCCATGCAATTACCTATCAAGCTGAGCATAACCTTCAGCAACAGAAAAATTGCCTTTTGGATTAGGACCCCAAGCCAGAGTATCTCTCTCCTTGAGGGAACTACATAACCTACCCTCCAAGATATTAAACAACACCACATGATCTTCATCTGAACCACCCAAGGGCCATTCAAGAGGATCATTCCAACAAGTCACCTCAACCTGTCCAATGCGCCTAACTATTTTAAAATTCTCCACCTTAACCCATCCAACATCACTGAAAATGTTGGAAAGAGGCTGAAGCTGAGGATAACTAAACAAAATAGGAGGGTGACCATCACAAGAGTCCTGCCAAAAAAGAGCTTCAGAGCCTCTATTACAAATCCAGAAAAGACCATCTTTAATAAGTTGGGCACCTTTTTTAAGAGTATCCCAGATACAAGATCCCCTACCCACTAAACTAAGATGAGGAACCTCATGATCATTAGCACCAGGGAGATACTTGTGGGTTAAAATCTTGGCCCAATCCTGATCCTGACTGTTACACCACCTCCAATACAAATTAGCTACCAAGGCCATGCTAACCAAAGCAATAGATCTGAGGCCAAGACCCCCAGCATGTCTCGGTCTACAAATAGAGTCCCATTTAACTAAACTCCACTTAGAAGAAAGAAAACTACCAAACCAAAGAAATTGACAAGAAAGAGCATCAAACTCTCTCACAAATCTAGAGGGGGGAGCTTGCACAAAACACCTATAAATGGGAAGCTCTTGCACCATAGTCTTCAGAAGAATCACTCTTCTAGTAGAGGATAACCACCTATAGGTCCAATGATTAACCTTACCATGAAATTTATCCAAAATTCCTTGCCAAAAATCTCCGCGTTCACCCCCAAATCTAAAGGAATCCCAAGGTACAATGAAGGAAGAGACCCCATCTGAAATCTGAGGATCCTGGAAATCCTATTCTGAATAAGCCGAGGGGTATTAAAGAAATATATGGATGATTTATCTTCATTAATTTTCTGACCCAAGGCTTTACAATAGATATCCAAAGCTCTCCTGAAATTCACTACCTCATTGATTCTGGCCCTGCCCATCAAACCTGTGTCATCCACAAACTGAAGATGGGAGTAGGGAGGTAAAGCATTATTCCAACTCCAGCCCTGAATAAGACCATGTCTCACCTGGGAAGTGAGAAATCTTCTAAGACCTTCAGCCATGAGGATAAATAAATAGGGAGATAGAGGTTCCCCTTGCCGAAGCCCCTGTGAAGCACTAAACAATTATGAGGGTTCCCCATTAATAAGAACAGAGAAAGCGGTAGAAGTCACACAACTAAGAAGCCAATTCACCCACTCTTCTCCAAAACCAAAAGCCAAAAGGATCTTCTGTAAGAAACCCAACTCACCCTATCATAAGCTTTGGCCATGTCAAGTTTAATAAAAATATCCTTCTCCTTAGAGGAAGCCATCTAATGAATAGCCTCCATTTCTATCACAAATCCATCAAGGATCTGTCTTTCGTTAATGAAACCACCTTGATCCCTAGAAACCAAAGTGCAGAGGAGAGGTTTGAGTCATTCAACAATCAATTTAGTGATTTTCTTGTAGACAACATTACATAGAGCAATAGGCCTGTACTGATCCAATCTATTAGTCCCCTCCTTAGGAATGAGAGCCAAGAAGGTAGAATTCATAGATTTGAGCATTTGTTTAATCCTATGAGATTCTTGAACCACATCTAGAAGATTATACTTTATAATCTCCCAAAATTCTTGAAAAAACTCAATAGGAAACCCGTTAGGGCCAAGAGCCTTGGCTTTTTTCATTTGAAATACAACTCCCTCAAGTTCAGACAATGAAATAGGGCGCAAGAGAGCATCATTAATTTCAATAGAGACAAGAAGAGGAATATAGTTCAAGATGGCCCTCTCTTCCACCATAGCTTCAGGATCCTCTTTGGTAAACAAATTAGAAAAAAAACTAACAACTTCTATAGGAATTTCTTCTTTAGATGAAAGATGAACCCCTTCTGAAGAAATGAGAGAGGTAATAGAGTTACCATACCTATGAGCCTTAACATAATTATGAAAAAAAGCAGTGTTTCTATCACCTTCTTGGAGCCAATCCACATGAGAATTTTGTTTCCAGAAAATCTCCTCACACAACTCCCACTCTTCTAAGTCCTTTAGAGCAAGGGACTCGGCCATACTGAGCTCCACAGTGATCCCTTGATCCCTAATTTGACACGTAGCCTCATCCAGCTTGGATTGAGCTGCCATCTTGTTTCTATGCAGGTTCCCAAAACATTGTTTATTCCACCTCTTCAGTCTATATTTTACATTTTGTAATCTCTTCCCAAAGGAGTACATAGCCCGCCCATGGGCAGGCACCCCTTCATACCACCAATAAACCATAAGATCCCTCAATGACTGATCATGAAGGCACATTAATTGAAATTTTAAAGATAGATTTTTGGAGGTTCTAAAAGATGTAATAGAAAGCTTAATAGGCCAATGATCAGAACCCCTCCAATAAAAATTTTTTGAACTGGTGGACCACCTATCATGCACCCAAAAATAGGAAACCAAAAATCTATCAAGCCTTTCAAAGATAGCCTCAACACCACTCCTCCTATTATTCCATGTAAAGACACCATTAATTGGCTTCACATCAATGAGATTCAAGAGACCAATATTATCTCTAAGTAAATTTGAGGAAGGATCAAGTCTGAAAAACCCACCTTGCTTTTCCTCCAAACTAGTAACGACATTAAAATTTCCAACCATTATCCAGGGTAGAAAAGGATCCTAAGCCTAAACAAAATTTATGTGAGCCCAAAGATGAGACTTACCCACAAGATCCATAGGAGCATAAATATTAGAGAAGAGGCATCTTTCTCCTGTCTCAAAGCTAGAAGCGATCATAGAAATGGAAGACCTGCTAGAAAACCACCACAAAGGGGAAACTTTCCTCAAGTTCCAGAAGCAAGCAACCCCCTTGAACTACCATGAGAGCTCACTCCCTGCCAAAGGCCTTGGGGCTAGACATAGCAAGCACAACTAGCCAAACCATCCACTAAAAGCTTCGTTTCCTGAATAAAAACAACATCAGGAGATTCAGAGTCAATTAATCTACAACAACCTTTTGTCTAGGGATGTTGTTCAACCCCCTTACATTCCATGAGAGCACAATCATTTATGTGGTTGAGAGAAGTGAGGATCAATGGGCTTTACAAACCCCGACTCAACCAAAGTATCACCAATAAGCTTAACCTTTTCATGATCCATTTTTCGTCCACTCCTTAAAGGTTTGTCTAAAGAACCCATTTTGAGGATCTTCTATTGCAAGCCTAAAAAAGGTGGGGCTTTGTTACTCTTCACTGAACTTGAAGCCACAATAGTGGAAGGGGGAGTAGACACCATGACCACTGCACCTTTAGGGACCTATGACTCACTGAGATCTCTATTGTCTTGAACATGGGATGGCAAATCCGTAAACATTTGAATATCATGTTGATTCTCCAAAGATAGGGCCTGACCCTCTTTGTTGGAATCCCCATCTAGCACTTCATGCTAAAATTGGGCACCCAAGGACATTTCAACTGGACCTCCTTCCTCTTGGACCAAATCCTCTAGAACCTCAAACCTATTTAGGGTGACATCATTTTTCCTATCCAACTAGGTTCTCTTCTTTCCCTTATCTTTATTTCAAGGTTTCACAGGAATGAATCCATCTTTATCAGGAGGACCATTAGGCATATGGGCTTTCCCCTTATCTTCCCCCAAAACAGAGTGAGGAGGATCGGAAACAGTTGGTTTAGAAGATTAATTTTTGGGGCATCTCCGTTGTAAATGACCATATTCATGACAAATTCTGCATCTAAATGGTAGGGTCTCATAGTCTAACTGTTGGATCTAAGAAGATGTCCCCAAATAGATTTCCACAGAGTCTGGCAAAATATTATTTAAATCAACTTCTACCATATGCGAGCGTAGGAAATTACCTTTCGATCTTGAGTTTGTGAAGCCAAACCCATGGGTTTACCAAGAAACAGTGAGATTGAGTGAAGAATATCTTCCCTCCAGAACTCCAGTGGAAGCCTCGACAATTGAATCCACACGGGCACATGAGAGGGAAGCTCCTCACCAGAATTAAAGCCAATATGCCAAGGTTTGATGAAGAGTCCCACCTGGTTGAAAAAATAAGGGCCACCTTCAAAAGCCTTGTTCTTGTCTGCCAGGTTGGAAAAAATAACCAGAAAATAGTTATTGGCTACCATAAGTAGCTCCATGTCTCCTTCAAGTTTCCAAACACGGCGTGCCCAAGACTCTAAAACAAGTATAGAGAGGCAAAGACCAATGAATTTGCATATGAGAGCATGGTTGCACCAATATTCAACATCCTCTAAAATTTTCTCAAGTTAAATAACCAGAACTGAGTGATCTTGGGATCTCTCCAAACAACCATTCACCTTTCTCATGCGAAAAGGCTCTTTCGAAGAAGAAACACCTACCCCTGATTGGGAATGACCAATGTGTTCGTTTCCACATGCATGCATCAAATGAGACGGATCCACCATAGCTAGATCTCCACAGACCATCTGAGAAGAGGATACTCCTCTATTCTCCATGAATCCAGAGAAAATACCAAAAGAAGAAAAATAAAAGGGGCAGAAAACCCAACCCCAAAACCCCACAAACTCCAATGACAACATAGAGTAGAAGAAATAGAGGAGGGTTGCAAAAAAACCTTCTGGCAGCCCAAAAAACCCGACCATGGGCAAGCAAAAGTTGACCCCCAACAAGCAAGAACTCCCCCCCCAATTGCAACGAAGAAAGCAGAGCACAAATTACAAGCTAGGGCACTTTGGCCCTAGCATGACATCCACGCACGCATAGAGCCATGAAACTTTCCTTATATATATATATATATATTTATATTTATATATACATATATGTCTATATGCACTTGTCGCTATTTGGTGCAGGATATTGCAGGTACATGTACTGGGTAGGTACGGGGTATTGACTCCACCTCGTTCCACGGGTCTAAGCATGCCTTATATGTTCAATGGGAGTGGAGGAGATAGTTGTTGGACCCTATCTTGACCCACAGTTATATTCATGTGAGTGTTGTCAGTCGTTTCTCTTTCCATTTGGTTGGTATGCGAGTCATAGTGCTTTGGTTTGGTCATTTGTTAGTGATCATTTGATCATTCTCCATTTTGCGTGTTTCCATTTATCTAAATGGTTATTTAATTGAATGGATGATGCTATCTTATGTTGGCGTAATTAGTTAATTATTATGATCTAAGATTATTGATTTGATTAAATTAATGATTTGCTAGATTAAATGGTTAAATGGCTTATTTCATTGTGTAAAGTGCATTAATATATTTTGTGGAAGGAAGTAAATAATTGCCTAGCCATTTAAGTGTTAAATGATTGTGTTGAAGGAAAGTATTTTGGAAGTAGAAAATAAAATAAAAAGCTTTTCTTTTTACCTTTCCATTTGACTTCATTTTAATTGTTGGAAAAGAATTGTTGATGGAAAAGGAGTAAATTTGATTGCTTTTTAATTTTTAAATAAATGTATCTGATTGGTGGAGAAAAGTTTCAACCTAGAAATTTTACGTTGAAATTATTTTCCCATATATTCCTCGAAATTCATGTGAATGGAAAGGTAGAATTTTTAGAGAGAAATTTAGAAAATCATTCTGAAGGAGGAAATGGAATTCCATTTGGTTTGCAAGGATTGGGATTATCCATCATTTTCCTTGATAGTTTGCTTCAAGGTTGGATGATCTCTTCTTGTTTTAAATTTAATTTTGAATTTTTCAGTTGCTTCTTGTGTGTTGAAAAAATGCAAATCCCCTTATAAATTCTTGTGAAATGATTGGAATGGAAGAAAAAATGCCTATTATTGTTGATTTTGTGAATCTTATATCATATGATTGCTTATAGGAAATAAATGGTTCATTTCTCTATTTGCTGTATGTTTTGTTCTTGAAATCAACTTCTAGAAATTACCTCTTCTATTGTTGCCTAAATCATTATCTATTTGGTTCTTGTGTGATTTTACCTCACCATTTACCTTACTGGTCAAAATCCCTTTGAATTTTGGATCTTGGCACTGTGTGTTTGTGCCCGTCAAATGATCTGGAAATGAATTGTTTTCATGTTTAAAAGATTTAGTATCATTTTGATTTTTAAATGCTTTGGGAAGTATAAATTTTTATTAATATGGACTTTACCTTATCCGTGGCGGGCTAGTCCCACCATGCAGGTCAGTAGTGTCTGCTATTGATCAACAATATTACTAGCAAAACTACCAGTTGGTATGACTATTACTAGTTGGTAGGACTGATACTTGTCGGTAGTGGCTAGTACCGGTGGTAGCAGCACTACCGGTTGGTAGGACTGCTACTGGTTAGTAGTAGTGCTGCCAATCGGTAGCGGCTGCTATCATTTGGTAGCAACACTATTGGTCGGTAGGCCTGCTACCGGTCGGCAACAATACTACCAACATGTAGTGTCTTCAGCCTCGGCAGAAGCACTATTGTGGGTTGGACTTTGCCCCCGCGTGACCTTGTCCCTTGGCAGTACAAATTCCTATGTGCTATGAATTTAAAATTTATTAAAAGAAATATTTTAAAGTGGATTTTTATGTTAAATAAAATAGTGATTTTCAATTGATTTTTATTATGTGGTTTAATAAAGTTATCTTTGGAAATCAAGGCATGAATAAGTAATTCAAATTGGTTAATTTGGATATATTCTGGAAATGAATTAAATGCCTATTAGGAATTCGTGTTTTATTCGGTTGAGTATTTAATGTGAATTTTATCCTTGATGGAATATTGATTTGGAAATTGAATAGATATGAATGTCGTAAAAGAGTGCTTTATTCAATTTTCAATGAATGATGTTGCAAGTGCTTATGATGCTAATTTTCTCAAAGATTGTCTGAGTGTGGACTTAGTGAAATTAGCTTTCCTTGCAAGAGTTATATTGTGTTATTTTTGGTATGTGGTTCAGTCATCTTGTGGTGGCGTATTTGGTACCTTTGACCAAGTGATATATGATGAATTCATTGTCTTAACCATGTAGTGTCTTGCCTTATGGTTAACCAAGAGTCGGTATATCCTTGTTTTGACCACTTATTTTTGGATAGTGTTGTTATGGTTATTTGCTTTGTCATAGGGTCCTCGTGAAGTGACTGTGTTCGTTTAGTGCTCTTTGAGAGAGTGGCTTTCGAGTGGGGGCTGCTCCCAAATGGTTGGTAGGATAACCCATTGAAAGTTAGCTAATAAAGTGATAATCTAATTAATTGATTAGGTTGGTAGTTCATAACATTAAATAAGATATTGTACCTCGGGCATAGGTGAGTGCTTGTACCAGGCTCATAATGTAGCAAGAAGGCCTGGAATGGAAAACCGACCACCTTGTCTTCACGAAAAGTTGGTAGGGTCTGCATGAGACTTAGTTAGAGTCGGAGGTTTAGGAAAGGTTACCAGGATAACCCAGGATGGGGGTCGGGACCTATGGACGCTGACCATGGTAACCATCATAAGTTATGCGATGACACTCTCTCTTTAGGTTCACTTGTGGTTTTCAAAGTCGGTTCACTTGTGTTTTGTGATGTTAAGTCACCTGGGTTATTGTGGAGTCTCTCTGCGATGTCATGGTGTCGTATTGTTTTGTCAACCATGTCATGTTGTTGCTTGCTTGAGGATCCTCAGCTATCTCCTAGCACAGTGGGGTGATTCCATTTTGGGAATTACATGGTCGGGTGGTAGTGCTACTTCCCATCGGATGTTCTTGTTCATACCTTCATGCGAGGATTGGCTTCACAGGTATTTCTATGGTTAGTGGCTCATGCTTATCTCATGTTGTAGAATATTGTTATTTGGAGACCTATGTGGTCATTGTATCATGATCTTTTGTAACCTTGTATTTGGTTAAGTTCTATCTTTATATGTATATTGAGAAGCCATATATTGGAAGAGCAATGTTATCATAAGATTGCGATGTTATATATTAGTTTCCTTCATGTTATGTGTATATGCCTATTTAAGAGAGATTATGGTGTATCCTTTCAATCTTTCAAATGGGGTAATCTGTTATTGCATATGGCTTCTTGTGATCATTGAGTTAATGATGGATTATTGGATTAACCTTAATTGTCGAATTTATCTTTTGGTTTTAATTCTTTGTTGGTTACCCTTAAGGAATTCGGGTGTAAGTCTCCCGCTTGTGTTATCGTGGATGTTGTGTGTTATGCACTTATTGTGTTTATACTTTAAAAATAAATTGTTTCACCCTTGTTGTGGGCTTTCGTTTGGGGTTCCTGGTGGGGCATTACACCAAAGGCAACATTGAGGTGCCCTTGAGGTACAAACATCTACAGAAACAATGGATAGTCAAGGAACTTCCTCCAATAAACACTGATTTTTGTGTTAACAATATGGTATATCGCATAGCACCATCGTCGTTACATGGTTTGGGTCTATTTTTTATGGACGACATAAAGGTATGTTACAACAAAGTTGTTGAATTGATGGAGTTTGTCGAACCTTGTTACAATTACAATAATTGGATGTAGATTTTTTGATATTAAAAAAGTATGCCTAGGTATGCACTGTCGGCAAACTATATATAATAGAAAGAGAAAGATAAAAGTAAATGAGTGGCTGTATACATTGATGGAAGGCCAAAACAAATAGGGAATATTGCAGGTTTTATAAATAGTACCCGACTTGGGTCAAATAATAAGCAACCCAATTGCATATTTGAGGCACGAGAGGGAAATCATGTATTCGTATGTGTGATAAAATTAATAAGTGTAGGGGAAGAACTCCTACTCGATTATAATTTGAATTTTATAGATACAAATAAAGTTACTATCATGGGGGTGGTACGTACTATATACCATTTAAATTAACCAACCTCTAATTAATGACTCCAATATACCATTTTATTATTAATTTTTTTTGCTGAGTCTATTGGTTTCATTTCGCTAACGTTTTTATATTTTTTTTTATCACAGGGAGACATGGATCCATCACATAGCACAGACAAAGATGTTGGTCACGACACTTCTACCAAGCAAGTAAACCTCATTGTAATTGTACAAATTAGATAGAAGCAAACTGTTACATTATTATGTTCTTTTCTTAAGTGTTTTGGAGTAATTTTGATAGTTAATGATATTCTTGTCATAGAGGATGTTCAGGGAATGGGAAAGGGAGATGGAGTACTTGAGAACCTCTCTAGGGATGTGGACTCAACAGGGTTAAGTGATGGTGACATCGCAAATTCCACAAACCCTATAGAATTGATAAAAAAGTCTATTAGAAAAATTAGTAGAGAGATTGTTGCCTTGGCATTCATGCAGCCTCAGACTGATGAGGTACAAGAGAGGGTGCAAAAATTGATGTAGACAATAGAAAACCTGCAAGTAAGTAGTAATGAAAGCTTTAATTATAACAAAACTTCAATAATGGTTTATGTTTTATACTCTTTTATGTCATTAACTAAAATATGTATGTGTTATTGTTATAGAAATTTATGCATCCTCATCAACCTGGTGGCCATGATTAGGGTATTGTAGGTAGTTTAGGTGATGATGATTGTCTATACATTAAAACTAATCCTTCTTTGGACTTGTGAACTTGCTTTTTAAATTCTAGTGTTATTGCTAATATATTTATTATGTTGTTGATGGAGAGGGATCTAGTTGATTCTCTTCATGACTGATCATTCATACCTCAGGGCAACAAACCCCCTTAGACATACATTCACTTGTTCTCAACAAACCTCCAACACATCCTTTTTCTAGATCCTTGACTTGGATCAACCCCTTAATCATAGGACCTTGGCTATTTCTTTGACTCAAAGGAAATTGCCACTTGCACTTTCTTTGACATTTGACTCCACTATGTGCCAAGACAACAGTAACAATGAGATCACTATCTACCCCTAATGTAACTATCCTGCTATGATCCTACTGAAATACTCATATTTCCCAAATCCATCTTGAGGACCTTCACTCTTTGAATCACTCTAGCTCTCACAATTTGACTTTGATACAATACTAATTCTAATTAGGACCAGTAATAGTTTAAAGACGCATCTCCCAATTTTCATTTTTCCATAGACAAAACTAGTGGTTCCCAACGACACATAAATGGACTTCTTTCCCCTGAAAAAAAAACACAATTCTCAACCCTCCCAACCACCCTATGAAACATCTTGACCTTCTATTGTCTTCACACTATTCACAAAGATAACAAAAAACCAATGTGATAGTATTACTTAATTGATCCATTCACTATTTTATAACCCTTCAACTATTCTTGGAAAAGACATAAACTCACCCAAGCATTCCCCTTACATTCTACTCCAACACCATTCCTAATAATTAGGTTGATTCTACAAAATGAAAAGGTTTAAGGTCATGGTTTGATTTCATGTCTATTTGGACCTATTTCAATGTGTTTAAGGTCATGGTTTAACAAAATGTTGAAAGTTGTCATTATTGACAAATATTGTCATGAGCAACTTTTCTTTGTAAAGGGCAATTTTATGTCTTTAATGGTTAAGTGGAGTTTAAAAGGTATTTATAAGAATTGGGCAGGTTGAGAAACCTATAAAAAGGCCTATCCTCATTCATTGTAAGGTTGGAATGCCATATATTAAGGAAAAATCAATATAATCTTAAAGCTTTTTGCACTTTTCATGTGTTAGTCCATGTGACATTCACTTCTAGGCCTTGGATCCTTAAATTTTGTTATTCATTTTCATTTATTACCCACTGGAGATGAAAGAGGACCGAATCCCCTCTATTTTGGCTTTGGCTTCATCCAATTTGATTTTGTTTTAAAAAAGATATTCCAATTTTTGTAAAGCACTGTCAAAACCCTTCCTAGGCTTAATAGTGACTGTAAATAATGTAATGCATCATTTGTAGCCATAGGAAAACCACCAAAACTGGTGGGAAATTATAAAATATCATTCCTTTTCTTATTTTGGTGTTTTCAAGGGCTCATGAGTATTTTTGGCATGTGCTAGTTGAATGCAAGGGATTGATTTCTGAGTCAGAGTCTGAAACATAGTGAATTTATGGAGTTTGAAGTGGTGTGAATGCATCAATGGTTCTTGGGGAGTTTGGTGAAGGGAAAGAGGAATGTTTGAGGGCTCCATTGAAAAGGGAAAGGGTCACCAATTTGAAGAACCAATAAATAAGAAAACCTTTGGCTATCCTAAGTTAAAAGTGACTATGACTGTCTTAACAAAACCAGTGAGATGGCAATTTATTGTTTGCCAAATAGGGTGTGATGGGAAGTTTAGTGGTTGGAGTTTTGGGAAGGTTAGTACGTGGACCCTATAAATTCCTAGAATCCTTTTGGAGGCACTAGGGAGAGGGGAGGAAGGCCATGTTCATGATTATCCCAAGCCTACATGACTAGCAGAAAAGGATAGTGGTGTAACACTAAGACTTCCTTTGTACTTTGGTTGGTTGGTGGAGTAGAGACCCCTTTTGTTTATGTTGATAATTCTTCTTGGGATTCCTATGATGTATATGTGTTGGGGTTATCCATTGTATCCTTTGAATGGGGATTGGAAGTCTTAGTTGAGCATGTACTAGGGTGAATGACTAGTGGAAGGTCTTATGGTGTTGGAGTGTTAGAGGACATGTGGTTTGGATTCATACATGTTGAAGAGGTCTTTGTGAGAATATTCCAATGAGTGAAAGAGGGCTAATAAGCACAAGTGTGGTTTTGGATGTATTGTACTTTGTGAGTATTATCACTACCTCTTATCTTCATCTCAAATAACAAAAGGAATACAATGAAAAACACAATAAAGGATTTATTACAAATAGGGTACTTTCAGCCTAGATTTAGCCCTTTTTCTTCCTTTGTGGTCTTGGTAATAAATAAGCATGACACAATGAGAGTGTGCATTAAGTGAAAAATACTAAATAGGTATCTACAGTAATAAATTGGTACCTAATCCCTAGGATTGATAAGCTAATAAACAAATTCCATGGAGTAATCTATTTCTAAAAAATAGTCCTTGAATTGGGTCACCATCCAACCCATATTTGAGAGGAGGATATATATAAGACAACTTTAGATGAAACCATATTCACTATGAATATTTATCATTTTATTTTCCTTGAAAAATGTGCCTACAATATTTTTAGAGCATAAATTACATATATAGAGCACATCATCAATGTAAATGGAGTGCAAGTAGACTACGAAAAGATCAAGGTGGTTGTAGGTTGTGGGTTTGCCTCTACCCCTTGGCCTATAGAGTTACTAAAAAATATTTTATAAATGTTTATCATAGCTAACCACTCCCTTAACCAGCCTAACAAAGGAAGGAGCCTTCGATTGGATGAAAGTGAAACAATAGAATTTTGACAAGCTAAAGGTGGTAATGAGGTCATGTCCTGTATTAGCTATTACTAAATTTTTTATTCCATTTATTTTGGAATTTAATTATTTTGGAGAGGGAATCAAAGTAACACTCATGGAAAATCACCCCATTGCCTTTCAAAGTTATAAATCCAAGTAGGCAAAACAGAGATTATCAATCTATGATAAGATATTTTGGCCCTCATGCAAATATTGACAAATTTCAAGATCAAGATGAACCATGAAATCTTGAAATATTTTGTCAACCAAAAATATTTGAATGAGAAATGAAAAAAAATGGTAAACTAAACTTCAAGCATTTGATTTTGATCTCAAGTATGTGAAGGGAAAAATAAATAGTGTTGTTAATTCTTTATCTATGACAACAACCTTGAATTTAATGTCCGACATCTCCGCAATTGGAAGACTAATATGTGACACATCATACACAAAGAATACATTAAGTATTGGCATTCTAGAAGTGAAATAACTGATTAAAAGTACTTAATATTCAATGACCTCATGCTTTAAAGGACAAGATTATAAGAATCTAAGATTAAGACAAAATTTCTAAGGGTAATCCATTACTTCCTTTTGGTGAGCCACTAGTAGTATTTTAAAATTGATAAGAAAATCAAAGATATGTGTACTTGGAAGAGACTCCAAGGTGACATCCTCTAATAGGTCAAGGATTATTTTATTTGCAAATGAAACAAAATAAAGTAGTCATTTCAAATAAGATTGTTTCCTACCTTGCCAATTATTAATAAAAATGGGTGAGTACCTCAAGGAATTCATTGTAGGACTCCTCAAGGTCCAAGTCAAGGATTGTATATACATAGTTGTGGAATAATCCATTTATTATGTACACCTCTTTATCATTTATTTGAATTAAAAGGCACCATAGGTTGCTAAAGCGTTCTTCAGGGAAGTGTTTATGATTCATGGGCCACCTAAGAGAATTATGAGTGACATACATACTCAATCCTTGAGCATATATAAAAGGCTCTTTTGTTTCGTTGGAACCAAATTCATGACCAACACTAACAATTACCTTCAAATGGATGAACAAATTAAGATAGTAAATAAATGGGTGGAATGCAATAAAAAACTATGCAATGGACTAGCAAAATGCATGGATAAAATGGCTTCCCTTGGAGAAGTACCACTATAATACAACTCATCATATTGTCAATGAGTTGAACTGCTTCACGATATTATATGGGTATGAAGATTAAAAATTTCTTGACCCTGTTTATTTTGATAATAGGTTCCAAAGAGCAAGTGACTTGATCCTACAATTCTAATACATTTTGAAGTCACTCAAAAATAATCTCCAACAACAATAAAATCAACAAATGTATGTGTGTTGATTGCCATCATATGGATGAAACATTTTAAATAGGAGAGTTGGTGTTTTTCTCATTGTAGGCTTGCAAGCAGTCATTTGTAAAGGCAATCAAATATGAAAAACTTGGTCCTCACTTTTAGAGGCCATATAAGGTCCTAAAGTAGGTAGTTGAGGTAGCATATGAGTTGTAATTATTAGATGAAATTAAAATTCATAATGTGTTTTATATAGTCTAATTGAAGAGGGCACTGGGAAAACATATTGAACCTTCCTCGAACATATCTCCTCATCTTGGTCTCTAAGACAGTCGTAGAGACCAAAAAAAGGAAATTCAAGAGAAAAACCATAACCAAGTACTTGATTAGATGGAATAATATTCTTACTAAGGATGCAACATGGGAAGGCCCACACTTTCTTGAATATCCAGGATTTTAATTGCTCGAGGGAAACATAAATTGGTTAGGTTAGACTTGTCATGTCCTCTTTTCATGTAACTCATGTCATGGATTGAAATGCACATTTATTGACTTTGAAACTTTCCTTGATATCACTTTTCATGTATATCATTCCCCTTTATCTTCCAAGTGTTGGTCTAAGTCCCCTAAAGGTCAAAGTATGAAAGCATAGTAAATCTCATGAGTTTGTGTAATAAATTAGAGTTACAAAGTTAACCTTCCCAAAATGACTTGCTTCTCAATTTTACTTCTCTCTCTATCCCCATCAAGGTATTTAACCTTCCCCTACCACACCTCACAACTGTTACTTTCTTTCACTCATATCTTCATTGGAATATTAGAGTTGTACATGCCATCATCCCTTTTCCCAACCCGTACCTTCAAACCACATTACTGTCTTTATTACCCCTCTCCACCTGCCACCCTTGGCATTATGAATACAATTAATGGATTAAATATCAATGTGGCTTCATGTGGGATTCCAAATGGCATTGAAATTCATCCAAGTATACTTGAAATTAAACTACTTGGGTCCATCTAGTAGGACATGCTAAAAGGGAAGCAACAAGTACCATTAATGCAATAGTTCATTTCCATACTTGGAGAATTGCATATTGCAAAGGACCCTCATCCACACCTTCCAAGCCTATTTTTACATAGGAGGATGCCATTGTAAACTTGATGCATCTTCAAACAAACCAACACAAATCCAAACTAGAAATGACTATGAGCACTTGTTGTTCAAGCATCCAAATCTAAGGACAAAATCCTAGAAAAATATGGAGGTTGAGGGATGAAAAGACCATAAGTATCACATTATAGGACGAAAATCCTTTGATTGAAGTAGTGGTCCCATATAAAGTCTTATTCAAACTTTAATCATGGTCAAAATCATCAATATGAAGTTTAGATGACACAAAGTTTTCATGGGTGTAAGATTTTATGTTTTAGTTTGTCATAGCTATTTAAGCTAGATTTTTGTAGTGTTCTATAGTCTTGTTTAATATAATAGTTGACATATAAGCTAGGTTATCTAAAAAATATTGTATTTTGAATTTGATGTCATTGTTGGGTAGTTGTGAGTTGACATAATTATAATTATTGAGTAACTTCAATTATGGCTGATTTCTTCCAACCAACCTTGAATGCATGATTGATCCTCATCCCAATGAAAAATAATTGGAATGCATATTATCTATAAAAAAAAAATTAAATCCTCATCAAAATTCTGACATCCTCCTAAATTTGCACCGATGACCAAACCATTAGACAAACAACATCCTCATCGGTGCATAGTTCCTGGTCGGCATCATAATTTTGATGCCAATCAATGAAACATCTGACGAGGATTCTGTATGTCCGACAAAACTGTCATGGCGGACAAACAACATCCTCGTCAGTACATAGTTATTGGTAGGTGTCATAATTTTGATGTCTATCCAACAAGGATTCTCTACACCCAACAACATTCTCTTACTGGATGAGCGGTCATGGTCGTCATCGGAAGAGTTTAGAGTGTCGTCAGAATTTCAACGTTTGTTGGCACTGTCAGAATGTCCGACGACGAGTTTTTGATGGCTTCATTTCTCGACAGTTTGAATAAAAATAGTCAAAATTCTAATAATCATCCATCAGAAAGGAGCCCCAAATGTACTAGTGTAAGCATACCAATTCATCACCCAAAGTAGCAAAAAAGAAACAAAGATGGAAATAGTTATCATCTTTCCATCAAGTGGGGGAAAATAATAGATAATACACATGGGGGCAAGAGGAATCCAAGTGTTTGGTAAAAAAGAAATGTCTACAATTCAAGGGGAACTCCTCATAGTTAATCATATATGTCAAAGGTCTCTCACCCACCTTCAAAATTATTTCTTCGAGGAGAACCTTGGAAAGATCCATCTCCACCAAGATTTCATCATATGATGTGGGGGTAAAATTACTAGTCTTAGGGCCCACCTTGAGGACATAACCTAGCTTATTTCGAATACCCTCACAAGCTAATTTGCACAAAACATGTAGCGGGAGGGAAGCCATTCTTAACCAAATAAGATTGATAATGGTATACTCATTTAAAGGATCAAAGGAGGGTGTTTAGGGGTGGAGACAGAGGGTGATAGCCTCATTTATAGTCTCCCATAGTAAATACAACTTCATGATCTTTAGAAGAGTCAAATAAAATGACAAAAAAACACAAATTCTAGAAGGGTGCTCAAACAAATATTATTAGGGTTTCTATATAATATAAACACCATTAATTTGTGGTTCCACTTCCTTGCATGCTTATACAAGGATTGTTTAAGTAAATAATTAATGATTTCTATTGTGATCCCCAATTTCAAAACATGACACAAATTCTAGACCTTTGTATCAACTCGATGAAGGCATAAAGGTAAACATAAGATTAAACAACAAAACAAACATCAATTAATGAGCCTAGTGTTGAAAACATGACATGACTAAGAGGGGGTTCAATCAGTCTAGAACTTCAAAATAAATTTAATAGTAAATAGAGCTAACTTAGCATCAACCATCAACACAAGAACACCAAATTTACATGGAAAACCCAAACTAGGAAAAACCATGGTGAGAATGTAACATAATATATAATAATTGTTTAGCATGAATATGTCTTCCTGCCAAATAGCCCACTACTGTAGTCTTGAAGAATAAAGTGCACAACCTTAGGAAGGATAAAAAATAGGACTTTCACAACTAAATATTATTGGCATTATGTGAACCGACATGAAGACATAATGATATTGTATGTTGTCATTGATGTCAATATGAGACATGGTGAGAACTGACACATGCGATAGGTGAAGAGAGAGGAACCAACATATGTATGAACCGGTTTATATGCCAAAGTGAAGTGGCACATTTGTTCAAGGTGAACTGGCATGTAGTTATGAGAACTGGCACATGGAAGCATTGTATGGCTACCAGTTGGAAGGTAGCTTCCACTTCAGGGTTTCCGGTTGGAGCAACTCAAGTGACTCAATCAGTAATCTTCGTGTGATGCGTCAACAGTATGATGGAGGACAGATCATGTTGCCACGTAAGCTCTGTGCACATGAAGGATCTTGCATGAAGAAGACTATTCCTATCCACCTCAGGAATGTGCGAAGTCTGTCAAATGGTGATAATGTGTGATGGGTTATCAGCCGCCATGAAAACGGTGGATAATGGATGATGGAGAATGTCTTTAGATCGATTCAAGATTGTTGCATTTAATGCAGTATGATTCAACGGTCAGGATCGAACTGTTTGAATTGCTTAACCTAACAGGTTTAGGGTTTAGAGTTTTTGCTACCGACCTGTATGTTTCCTATAAGGTCAATGTTGTGTTTCTTTCTGAGGTTGTTGGCAAAAGTTGTGAGTGTGTATCTAAGGGAAGTGATACGTGATTCTTGCCAAACCAAAGGAGAGAAGAGTTAGCTGCAAAGTGAATGTCCAGAAGGTGAAGAGGAGCCAAAATGGATCTGCATTAGCATTGAGTGTTGTTAACAGATCATTGTAATACCTGTTGATCTCTAACCACTTCAACAATTGTAAAATCCCCTAACAGGATAGCCCTAACTAGCTTGATTCAAAATCCCTTAAATCAGGTGGTCTTAACCAGCTTGTTTCAAATCCCTTAACTGGGTAACATGAGGCTAATGAGTTCTGAGAAGCTAGAGAAGCTTAGGAGATCTTTTCAGCTATTGAGTTCTTAAAATCCTCTAACAGGGTGACCCTACCGGGTTTAACCCTTAACCGAGTGATCCCTAACAGGATCGGTTCCTACCAGAACCTATTGTAATGTTCTTAACCGGACAAGGCTCCTAATAGAGTGGACTTCAAAAGAGTTCAAAAAGTAGCTTGTGGGTATTCATCCCCACCGTGGTTTTTCCCAGTTGGGTTTCCACGTGAAAAATATGTGTGTCATGTGAAATGCTTTTGTCTTGTGATGCTTTGTTTTATCTATTATGTACATGAAGGTTCTATGTTTTATGCCTGTCTATAAAACATATTGAAGTCACTGTTGTGAAGATTTCATGGTTAAGTCTACTAGTTCATGCATGTGAATATTATGATAATGTGGTATTGAGCTAAGAGAAAAGCTTATTAAGTGACCGGTTCATGACTAATTGAGCTATTCTGGATGTTACTAGTTGCACTCTATTTTACTGGTATCTCTATTTATCAATCATTTGGAGTGTTTGTTGTCAAACCGATTTTGGACTGTATTTGTGTTTGTACTAATTCAACCCCCCCCCTCTCAATACCGGTTTGGTACTAGTGGTTCATCATTGAGTTATCAAATATCACTCCTTAAGGGCAAGATACAAACTACTATTGAGGGACACACTATCAATCAACAATGAAAGAAATGGTTGACTTGCAACTAGGAAGGATTCTCCTGAACATAAAATTGTCCTTGAACAACTAGATGAAGTGACCAACATCATAGAAAACATCTTTGATAATATCCACTATCACAACACATTTTCTTTCTAAATATATCACCTTGAAAGCTCTTTTCAAACTGACTTTCACAAAACTACAACTCAAATGTACTTGCATATCATTCACATAAAACTCTCATCAATTCACACAATCTACTTCCTATTACATTTCTCAAGTCATACATCCACACATCTTAAATATGAGATACAACATTGAAAACCTAATTGAAGTTTGGCCAAATCTGAATAAGCAATGTTACACAAAATAAACTAGCAAACCTAAAATACTCAAATCGGTTGACTCCAAGAGAAGGAGGAAACCAAAACATATTAAAATATATGTTTCCATGATTAATGCAATGATCCACACATTCTAACATAGTCTACAAATCCATTACCAAATGTAACATGTAGATATAATAACAAGTCAACCATAGAACCTCTTTCGATGCAAAATACTTCATGTGGATCTCCACACACCATGGTGAGACCCATAATAATGTCCCAATACACTATCCAACACATATCTAGACCAAAATAATATGATCCACTAAACCAAAATACAATTAGAAAAATATCCAAAGGGCACCAAAAGCTTCTATACTATTCTGACTGATACACTTCCTACCAGAGAACAAAGATAACTATCCAATACAAAATATCATAATCAACACCAAAAGTACTCAATGGAACTATACCAACCAAGAGCATATCTAGACCACCATCCATCAAGATAACCAAGTTTGACATCAGTGACAATCATACACACTCATAATTCCAACAATATCCCCCTTTGTCATTGATGGTAATAGTTGATCATAATACTTGAATAGTCTCACAATAGCTCTCTCTCCAATATCAAAACAACTTTATCTCCAATCTCAGAATTCTCTCTCCAATATCACAAAAAATATCTTTCCCCTTTTCACAACAATGATAAAGGGAACTGCATACCGTATTGACCAACACACACCATTTCTCCCCCTAATAGCAACAACAACAGCAATCAAGGAGATAAAGTATAAGTGTTGAATCTCCCTCTAAAAAGATGCACCACTGAAATGCATCTAGTTAGAAAAAGGAGGGGAAGTAACCCCTAGCTTCACCTTGAAATACTCAAAAGTATCCTCCATTAATGCCTTAGTAAAAATGTTTGCTACCCGTTCTTTCATAGGAATGTATCCTAATCTAACTTCTTTCTCTACAACCTTCTCCATTAAGAAATGATAACAGATTGAGATATGTTTTGTTCTTGAATGCAAAAAATGATTCTTTGAAATGTTTATACAATTGGTATTATAACACATAATTGGAATAGCTTTATCATATATCATACTGATATCCTTAAGATTCTACTTCATCCATATAACTTGAGTACAACAAGATGCTACTACAATGTATTTTATTTCTGCAGTAGATAGTGACATTGATTCTTGCTTCTTACTCATCCATGAAACCAATCTATCTCCCAAAAAGAATGCACCACCACTAGTACCTTTCCTATGACCAATGCTTTTGGCCCAATCAACATCTGTATATGCTTTCAACATGAAATATCCATCCTTCTTGTACCATAAGCCTCCTAAGTTCCTTTTAGATATCTAAAAAATCATTTCTTTATCATGAGTTTGCTTTGGATTAGCCTGAAATATTGCCACAAAACATGGAGCCTACATAATATTTGGTCTAGACGCAATAAGATGCAACAATCCTCCAACCATAAATTTGTACTTCTTTTGATCAACATTTGGACATGTATCATATTTTCCTAATTTGCAACGGATGACTAAAGAGGAAGAAATAGGTTTACAGTTCTCCATATCAAACTTATTTAACATCTCTTTGACATATTTAGCTTGCGAAATAAAGATTCCATCATCCAACTAAGTAAGTTGAAGACCAAGTAAAAATGACATCTATCTAATCATAGACATATAAAATTCCTTATGTATCTCTTCTGCAAATATTTTACACAAACCATCACTTCCTTAAAAAATAATATCATCAACATAAACAACAAAAAACAACAATTTATTGTTTTCAACCTTAAAATAAAGATTGTTGTCTACAATACCTTTCCTGAAGTTTTGTTGTAACAAATATATGTCCAGTCTAGCATACCATTCTCTAAATGTTTTCTCGAGTCCATAAATTCCTTCTTTAATATACAAGGCACATCTGGATCCTCTAACAATCTAAATCCATCTAGTTTCTCAATATACACTTCTTTTTCTAGTTCTCCATTCAAAAATGCTAACTTAGCATCCATTTGATATACCTTAAAATTTTTTTAGGCAAAGAAAGCAAGAAACATTCTAATAGCTTCCATTTTAGCTACTAGAGGAAAAATTTTCTCAAAATCAATGCCTACTACATGAGAATAGGCTTTACATACCAATCTTGCCTTATTCCATGTGACCTATCCTTGTTCATTCAATTTGTTTTGAAATATCCACATAGTTACTATCACATTTTTGACCACTGGTCTGGGTAGCCACTCTCGAGTCTAATTATTTTG
Organism: Cryptomeria japonica; assembly: GCF_030272615.1. NCBI lineage: Eukaryota > Viridiplantae > Streptophyta > Pinopsida > Cupressales > Cupressaceae > Cryptomeria > Cryptomeria japonica. Next base: position 513,119,409 of record NC_081415.1, on the reverse strand, counting down.
TATCTAATTTAATTCTTCTTCCATTTGTTTTACCCAACTTTCTTCTTTTATTTCCTCTTCATATGATTTAGGTTCAAAAATAAAAATAAAATAGTAATTTGCTTGCTTACTTTCCTCTATAACACTTCTTCTATATACTCCTTTGTTTTTCTCTCCAATTATCTGACCTTCATAATGATTCCTTTGCACATATATCGAGGTCTTGATTACTTTTTCCAATTTTTCTTTAGCTTCTTTAATTTCATCTATCTCTTCCTCATTATTATCTTCCATATCAGTCTTTTCTTCTATAGTAATTGGAATAATCTCAAATTTAAACTCTTAATGGGTTTAGGGGTAGTTTGATTCTATACTTCATATACTTTCACATTTGTACTTTCTACTATCTTGTTCAACCCTTTATTGTAACACTAACATGCCTTGTTGTTCATAGCATATCCCAAGAATATTATTGCATCTATTCTGGTGTCAAAATTTCTTGTATCATTTTCATCTCATCTAATATAAGACTTACCCCCAAAGATTCTAAAATACTTCACAACAGGAGATCTTCCATTTTGTAGCTTATAAGGTGTCTTAGTATGATTTACTCTTAGCTATACCATGTTAAGAATGTAAATAGCATTATACACAACTTATTTTCAATACACGTTAGCCAAGTTAGCATCCTTCATCATAGTTCTAGCCATCTCAATAATAGTCCTATTCTTCCATTCCACCATGTCATTCTATTGAGGAGTTGTTGGAGTAGAAAAATATCTTCTAATAAAACATTTCTCACAAAAATTGTAAAATTCATTTGATGTAAATTCTCCAGCTCTGTCAGATCTCAAACATTTGATGCATGCTTTAGTTTTTTTTTCTACCATTGACTTGAAAAAATTAATTCTTTCAAAAGATTTTGATTTTTCTCTAAAAAATGTAACCCATGTCATTCTAGAGTAATCATCAATAAATAACATGAAATACCCTTCTCTATAATGTTTGCTTGTCCTTGTAGGGCCACACAGATCTGTATGAATCATCTCTAATGGATATGAAGTAGAATACTCATTCTTGAAACTTATCTTTGTTTTCTTCCATAATTGACATCTTGTGCACACAATATCAATGGGCTTCATAAACTTTGGTAAATCTCTCACTCCTTTAGTGTTAATGATCTTCAACATGCTATCAAAGTTAACATGTCCCATCCTTTTATGACATAACAAAACTCATTTCTGTAAGTCAGAAAACATCTATTTCCACTCTTGTCATTTATGTAATAAACATTTCCACTTGTCTTAATGCCTTCCACTACCATCTTTCAATTTTTTCTTTTTCTGATTATACATCTGGTACTAGTGATCACAAATTTATAGCCTTTACTGCACATTTGATGAACACTCAATAAACTATGGTTTGAACCTTCTATATAGTAATAATCATTATTTTTATACTTACTATCAATCAAGATACTTCCTATTTTATAAATCTATGCAACTTCCTCTCTTGCAAAATTTACTTATCCACCATTGTACTTCTTGAGATCAATGAACTTGTCTTTAGCTCCTATCATGTGATTTGAACATCTGGAGAAAATGATCCATGATATTGGTTCAACTTTAGTATGCAGCTCAGTCTTCTAGACCCATCTTGATTTTTATTTTATATAGCTAGGAATAAAGATTATATTTGAGTCCTCGCCATCTTATTCTTCAGATGAATGTGTCTCAATGGAACAAAAACTCTTTTTCCTTATTTCTATCATCTATCCTTTTCTTAAAATCATGTCTTAGATATATCTACTTTTCTTTTTATCATCATTAGATTTTTTGCAGTATTATATATATATATATATATATATATATATATATATATAAAGCATTTTAAGGGAAACTTACCTTTGTACTTTCAAGTATCTCTCTTAAATCTTCTTACAAAGTTTGCCTCAATCTCATATAGGTTCTCACTTGGTTCTGGTTCATCTACTGATATCCTTGAAATGTTAAATCATGCAGCTACTCCCTAATAGGATTTTATATCTTCTCTCTCTCTAATTTCATAAGAAGACTTGATATTTTGATAAGTTTATCAATTTAGTAATTATTCAGATTATTACATTCTTCAATAGCATGCTTCTTTTCTTTGTAGAGTTTGGTCAATGTAAAGAGGGTCTTTCTGATAACATCACTCTCTTCTATCACTCCACCAATAGCTTGGATAGATTATACAGTATCATTCACTCTATGTATGCATCTCTCAACACTCTCATCATCAGCCATTCTTTAAGCTTCAAGTTTTTATTTCAAGTTCAAAATTCTAGCTTGTTGGATCTTCAGATCACCTTCATATGCATAAGATAACTTGTTCCAGACTTCCTTACCTTCTTTCAATCATTTAACCTTACCAAATGCATCATCACTCAAACAACTAATTAATATTGGTCTATCCATTACCTTTATTTCATGAGCCTTAATTTCATTTGGATTTGATAGTCCATTCTAAGGTCATTTATAACCTATCTGAATAAGCTCGTAGATTTCATTTTGCAATGTCTCCAAGTAATATTCCATTCTTTCCTTCCAATAAGAAAATTATGTTCCATCAAACATTAGTGGTTTAGCATGAAGTTGTTGCACCATTTTTGGATCTACCTCAATTGGTTAAGCTTTCCAAAGAGGAACCAATGCTTTGATACAAATTGTTGAACATGTAACACGATTGAGAGGAGGGTGAGTTAGTCTGAAGCTTCAAAAACAATTTAACTATAAACAATACTAACTAACTTAGCATTAATACTTTAATCATAAACACATAAGCATCAACCATCAACACATGAACACCAAATTTACATGAAAAACCGAACTTGGAAAAAATCATGGTGAGAATCTAACTCACAATATATAATAATTATTTACAATGAATATGGATATTTGACAAAGAGCTCACTACTCTAGACTTGCAAACTAAGGCACAGAACCTTAGGAAAGACACAAAAGAGGACATTCACAACTAAAGATCACTCCTTCGGGGCAAGATACAAATTGTTGCCAAGGGACACATTGTCAATCAACAACGAAGGAAATAGTTGAATTATAATTGAGAAGAGTTGTCCTAAACATGAAATTATCCTTGAACAATTGACTCAAGTGACCTACATCATGGAAAACATCTATGATAATCTCCATTGTCACAACACATTGTCTTGCTAAATATATTACCTTCAAAGCTCTTCTCAAACCGACCTTCACACAACTATAAACTCAAATCTACTTGCATATCATTCACATACACTTCTCAGAAACTTACACGATCTACTTCCCATTATACTTCTCAACTCATTCACCCACACATCTTCAATATGAGATACACCATTATAAACCTAATTGAGGGTCAACCAAAATAGAATAAGCATATTACAAAAAATTAGCCATCCAAACCTAAAATACTCGAATCAGTCCACTATAGGAGAAAGAGGGAACCAAAACATATTATGATACATCCTTCCACACTTGATCTAATGATCCACACATGCTAACACTTTCTCTAAATTTGTTACCAAATGTAACATGTAGGTATAACAACCAATCGGCCATAGATGCTCTTTCAATGTAAAATACTACATTTAGATCTCTACACGCCATTGTGAGACCCACAATAATGTCCCAATACACTATCCAATACATATCCAGACTAAAAGAAAATGATCCACTCAACCACAAAAGCCTTTGATATGCTACTCGCATGCAATGTGACATACAAGAGTGAACAAGCTCTGATACCACTTATCTGAATTGAGGCTTTAGAGTAAAATACTTGGTGTATAACTTGCGGGATTGACAATCAAATTACAAGAACATAATTCGACAAGAATTGTTTACAACCAAAAAGTAATGTCATTCTATTCGAAAATCTTGTATAGACAAAGTTCATGAGATCCCAAGGGTCACCCAAATCCCCTTGGAATTGAAAATGAACATTATGAAATATTTATTACAAAATAAAATCTAAAAAATAACAAAAATATCAAAAAGCTATATAAAAACTTAGTCCAACTTTGAAAAGTCATAACTTTTCACTCAGGGCTCGAAACTATGAACCATTTTCACCATTGGAAAGACCTCCAAGAGCTCTAGTTTCACATATTGTTCAAAGTTTTGAGGGCCAAAAATTCTCTGAAGACCTCCAAAAATGCCATATACTAAAACATAGAAAATACCAAAAAAATTATATTTTCAATATTTTCCATTACTGCTTGTGCCCATACCATATGGACACTCCTAGATTGTTTTCTGATCACATAAGTTATTACCTATCTCCAAGAATATTACCAAGAAGATTATCCTAAACTTTTTCTTCAATTTTTATAAAAATATTTTTGTGATCATTTTCAACAATAGGAGGATTTTCATTTTCACCATGTTCATAAGGATTTTCACTTTCAACATTTTGAGGAATCTCATCTTCCCCAACATGAGTTCATTTCCAGTATCTCTAATTTGTTTCATTTTCTCATGAACAATATCAATCTCAACATTGCTATATCCAACTTCTAGTAGATCATCACCATGAATATCATCTATAATCACATTATCGATGTCTTTGAAAGAAGGATTTGAAGTTGTACCTAGATAATTTGAAGATGTACTCGGATTTGAGGATATAGTACCTAGATTAGTCTCCATAATTGTATTATCTTCCACATCAACATCGTCTATAATTGCATCATCAACATCCATATTAACCCCTTAGGAATCATCTTGAATGTTTGTCTCTTCCATTGTCATGGATCCAAAAGTATCAGGATTATTCATTTGTTGAATCCTCATTCTTCTATCTCTTTGATGTTTGGCCTCCTCTCTTTGTGCTTGAACTTCCTTTGCGGTCATGTCCCTCCTTTGTTTCTTTTTTTGACGTTGTTTAAACCCCATGACTAAAAAATTATGCAATGATTGACACCTTCAAAAAATGGATATTAAATTGCAACAAAAGAGAATCCACAAGACAACTAGACCATAAAATAATACATAAAAAGAAATACAAAAGGACATTTTATATTACTAAAAATAGTTGCTATATATATAAAAAAAATGAAAATACATTTTAAAAAATGAGATAGATGGGATCTTGTTTAGTTTTAAAACATGATCCCATTTTTTAAATGTATTTTTAATTATTTTAGAAAATAAAACGAGATCATGTATCTTAAATGGGATCCCGATTACTAAACGAGATCTCATTTCTAAAAAATTCAAATTTTAGCCTAGTTTCTCCTTCACATTTTCGTTTGGGAAATGGCTTGGAGTGTTGACCCTTTAGCTTTGACCTAGTAGGACCTGCAACATGAAGGTCAAATAAATCTCCATACAAAATAATGACTTTAAAAATATATCTGAACACCAAATTTGAAAACTAGACTTAGAGCACTACATTTTCTAGTACCATCTTTTTTCAAAATACATTTTTTAAGTGCTTCAAATTTTTAAGACAAATAAGATAAATTCTAAAAAGCAAAGAAAACACTTTTTGACCAAAAAGCAGACTCAAGTTTTTGCAAGTAGCCCATAATGGAGGGAAATCTACTAGATTGGACACCTTAATAAACATGCACATACAAGGAGGACTATGTCTATAAACTCATAAGATCATATTGAAATTCATGTCTCAACAAAGGTCGACGAAGAAAGAATGCAGGATGGTCTTGAACATGGTCAAATTGCCATGGTAGAGATGTAGGGGTGTCATACATGCTAAGAATAAAAAATCCAAAGAGTACGAAAATGGAATTTTTATAACATATCAGCTACTAGTAAATTTGAAATCTACAATCGCTTAGTTGGTATATGGAAGATGATGAAATACATAACTCAGCATGCATTAGAAACAAACAAGTATTTGACTCATCTTGTATAGAATGGTGTAAAGGACTCCTCATTGTCTAGCAAACTCTTTTGGATCTGAAGCTAGTCGATGGTGAATGCAACAATTATTTCTATCAATTCTGTGCCGACAGATTGACTCGAGGGAATTGTACCACTGCCTTATTTCATAGGGACTTTGAATCCTAAATCACTGCCTACTTTCATTTATCTTTTTATTATACTAAATTAAAATGGTGACACTCGGAACCCCTCTATATGGATATGGAGTGGAATCAGCCGATCTAGCAGATCCTACTCCGTATATATCTATGGAGTGCGATCTGAAATTTTATGAAGTTTTAGTTAGCTGCAATAATCCATTAAATCTTTTAAAAATTGGAATGGTAATTATTCTTTTAGTTCGGATTTACTTGTCCTGCAGAACTACAAATTAATAAATTTAAGAAATTTGTGTAAACCTTGGTTAACTTTCGGCAATTCTTTATCGTTGCAAGCAGATTCTGGTAAAGAAAGACAAGAAGCCTTTGTTTCTGACTTTTGATGTCCTTGTTTGCAGATAGATAAGAATTCAATATTGGGAAATACCACAGACTATTTGAAATAACTAAAGTTTCGTGTTTGCCATCGAGAACAGCATAGTGAAAGCATCGATGAATCAGTCCCGAGGAGTTTCTTTTTTAGGAAACGTTTTTCTAGACTATAGTTGGTGGCCACTAATTGAAGAAATATAAGATAAATGAAATTATAGTTTGGCCGAGAAAGATATTTCCTCCTACTTGTTTACGATACTCAACCCTAAGCTTAAATCTAAATAAACAAAACTTCTTTGCCATTTGAAAGATTTTAGCACTGGATTTTTGGGATTAAGATTGGGTTTCAGGGGTCTTTTTAGTTGGAGTTGCTGAAATTTTTTAGGAATATTTTAAAGTTGTTTGTTTCATGAATTTTGTAGTGTTGTTTAGCTTAAAATTAAATTTTAAACTCTTAAATTTAAGAGAAGTTGATGGTCTCATGAAAACATAGCTTTGTCTTCTATTATCTCTGCATTTATAAAAACAAGTTATATAAATTAATTTCTTTTAAATTTTTTTTAACAACAATCTAAACTTAGATGTTTGACAAGTAAGGAATATCATTCTCAAGCTGATGGGGTGCTATTTTTTACCAAACGATTCTAAATAATCCTTTAGCATAATTTTAGACCAAATTATCCACTTCCATGCTAAAATACCGTTACTCTCATTATAATTATATCTCTAATGCAAAACCTAATCCTAAGCATAAACCTAACTATGATATTAGCCTTAACCCTAACCCTGGAATTGCTACTCACATTGCATATTTCAAAAAATCACCTGTTACCATTTGCATCGACTATAATGGAGCATAATTGAGCATCCGTTGATGTCACGAGCACACATCCAAACATGGGATAATCAAATCAAAGTTGGTAAATGAGGGTTGCGTTTATTTAGTTTATGTGTCCTTCTTCTTAGCATCCCTATCTTGAGGTGTTTGAGTTTTATGTCTTGCTTAGCTGATTTCCTTGTTGTTTCAATCATTTATTTTTAGTACGTATATTTACCTCACACAAATAGATACTATTTTATCTCATTAGTCTTTTTTTTTAGATCATTCAAAAACATTGAATAATGATATTAATTAATACATTTTCTTTTTAATTTTGGTCAGAAATGATAGGACATTATCTAGTTGGGTTTCCTATTTCACACAAATCAAGTGAAACATGGAAGGCTTGGTATGTTAAGATATAAGATTTACATTTAATAAATTCAATTAGATTAGTTAGTTGGTTGAATAGTTCGCTCCCATAAATTAATAATTGAACTGTATGATGATAATATATTACCTCTTCTACTGTTACTGACATTGTTGTTATACATTCATTCCTTTGAAATAGGGCTACAACTGTTTTGTTTATATAGAAGAGCAAAGAAGGATGTTTTGAATATTTTTGGTTTAGGTATGGATTAGCCATTATGTATCTTATCTTATGAGGAACTGTTTGTTATGATAATGAGTGGTTTGAATGGTTTGGGATTTCTTTGGTCAGGCCAGGCTTGGAATTTGACGGTCACCTCTACCTGTCATATGAATTTTTTATGACGGTTTTATTAACTGTCAAAAAATATAAAAGTAGAAGATTGAAGCAATGAAAATCAATGCACATCTTTCTTGGGAAGAAATGAAAATCATTATCTTAATGAAAAAATAATGACAAATTAGTAATATATGCAAAAATCTTAAATAATGAAAATATTTTATCAATTATATTCTATCATTTCAATTATTTCAATTATGACAAGTTTCTAAATTCATATGAAAAAATAGAACTAATCTAAAAAATCATATTAAAATATTATAAAATTAGAAACAACTACATCCTTCCATATTCTAAATCTTCCATTTCAAAATATTTTAAATAAATTTGTATTTTTTATAATAAACATTCTAAACTAATATATATATTACCTACTATATTTTTTTACGGTTTATTTATAATTTGAAATGTCATCTATACGGTTTTAGAAAAAAATAGCATGTCAATGCATACGTTCTACTAATTTTTTAAGCTGTCAAATACAGTTCAAAAGTTTAAAAATGGCCATTTTGCCTGTCAAATTCGAGGCATGGGTCAGGCAAGTATAGAGGCTTGCTATATTTGTCTCAAATATTGCTTTATGTTAAAGAGACATTTCTTATCAACTTTGCAAGCATTACAAGCCTGGGCATTGTTATTTTCAATGAAATTTTGTAATCTTATATTTTAATACCAAAGTTTATTATTTTGAGATTTCTCTTTTCATTTAAGATTGAAATCAATTCTACTTTTACAGCTATTAAGTGTTATGATATGATCTATTTGAAAAGGTAGAACTTGTTTACTATTAGGAACTTCTTATCATAATGAAAAATATTTGATTTTTTTTTTTTTTTTCTCTTATTTCGATTCTTAGGTGGGTTCAATTCTCGAATCTCACTTCAAATTATTTATGCAATCTTTGTGAAGTATTATTTCGCATATTGCTCCTGTTTATGTTATATCATATTGCTTTAGTTTTTGATGCATTAATACAGGAGTGTGATTTCCTTGCTTGTAATGGCAAGCATTGAGATTAGACAAAGAAAGACCTCAATGCGTTTCTTGATGAACACAACAGTGCATTTGTTTCTGGAGAAGTGAAGCTTTTTAGCTTTAAATTAAAATATTAGAAACATTTATCACATCAAAATGTTAAGAACTTATATTAAATATTGGTGTCTACCAAGATGTTTTTCAAAGGGAATCTGCGTTAATCATCAAATCAGAAGAAATTGATTATTCCCTAAATTGCCCAAACTTTTGAAACTGTTATAACAAGATAATATTTCCCTCTTTTATAATATAGATTATAGAATCATTCTTCCATGCTTAAGGATTTTGGTGTTCTTATCAGGATTAATTTCTTTGGTCCTTTAATATAGTTCTATTCCTTTCTGTTCCTTGGATATTTATTAAATCTCCTTTCTGTTTCTTGGATATTTATTAAATCTATCTTTCGCAATGTATCTTACAACATATAGAAGTTTTTTTTTTTTTTTTAATCTTTAACTGATTTTTTAAAAGTAATTTAATTTGGTTAAAGATAAAGTTTGGTTTTCTAGTCATATTAAAATATTAATGATCTATTTATGGAAAATAGGAAAAAGTTGATTTTTTTTTTTAATTTTTTATATTTTGATTCATTTTGATTTGGGTGTATTAAGTATTTAATTTGTTAATCTATAAGGTAGTATTTTTTAAGCTTTTAACAATCAAATTTACTTAATTAAACATTGTGATTTGCAATTTATAATTAACCTATAAGATAGTATTTTTCTATTAAATATAAGAGGGTCAACAAATATAAACGAAGAATATCAGAGTATCAACAAGGAGGCCAAGCCTCCAACTGACAGTAGAGTATCAAATATACAACAACATCAAATGTACAACAGCGGAGAAACAACAGTATAACAACCTCAAAAAAGGTGGAACATCCAACTAATGAAGAACTTCAGAATGAACATCCATCCAAGCAATCCAGCCAAGCGGACCCTCCATCCAGACTATGTTTTTGCGCTCTTGAATTTGATTCAACATGAACAACTCATCTTTTCTGGCATTACCAATATTACTGATCTCCCTGTGCAGTCTTTTACACGCCTGCTCAAAGGCATGCAAGTCGTCCAACGTTCTTCTCCAAAGGTAACCATGTTTCAGCTCATAGTAGAAGAAGGTAGCAGTTCCATCTTCCAGGAATCTCTTCAGCTTGTCTTTCTCAATCAACATAGTGGCCTGAACCTGCAAGAAAATTTTAAAATGCATGAGTTTCCAGAAAAACTCAATAAGAACCCTTGGCTTACCTTGGTACCTCTCCTCGTTCCTGCATTTCCAAATCTGCCAGAGGATGTTAGAAGACAACATACTCCAAAAAAGATTTGCATCCTTATGAAGACCAGTAATATGACTGGTAACAATGTCAATAATAGAAACATTAATAGGGTAAATAACACCAAACATTTTCCAAATCTCTTTAGCAAAAAAACAGTCAAAAAGAATGTGTCTACCGTATCAGGAAGCCTGCATAGGCTACATATATCAGAATCAGCATGAAACCTTTTAACAGGAAGCCTATCCAACATAACAAGCCATTTAAAACATTTAATTTTTGGCTCAATAGGAGATTTCCATAAGTAATCAAAATATTTTTTCCAAACATTAGAGTCAAAAGAGGAGTACCAAACATTGTTAACATGCAGAATGATATCTTTATTTTGATCAATAACTCTGTAAATATTTTTGGCTTTAAGGCTAGTCATAACAATTCCATCAGGCCATTTACATTTAAGATGCCTATGAGAGTCAACAAAGCAGACATTGGGCAGATCCTTAGAGGCTTGAATAATCATATTGTAGGTCTTCTTTTGAGAATCAGGGATGTCATACTTCCTTTTAAGCTCATCCCACGGAGTAAGGCAATCTTGTTCAAAGAGATCAATAAATTGATTTAAACCTTTCTTAGCCCAAGACCTGGCAGAGCATCCTTGGGACAGGGCAAGGGGCTTGCCATTAAGGTGAAGATTCCACCAAATGGATCTTTCACCATGGAGCCCATTTTTACTATAACAGTCCTTGTTGGTGATAAATTCCCTGACATGGTCCCATGCCTTCCAAATAGATTTAAACACCACAGAACCTTGGACGCTGGCAGGGAAACAACCAATAAGGAGGTCACTAAAGGGGAGGTTTTTCCAAGATTTAGCTTTCTTGGGACAACCTCTTTCAATGTTATGTCTAATAAGCACCTTCCAAGGACTGTTAGCCTCCAAGGAGTGAAAAATCCATTTGGCAGAAAGGACGATGCCTTGGATTTTGAGGTCCTTAAGCCCCAACCCCCCAAGGATCTTGTCGGTATGGCACCATTCCCATTTAACCACATGCAACTTTTTGTTACCTTTACCGTCAGACCAAAGAAATTGTCTGACAGCCTTTTGAATTTCAAGAATCTGATAATCATTGAATAACCAAGCAGAAGAGTAGTATATACTGTATGAGGATAGAATCTTCTGACAAACCTGAATTCTGCCAGCCAGTGAGAGGGCTCTATTATGCCATTTATTGAGCTTCTTATGAATTTTGTCCTTAATCCAAGACCACATGTCCTTGAGAGCAGGTTCAACAGAAAAGGGGATGCCCAGGTATTTAACAATCTTATTGCCCCCCCCCCATTGGAAACTATAATTGGAAAACCAGTCAGGAGGTTGTTCATGCCAACCCAGACAGATGGACTTAGCTTGGGAAATGCGAGCACCAGAAATAGAGAAAAAAAAATCCAACTTACCTTGAAGGATCTTGAAATTACTTTCAGCAAGTTCAAAAAAAAGAGCAGTGTCATCAGCAAACTGACAATTAATAAGCTCATCATCATTGGGGAGATACAGACCTCTGACTTTAGGGGAAAGAGAGTTATCCCTGAGAATATAGAAAAGAGCTTCTGAGGAAATGACAAAGAGGGCAGGGGCTAATGGGCAACCCTGCCTAATGGAGCGCTTAAGACGGAAGGGGGTCGACAGTTTGGTAATCTATAAGGTATTATTTATAAAAAATTTAATTTAAATTTGCTTAATTAAATATTATAATTTGGCATGCATTTGTTAACTTGTAGATTGCTTGTTTCATTCAAATGCATTTAACTTCATGTTTTAATTTTTATATTAGATTATGACCTATTTGTAAAAATGAATTTTTAGTGTACACATATCTTTAATGATTTTACATTATATCAATTATTTTAGAATTAATTAAAAATAAATATTACTTAAATAATATTAATAATAAATTACAATTATGACTAGGTTTGGGTTATAAATTATATAAGGGTTGGGGTTCAACTACAGTTAGAATTTAAATGCAATCGACAGGTGTACGACCTTTCATGAGCATCCTCTTGTATATGTCAAAATTGTAAATAATTCATGTGTCTTGACACATTGAAAGTGAAAGATTCAACTATGAATTTTGCTTAATATGTATTGTGTGTCAAAATAAATATGTTTATATCCATCATGTCAATAATATTTTTCTTTAAACTCTCATTTTTTTAAAAATGATTCTTTTTTTATTCTATTAAATTATTATTTAGTTAATAAAGTAATTATAATGTAGTTATTACATTACCATCCAATATATTATTTAAAGTATTGTTTTGGTGCAAATATTAGTCACAAATATTTTAAGTGTTGTATATCAGCCCCAATAAAATTGCTTATTTGTGGCCAATTAAGGTGAAGATAGAAATCTTATCTTGTCAACAAAATATAAACCTGTTTTTAATTGGCAATGTTTATTTCAATTAATAAATCTAGCAAATTCAACCGCTGATTTTTCTCCTAGCTTTTCATTTGTGAGCTTATTCAACAAAATCTGGAATATGATGAGCCATCATAACTATTCACATCGTAATTTATTCTGCTCAAAGTTTTCTACATCGGTTATCGTCCTTGCTGAAAACAATGCTACAGAACATAAATTGGGTTGAATAGACAGGTCGTCGTAGAGATCGGACCAAAGACTACGAAAACTTTATTTTATTAAAAAAAATTGAAAAATGTAACAATTATGCTTTGTTTCCGGCCCTAACCAATTTAAATTGAGTGAAATAGTAGCACATAAATGGTCAAAACAATCGCGTAGAAATTGGGTTGAATAATTAGGCTAAAGACTACAAAAGTTTAAAACTGAAAGATTATAAATCTAAAACACACACACAAAAAAACAGAGCTAAAGAAGAAGACTACAATAGAAAGAAAAATATTGATATTGAAAAAATTACAATAACCATATCATGGTTTTATAAAGAGCAGATCTTGAACAATGATTAGAAATAAAACAATAAAACAAACCTAAAGACAATTAAAACAAACTAAGACAGATCACTCTATCTCATAGAAAGCAGTTCTAAGAAGGCATAAAACAAAAAAAAAACTAAATTTTGTTTTAAGGTCTACATACCAGTTTTGCAACTACTGTTTTATTAGCACATAAAGCTAAAAAAACAACAAAATATGATTTCTTCACTCCAATGCATCATTCATCCTTATCTTCAAACTCCCCCTGAATGGTGAATGGAGGTGGTAAGTCCCAATTGATTTATGAAATTAACAAAAGTCAATACTGGAAGAGATTTGGTAAATATCTGTGCAACTTGTTCAGATGAAGGACAAAACTGCAACTCCACCTGTCCATCTTGAACCAAGTCACAAATGCAATGATGATAGGTCTCTATGTGCTTTGTTCTAGCACGAAACACTAGATTCTTTGTCATGAAAATAGTATTGTTGTAATCACAATAGATGGTGGTTGGATGCTTTGGAACCAAGTATAAATTTGTCAATATTCTTGTAATCCATACTGCTTGAGAACTTGCTGATGAAGATGCCATGTATTCTACTTCTATTGAGGAAAAAGCCATTGTTGCTTGTTTCTTACTACTCCAAGATGCAACTCCAAAGCTAAATGAAAAAAATATAACTAAATATTGACTTTCTATCATCCACTGAACCAACCCAATCTAAATTTATGTAACCAACTAGTTCAAACTTATCAGTGGGAGAATACTGAATGCCAAAATTTTGCATACCACTCACATACCTCAAAATTCTTTTAGTATCCCATCAAAGTGACTCATGTGGATCCTGCATGAACCGAGACATAAGACTCACAACACACATAATATCAGGCCTCGTGGTTGTGATGTACATGAGGGTACCAACCTAACTCCTATACTGAGTAGCATCAACCTTGGGACAAGCATCTTCCTTGGTTAGTTTTTCTCCAAAGGCTATGGGAGTTGCAAGTGCTTTGCATGCCACCATATCAAAATTATTCAATAAATCAATCACATACTTGGTTTGGAAAATAAATATACCTTTTGATGTTTGTTGTACTTCCACACCAGGAAAGTAGTGCATAAGTCCTAGATCTGACATTTCAAACTCATGTTTCATCTTTTCTTGAAACTTCTCCATGAGAGCTTTGCTATTACCTATATAAATAAGGTCATCAACATAAATGCATACTATGAGAATATCATTACCAATACGTTGGACATACAAGGTAGACTTTGATTGACTTATGTTGAATTGTTTCTTCATGAAATAACTCTCAATTCTAGCATACCAAACACGAGGAGCTTGCTTCAAACCATAAAGGGCTTTCTTCAACTTATAGACTAGGTGTTCTTTTTTCTAGAATTTAATAACTCATTACTTGTTTTACATAGACTTCCTCATCTATGTAACCATTAAGGAATTTTTATTTCACATGCATCTAGAATATTGGCCACTTGTATTGTGCTACAATAGCCAATATAATCTTGAATGTATCAAGTCAAGTCATAGGAGCAAAATTTTCTGCATAATCAACTCTAGTAGTTTGTGCATCCATTTCACACCAATCACTTTCTTACCTTTGGGAAGTTGAACTAATTCCCAAGTATTATATTTATGAATTGAATATATCTCATCATTCATAGGATTAACCCATACAACTTCTTTCACATCTTCTCCATACATAGAGGATTCAAATTTAATTGTACTAAGCAAAGAAAAATTAACAGTTGGATTTCTATTAGCAATCCTCTGATAAATATCAACCAAAGTTCCTACCCTTTGTGGAATGGATGGTGGAGGTGATGGTAGAGGCAAATCTTCACCCGATTTTGTTCTAGTTGAAGAACTAGGTGATCTTGGAGGACTGGAATTGGAGCTTGAACTTCCACTTGATCTTGTGGGGAGAGGAGGAGGAACACTATTATCTTCTATGTTTATGATTTTTCAAGGATTTTTTTGTACATCATCTTTCCACTACCATACTCCCCCTTCATAAAAAATCACTTCCTAGCTAACTATCCATTGCTTTGTCTCAAGATTATAGAATCTGTAGCCTTTAGTTGCAATAGAGTAGCCCAAAAATATACAAATTTGAAATTTTGCATCCAACTTATTCCACTTTTCAACTAGAATATGTACATATGCCAAGCATCCAAAGACTAGAAGATGAGCCACTGAAGGCTTGTGACCACTACAATCTTCCTTTGGAGTCAGGTTTTGAACTTCTTTCATGGGACTATGGTTGAGAATACATACTGTAGTGGCAACTACTTCTCCCCAAAAACTATTTGGAAGGCTTTTTGTCTATAACATGCTTCATGCCATTTGCATAATGGTATGGTTTTTTCTTTCAACAATACCATTCTATTAAGGTGTATATATAACAATAAGTTGTCTCTGTATGTTATTCTTAAGACAAAAATCAGCAAACTCATTAGAAGTAAACTCTCCCCCTCTATTTGTTCTGAGTATCTTTATAGGATACCATCTCTTTTTTTCATCCATTGCTTTAAAATTATTGAAGCATGCAAAAGCTTCAGATTTCTGCTTCAAAAAATAAACCCAAGTGGTGAGAGTAATCATCAATGAAGGCAAAAAAATAAAGGTTCTTACCCAATGATTGCTCTTGCATATCACCACAGATGTCAGCATGCACAAGCTCTAAAAGGAGATTTGACTCTCCAAGATTTGCCCACCAGAAAATTGTCTCGATGATGCTTGCCAAGTGCACACCGTGAACAAACTTCTTCTTCGACCTTGATTGGAGGAAGATCTCTTACCATATTCTTCTTATTCAACAAAGTTAGCCCTTAAAAATTAAGATGACCATATCATTGATATTGTAACCATGAATCATCTATGGTTTATTTTAGTGCATGCAACTTATTAGAAATTGATTTGAGAGGAAACAATCTATTCTTTGTCATATCAGTCTTTGCTACATGATGATGATTATTAGATTTATCAAAAATTTTGCAGTGGCTATCTTAGTTCCTTTCTAGAAATTATCCTATACTCAAAATACTAACTATGCTCTAACTTTGGCACAAAGAAAATATTATGAATATGTGTGGTGTCTCCTTGCTTAGTCTTGACTACAAGGGTACCTGTGCCCATTACATCAACCTCCTTATCATCTCCAAACTAAACTGTACTTCTCATTAAATCATCTAATTTGATAAAGAAATTAGATTTACCTGTCATGTGACTGGAGCAGCCACTATCCAAGAACCAGACACCCTCTTGGGGTTCTTTTGCCATATTGCCTGCAAAGAATGTGTTAGAGTTATATTTTATTAGCTAATAATTATTTATTTAATTCATAGTCTATTATACTCTATGCTTAAGATAAACCTAGGAATCTTATAGTTCTTTAGGGTTTTCTCCTTTAGGGTTTCGAGTATCCTTTCATAAGGATTCTCTCTTTCTATTTTTCATAATAATTGTAATTATCGAGTTGCATTATTGTTGCACAATCAATATGACTCCTCTTTTCAAGATCTTTGAATTCTGGCCTTCATAGCTTTTTTGCTTCTCTCCTTCTGTGATAGGTTTGCATGCAGGTGATCTTTGGGAGTTGTAGAGTTTATTTTTCCTCAACTCCAATATGGTATTAGAGCTCAATATCTGCATGCCCCTATTCTCTTCATGAGTCTTTTTGGGCCTTGTTCTTTAGATTTGTGTATTTCAAGGGTTTGTGTAGTTTTTTTTTTCCATTTCTGGGGGTATCTGATTTTTTGGTACATTTTGGTGCCAAAAAGACCTCACAGTTGGATTCAGAAGGTTGATTCCATGAATTTTGATGTATAATTTGCTTATTTTCGGTGACAAGGGCATCTAGGAAATGATTTTTTATTTGCATATTTTTTGAGGCATGAAAATCTGTATGGTTGTACCTGCAAATGCGTTAGAAAATTTTCATCAAAATTTTTATTTTTTATTTATTTTTACTCTTTTTATGCCTTATAAGAGGGTTTTTTTATAATTTTGGTCATATCTTGGGCACATGGAGGCGTTTTTTGACAAATCTTATATCGTCGAAAAACTATTTCCAAGCTTTATCCAAATCTAGAGATTTGAACTTTTGATTTTTCTATTTTGATGATGTTTTTTGCAATGAAAGCCAAAGCTTCCTTTTCGCACTCTGGGAGACATAACTTGAGCATCTGATCTTCATTTTTCAAAAACTTTATATCGTTGGAAAGATTGTTATGTTTTCTTTCCATTCATATGAGTTTTATTTCTAAACTCTTTTCCAAGTATATTTTATTTATTTATTTTCTTTTCAGCACTCTGGTGAATATCTTGGATGTTTCAGGTCCTGGGATCTCTTTCTTTGAGTAGGATGTCTCGTCTTTGGTTGTTCTTTCTATTTCCAGTCTTCTGTCTCTTCTGGTCATTGTAGCATTTTGTTTATGCAAATAGACTGAGATAAAGTGCCACCATGCATTGTATAGTTGGGTTCTTGCACATCTTTTACCTTATTGTACATGCACTACTTATAAAGTGTCATTGGGGGGTCGATGTTTGCCTTTGTTTGTCATCTATCTTTGTCATGTGAGTGTTACTTCCATGACATTAGCCTCATGATGTGTGTCAAGTGTGTGTTCCTTCCATGACACTATGTACTTTCTTTACACCTTTGATGTTCCTCGTTCTTCGTCATGCAGTTCTTGTTAGCTATTCTTTTCAGTGTACCTATCCCTCTCCCTTTTTCACCATAATGAGGAGGTTTGTCCTAATGTTCTAATGCTTCCTTGGTTTGATTGATCATCTATTCAGGCTTTGGTGTTTCATACCATCTGTATCTTCGAGTTTAGTTGTTTGCCTTTGTTTGTCATCTGATTCGAGTAGTGTCATTTGATGGCACTCATGTAGATTACAATCTTCTCTACTTGGTCATGTTCTATTTCAAGGGAGGTTCTTTAGATCAGCAGTTACTCTTCGACAGTGTTTGCAGCTATTTCATGTTTCAGTGGTGTTCTTCATTCTCTTCTTTTTGCTCCTATCATCTGGAACACTCTTGTTTGGAGGCTTCTTAGTTCTTAACTTGAGCTTTCATCTCTTCTTGGAGAGGGTTTTTGTTCCCACAGGTTTTCTCCTTTAGGTCCAGTTTACAGAGATTTTATTGTACTTGGGTACCTCATTAGGCCTAGTTGGGACCCATTGTTGCTTTCATGTATTTTTTACATGTTTTTTCAGTCCTTAGCTATTTTTTAGCTACTCCCTAAGTTCATCTTAAGGGGGATGGTAGATTAGTTAATAATTATTTATTTAATTATTAGTCTATTATAATCTATGCTTAAGCTAAACTTATGAATCTTATAATTCTTTCGGGTTTTCTCCTTTAGGTTTTCGAGTATCCTTTTATAAGGATTCTCTGTTTGTATTTTCATAACAACTATAATTATTGAATTGCATTCTTTTTGCACAATCAATATGACTCCTCTTTTTTGGATCTTTGAATTCTGACCTCCATAGCTTTTATGTTTCTCTTCTTGTGTGACAGGTTTGCATGCAGGTGAACTTTAGGAGCTGTAGAGTTGATTTTTCCTCAACTCCAATACAATGTATAATTCTTTGCATCAGAAGACTCATCTACATAACTAGCTTTTGACTTATTCAAGTGAGATTTCTTCTCCGTGCACTCAGATTCATAGTGCTCATATCTTTCACAATATCTTCATTGTATACTCCTATAAACAAAAATTCATCCTCTTCCTCTTCCTCTTCCTCTTCCTCTACCTCTTCCTATATTTTTACTAGAAGATTCACCTAGAAATTTAGCAGTGTGAGAGGGAGGAGATTTGGAATTTTCCTCAATATTCATAGAAGACTAAAAATATTGCACATTTTTTTTTGTAGAACATTGCATACACTCTTCATGAGACTGCAAAGAACCAATTAACTATACAACTTTGAAAGTAGTTAGATCTTTACTTTCTTCAATAGCAATTACTACTAGACCAAATTTAGGAGGAAGAGACCTCAAAAAAAAAATTATAATTTTCTGGTTTGATATTGTCTCATGTTGATTGTTGAGTGCTAAGATGATTCACAATACCTTGAGTCCTAGTAATAAATTCATGAATGGACTCAGATTCTTTCATCCTCAAATTTTCAGATTCTCTTCAAAATGTTTGTAGCTTAGTACACAATTTGTAAAGCCTCCCATGCATCTTTTGATTTTGTCATACTAGCAATTCTTGGAAAGATTGACAGATCCAAGGTAGATTGAATGGTAAAAATATATTTGTTATCCTTCTTTCTATCTTTGTTTAGCTGATTTTTCTATTGTGGTGTCCATATATTTAATGTATTCTAATATACAAGTTCTATGTATACACCTTCCACTAATTACTAGAGATCTTGGGATAAATGTAGGGTCTTCATCTTGATGCTCCAATGATCATAGTTTTCTCCAGTAAATAATGGAAGATGAAATGCTAAATATTTTCCATTAGCCATCTAGAGATAACTGATGCTCTGATGCTCTGATACCAAAGGAAAGATTACAAATCTAAAACACACAAGGAAAATAGAGCTAAAGAAGAAGACTGCAATAGAGAGAAAAGTATTGATATTGAAAAATTTGACATTTATAGTAACCATATCATGGTTTTATAGAGAGCTGATCTTGAACAACGATAAACAATAAAACAATAAAAGAAACTTAAAGACAATTAAGATAAACTAAGATAGATCACTTTGTCCTATAGAAAGCAGTTTTAGAAGGCCTAAAAAACAAAACAAAAAAAAACGTTGTTTTAAGGTCTACATAGTAGTTTTACAACTACTATTTTATTAGCACATAAAGATAATTAAACAAAAAAACATAATTTATTCACTCCAATGCATCATTCATCCTTATCTTCAAAAACTAACAAAAATTTAGAAACTAGAATATGTAGGAAACGAAGCAGAGCCACAAAAATTCAAAGACAAAGGTAGAGTTTCTATTAATCAAAATAAACATTATATAGACTCATTGAACTACAACTCATACACTAATCAAGTCGATTAGACTAATATTTGACTCAACTTCTAAAATAAGACTCACTTCTAACCTTTAATAGCTCTACAGATCTGGACCCTCATAGACAAGAGTAAATATCAAAGTGCAGAGCCATACATTATATAGAAATCTGTCATGTCTAGTGAATAGGGAAGAAGAATTTAAAATTATATTTCAAATCATCCATAATCTGTGTCAAACCTAGTAATGGTGCAACAGGTATGTTGGAGGATTAAATGAAAATCTTTTCAAATCCAAGGAAAGTACGCTTCTATCTTTGTTTGTGTCAAGTCTAGAGATATGATGTGCATATGGAGGATATGACATGATAAGTTAGATAGGGTAGTTGGGATTATTTCCAACACTCCCCTTAATCAGAACTACCAATTCAGATTTCTTATTTTCACTTTTTTCAACTTTTTTTACTGATGTTTATACATGTCAAATCTTCAAATACTAAAGATCAAACTTAGGAAATCCCATGATGTTGTTGGGATGCTCTAACCATGAGCTATGACCCTCTTGGTTACGGTCCATTGTAGGTTTAGGTGTGACTCAATTTTTTTATCAACACCTTCCATACAGTCGCATTGCAGATGCTCGAAGATCTCAGTGGGCTTTGATGGCCTCACACATTTCTTACATTCAGAAACAAAATTATACTGTATTCAACAATATTACCTCTTCATAAATTGACAACATCACTTACATTTTCACAGCTTAAAACACTTGATCCTCTCAACTTTTGATTGCTATCATCAACTCTTCTTGCTTTGACAACTTGAATGGATTCCATTGAATTTTTTTCAACAACCTCGTTTGGCAGCGTCATAACTTTTACCTTCAACTTCGACCAGGAAATTCTTCTTTGGTTGTTATCTCCCACGATCTATGACTCTCCTTTGTAATTGAGTTGCAAAATTTTGCAAGCAGCTTTAACTTCTATCTTCAACTTTCTTTTACACAGGCAGTAATCGGCTTTGGTATCTCTTCCAAGGTCATCAAACTTTGCAAGATATACAAACAACTTCTTCATCAAGTGGCTTCAAAATAACGACAATCTCCTTTCCCTTTGGCAGCGACTCTCAAACATCTGGTATAGCTTGTCATACAGTTTACTTTCCTTTCTTTGAAATTGGTGACTTCACCATACAAAGGACATTGATCTTAACTTTTCTATGGTGACTGTTAACACATCCATAATTAGCTCTACACACCTTTAGTCTCCTGGCCCACACACACTTTCTTTTTCTTTTGTCTTTAAACTCATTGATCTCAATCTTTGCAACATTCTTTCCTTGTAACATTTTAGGGGCAAATTGATCCTTTGATTGGCAACCTCCAAACTTTGACAGTTTCAGTTCTCCTCAAATGTCATGATCCACCAACCATTTGGCATAATAAACATAGATTTATCTTATTCATGTGCCTTGGCAACATCTCTTGTTCTCAATCACTTTACAAACTTATTTTAACTCAGACTTTAGCAAGTCCATTAACACCATAATTTTTTCCTTTACTTCAAAGACTCCAAACATTTCTTTTGTTGGCAGTGGCAAAACATTTTAGAGAAGAGCACAATGATCTACATGGTTGAAGGGCATACACTAGACAACAAGTTGCAACTTTACTGACCACTTAGTTTCCTTTAGAGCCAAACAACATGAGCTCTACACTACCCAGAACTCTACTAAGAGGCTGCAAAGAAATATGTAGAAGCAAATAGGACACCAATAGAGAGAGACTCCAAATTCCACTCAACCCTTAACCTTAGGCTCTGATACCAGATGTAGGAAATGAAGGACAACAACAAAAATGAAGACAAAGATAGAATTTC
This sequence comes from Cryptomeria japonica, assembly GCF_030272615.1. Classification (NCBI taxonomy): domain Eukaryota; kingdom Viridiplantae; phylum Streptophyta; class Pinopsida; order Cupressales; family Cupressaceae; genus Cryptomeria; species Cryptomeria japonica. The sequence continues at coordinate 513,097,259 of NC_081415.1, read as the reverse complement.
TATTAATCAAAATAAAAATTACATAGACTCACTGAACTACAACTCATACACTAATCAACATTACAATCAGACTAATATCAGACTCAACTTCTAACAGAGACTCACTTCTAACATTTAACATCTCTATGGAGCTGGACCCTCTCAGACAAGAGTAAATATCAAAGTGCAAAGCCTTACATTAATTAAAAACTGTTATGTGTAGTAAATAGGGAACAAGAATTAAAAATTGTATTTCAAATAACCCACAATCCGTGTCAACCCTGCTAATGGTACAATAGGTAAGTTGGAGGATTAAATGAAAAGCTTTTCAAATCCAAGAAAAGTCTACTTCTATCTTTGTTTGTGTCAAGTCTGGAGATATGATGTGCATACAGAGGATATTACATGATAAGTTATACAGGGTAGTGGGGATTATTTTCCCGAATTGTGCTACACCAAGGAAATTGGATGAAAAAGTAGGGTGCAATAGGCCAAAAGGTCGATAAAGTAGGATGCACTTACAGAAAGATGGAGCAATGTAAAGACCACTGTTGCATTGTTGAGTACTAGTGCTACTCACAACGAACCTAAAGGTAAGTGATCATTTCTTTGAAGTTTTATGAAATTATTCATCTCAATCTGTTTACAATTTTTATTTCATTCTTATTGAATAGGGAGAACTCAGACATATAGACTCTAGGCCCTAGGGGCAATGAATCTTATAGTGTCTATTATTGGTTCTTGAACAAGTAGATAAATTTTTGTATCCTTTATTTCATTGGAGATGTCAAAGAAGAAGCAGGGTAAGACTCCTGAATATGGTGAAGACCAAGAGAGGCAAGGAAAATGTAGAACTTTAAATTTATACTTTAACAATGTCTATTATACAAAATATGAAGGTACATCATCACAACTACCACATTCACAACTTACATTGAATATTGAAGAAGGCAACAAATACGAGATCTCATATGACAATGAAGAAGAATATCTTGTAGATACCTAGGGTAGTGGGAATTAGATAATCAACTTGGTTAACAATGTCATAGATGATGATGATGCACTAAAGCGGAACAAAAATCAAAATATAAAATAGCTCGGGAGTGGGATATGGTGAGGCATTTTCAAATTGATTAGCTGTCAAAGTATCCATTCATTGAACAAGTGAAAAATACAAAGAAAGGTGACCCTCCAATTGAATGCAGGTGTAAGATTTGTAGTTGGAAATATAAAAGGGAGAAGAGGTTGCAGCCAATGTTTGATACCATAGAAAAGCATATTGGAAAAGTTCACCAAAAACAAATCATAGATGGAATTGAAAAATCAGTCATAAGATGGAAAACAAAGGAGCAATGTAAGCATGTTAAATGTGCCTTAGAATATGATGTGCATTTGAAAAGATAGGAAAAGCTCGTTGAATGTGGAGGTTCTCTTGAAGATATTTTTGGATAGGCAATGACAATAGAACAACTAGGAAAAATTGTTCAGTTAAGTGTTGTTTTTAATATTTTTACCAAAGGGTGTCCTATGGAGGACTACCCAAAAATTAGTACTTTGTTATAATTTTTTGGAATTCCTAACTTTCCTAATAGTCTTTGGTAAATAAAAAGTGGATATGAATGGGCAAGTTGTCTTGCTGAGGTTGAAAAAATAGATATAAAGGAAAAAATAAGAGAGTAAAACTTTATTGAATTGTGTTTTGATGAAGTTATGACAGTAGATTATATGTCTTGGGTATGTCTGCATGTTTATACTATATAGAATCATGTCCACCAACCAAATCTACTATGTGTTTCTAAATTGAAGGAGAGTCTGACAACAGAAATTCTTTTTCAACTAGTTATGAATTGTTTAATTGAATATGGAGGAATGGATGACTTGACAATTGCAAAAAATGTGGTATGTATGGTGCTTCAGTAATGCAACATCATAGGAAAGGTCTTTGCATAAATCTACAAACTTCTTGTTCACCCTACATGACTGCCATTCACTTCAAGGCCCATAGAATGAATCTAGCTTCTGAAATTATGAGCAAGTATCCTCTAATAGAAAAATTTGAAGATTTAGTCAAAGAGCTCTACTTATACTTTTGTTGAAGTCCCAAACATTTTTTGGAATTTTAAAATTTTGGCAATGGGATAATTGATGGGAAAAAGCTTCTTAAGGATGTTGATACTAGATGGATCTCCTTGCATGGTCCAGTGCATTGAGTTTATTCATAATATTGATCCTTTATTGGATTAATTTACCAACATCACTAGAAAGTAGACAAAGCTCCTAACCTGCTTCATAGGTTAAGTGATATGGAGACAATCTTAACTTTACCAGGTCTTCTTCCCATGCTAGAGGAAATGAACCTTCTTGTGAAAAAATCCCAAGAAAGATAGTTATGTATATTGTAGTATATGATAAGCTAGGTAAAATGACAGTCATGACCCTCAATAATCCCTATCATTCAATTTAAAGAGTTGTAAATGTAAAATTTGCTAGCTGGCTGACATTGACAAATTTGAAAAATCCTAACAATATTTTTATTTTAAATCAAATGGAGAGTTATGTGTTAGTATGTGGATTTGATATACCATTGCACTACCTTTCCATGATCATAGGACTAGGAAAGCATTCTAAGAAGCAAGAAGTAAGCATCACAAGGGAATATTTTAGCAAGATTGTTGACTTTGTGACTACTAGTCTGAAGAAAGTCACCTCTTCTATTTCCTCAAAAATTAGAAAATGATTCCCTTCTGATGAGTTACTTGAAGCCATTTTTATTGTGTTTCCTCAATATTGGTAACTCAACAATCCAAATGATTATCGTTAGAGGGTAATCACTTTGATAAACCATTTTTACAAATCTATATAAATCAATGGACAAATTATAGAAGGAATTTTAAATGAAAGAATTCATAAAGAGCAATTACCCCATTTTGCATTAACTATGAGGCATCATTTTGAAGATTTAAAAAAACCAAAGAACCCCTTGGAAGAAAGACCAGTAACCAAGGTTTGGAAAAATATAGGTCGAAGGAAAATTTTGGCTGATTCATTATTAGAATTTCTCAAACTTGCTGATTTATGTCAAAACATGGTATTGGGTTAGATGGACGATGAGAGAGTTTTCAATTCTTTAGGGTTCTTAAAATCAAAGCTAAGGAACAAAATAGATAAGAATTTGGAAAATTTCTTGTGGCTGTACACATTGAGGTATGATGTCCAAAGTTTTCCTTATGAAAGGGAACTAGGAATCTGGGAGTCCAAAACTGAAAGAAGAGGGTTGGGAAACACTACAAACTGAAGTGGGACAATGGACAGTGATAAAATAAATGCTAGTGACACATGTACCAGTAGTTATGATGCAATTAAGAAGAGATAGGGAAAGTGAAGAAAACACAAACAATAATCAAGGAAGCTCTCCATTTGATGATCAAGATGAAGAGATGATTTGACAAGTTAAGAGATTTAGCACTAGCAATTATTAGATATTTATTAGACTTTTACTGCATAATATATTTCATCATTCATATTATAAAATCCAAAATGATTGATGATATTTTATGTTTTTGCCAATGCCATTTAATATTGATATGCAATTGCATTTTTCAAATTTCTATTTACAAGTTAATAAATTAACATACAACTAATTTTTAGTGTTCAAGAATAAGGTCATATTAGCAATTATTTATTTAATTCAACATTCAAGAATAAAAAAAGTGTAGTGCTGCATTAGTCATTACATCATGTTCATGGAGATTATTATCGATTTTTCTTGGTACTTTCAATCCCAAGGAGAAACACAACACCAGATTATGGGATTGGTAACCTATAACATGAAATCAACACTATCAACACTATCCATAGTCAACCTATCATATTGTCTCCAACCATATTTAAATATACTAATATAAAACTGAGAAAATTCCATAGTTATGACTGCACCCATATTAGGGTTTGTTCCTATCATTGAGGGAACTCGATATAAGTTTCAAGATAAAGCCTAAATATGAATAAATCCCAAGCCATCCTATAATTTAATAGTAATAATAAATTCATAGTATCATAAAATGGAGTTTATTCAATCCATGTCAAATTACAATATGTTTGAAATTACAAATAAAGTAAAGAAGAAAACCTAAAAGTATTTGGGAATACAAACTATAGAATTTACATATAATGAAATCATTGTACCAGCTTTTGTAACATGCTCCACTCTCCATCTGATGGAACTCCAATTTGTTCCAACATATAGTAAGTGACTTGCAATTTTTTCAGCAATTCATAATTTGAAGTGGAATTTGACATCTATGTTTCATCCAAAGATGCATTCAAGGTTATCGATGGTTTGGTGAAGGCTAGAAAGTTACCCTCATTTGTGTCCTTAGGAAACAGGCCCAAATCAAAATTCATTTTCTTCTCCATCTTATTTTGGAAAGTAGCATTTCCAATGTATTTTTGTGTTGTATCCAAACTCTTTGGCAAACCAAGATCTGTCAATCTTTGTACCTTTCCATGCAACTTCTTCATCTTTTTTTAGACTTATCTAGACATTCTTGTGCTTCCTATAGTTTCATACATTTTTGAATCATAGATGATGCCTTTACTAAGGCATAATGCAGTTGTGAAGTCCCTTGTATGCGAAATATTTGTCATTGTCTTTGTAGACTATTTACAAAATTTAATTTGCAATTTTCTCTATTGAATTCATGTTTTTGTTCTGAGCATTGTATTTAGTGAGCTTCTCAGAATGTACTCAAAAATTTCCAATCAATTCAAATAATTGACACAATTGGTTAGTCCTCTATATTATTTTCTCCCAAATATTTTGTTTTATATACCTCATTGTTTGTTTCCAAGATCTGGTCAATCTATCTTTAGAAGATTTAATTTCATTGTATGCCTTTTGTAGTTCTTGTGTCAGTATTTTGTTTCTTTTTCTTTCTTCCTCTACTTTTTCTTTGCTCTTTCCTTCTCACAGTCCAATTGGTTTTGTAAATTTTATGTTGACGTAGTCACATTCTCCAACTTTTTGTATAATTGTACTAAAGAATCTCTTTCATTTTCAATTTTTTTTATGCTTTTAGCTAATATTTTCTTCAATTCATTTAGCTCCACCTCTATCCATTTGTTCTTTGTACTTGTAGATGTAGAGGCATATTTTTTTATCCTTTTCTATTATTTACTTCTCTTATTATTTGCATCTTTCCTCTTTGCTTTCTCATTTTCAAGGTTTCTCTGTAACTTATGTATGTGTCTCTAGCTTATTTCTCTCTCTCTCTTGCTTGAGAAATGATGTGTACACCACTTTATTGGCCTTTATTAACACATTTGTTTTTTCCATAGTTTTAGCTCCTGAAAGATCCATTTGGATGGTGCTAACATGAAATTGGGAGGGGTCAATCTAATTCTCTAGTTTATTTTGATTTGAAATTTGGGGAATAACAACCATGTACACTCCATCATTTCTTTATTTGGGTCATATGTGGGAAATACATTTTTCATTGTAGGTTGTTCCACTATAGCTATAGTACTTGCAACCTTCATCAGTAGCTTCCCATTTTTTTTATCTTCTCTCACTCTAAATTGATCAATGTAATTATTTTATTAAAATTTGGGGTTACTGACACAATTGAATGTTTGAATGGTAAAATGCCACTTGTAGTGATGTAGGAACCTCCACCTATGCCTGTGGCCCTAACTATTTCATTTTGAGGTCTAGAAAAAGATGCAAAACTCATTCCTAATCCTATCCAACCCTCACATATAGTTGTGGTTATCAAACTCATTTTAGGGGTTTGTTTAGAAGTTGGAAGCAATACCTTCATAATGGAACTTGATTGAGTTAGAGTTATACTCATCATTGTTGTCATAACCTTTTTCTTCTTTATAATGCCTTGATCACTAGGATTCTATATAGTATCTCCTATTGTTGGCCTCTTTTAAGTGATTTTTTGTTATTGTATTTATTAACCACAACTAGTACTAGTCCCCATACCATCCCCACCATGTTCTGGTTGTCATTGAATCCAAGTATCCACATTTGAAGATTAAAGAAAATAAGGTTTAGGTGTATAATTATTAGCTTTCCCTATTGATTCAACTCCAATGCCTTGATGATTTGTAGTTTTTATTGGTTCTACCTCTAGTGGCATCAAAGGGCCATGTCCTTTGGACCCCAGACCACGACCTTGATAACGCATTTTTTATATTATTGCTGCTCCTAAAGTATATGTTCGTTTCATGGTCTCACTCAAAATAGATGTTTTTTTCATAGTCTGGAGTAACTATTGTAGTGTGACATGAGGGTATCTCAATATCACTATTAGTATCTCTATTATCATCATATTCATCACTACCATCATAAGCTTCAGAGGGATTCTCTATATTCCACAATTTTCTATACTCAGAATCCTTTGGGATATCTTCAAAATATGTAATAGTCTTTGATTCACCTATATTTTTCCTCATAGACAAAAAATATTTGATTGTGTTTCATGTCCAGTTTTTCTCTATACAATATTTTGACATAGAAACTAGGATACTTATTATATTAGATGGAGCATCAGCTATTTTTTTTAAATTCTCTAACCTCTTTCTTTGGATCTATTCTCTGTTGCTCTTTGTGGGTGCAATGCATTAATTTGTGCTAACAATTGTTCTAGAGAAATAGTTTTCTCAGTAGTAGTTTCCTCCATCACTTATTTGACCTCATCCCAAGAATCCTTATTTTTCAACATTTCTAATAAGGGTTTACTTTCATGTTGGATTTTACTTGTAGAGTTCTTATTGACCACAACCATTTCTTTAATGATGTTGCATGGATCATACTACCAAATACTATCAACATCAAAATTATAAATTTTCAAACATTCATGTACTGCACTAAATGCTTTTCTCTCAAATATGAACCCTCCATATGAAAAAGGTAATGAAGGAAATATGCTCTTCTTTTGCTGACCAACAAAGTAGAGATGATTTGTACTCTCCATCTATTGTGAATATTTCAATGCAAAAACCTTCTTTATCACATGTATTGGAAGTTTGTAAGGTTGTACTCCTGATCCATAAAACCTTAACATAGTATATTCTTCATGAGGAACTAGTCATCCAATTGTATTTGAGGTCCTAGTTGAATGCAATCTCTACAAGGCTTGTACAATCTACACATTGGAGTGTTTGTAGTTTTATGATACATTAGAGCTAAAAAGAATTATAGAAAATGTTTGTAGTTCCTTCTATTATAATGCATCCTTATCTTAGTGGTACATTCATATATTGGGCACATTGTTGTCATCTCATCATCCGTATACACCTAAATTTGAAGCTGGTTGGTCTTAAAGGTTCCACAATATTTCACTAGAAGAAGATCACAGAAGTAGGTTGTAAACCTAAATGTCTTAGAAGAACCTCTTTTAATCATTACAAATTGTTTTTTCATGGATTTAACAACATACTCGACAAAATTATATCTAACAGGTTGATGAACACAATGGATAATAAATACCATTTCAAGGAGGCTTGCACCCACTTCCATAATATTTCACAATCAGAGGTAAAATGTTAGCATGGAAATAGTATCTTGAACCCATTGAACAAAAATATCTCCTTTATAAGGAGGCTTATGATTTTGATCCAATTTGATACTATCCATTGTTATATCTTAGGGATAATTATTTTTTCCCTCTTGATTGATTGCTTCATAATCATAGACAAGCTTTTCTAGGTCAATGTGGACATTTGAGTTTCAAAAAAGATTTGCTCCAAATACTAAGTCCAACAAACTTCTAAATTCTTTCTCGATAAGGGATAAAATTTCCTTTTGGATATTTTCATCATAATTTTGGGTGCAAACCATGACAATTTCTGGGCAAGGGAAAACCTTAGGTAACATCATGCATCCCAATCCAACATCCCACATTATATTTTTATTAATGTGTTTGTCTATATATATATATAGAACTAAGGTTGCTTTTAAGTATCATGAACTCATTATCTCTGCAAAAATTATATATATATACCATAATATATTTTCTGCAACCTTGAAACTTAATTGTTTTTTTGTGTTTTAAAAAAGAAAACTTCAAATAAAAATATAAATCAAAAGTAATGCGAGGGATGCAACAGTCAGCCCTGATAAAGAAGTTGATGACATCCGTGGTAGCATGACTCACATTGGGTGACCATTGTAAGGTCGTGTCCTCGACGCGTCCCATAGTGGGTGACCACTATGAGGCTGTGTCCTCGGCGCATCCCATAGTGCGTGACCATGGTGAGGCTGTGTCCTCGATGCGACCCATAGTGGGCGTCCACTGTGAGGCCACGTCCTCAACGTGACCCATAGTGGGGACCACTATGAAGCTGCATCCTGGGCGGTGCGACATAGCTACTGTGGTTCCACCATAGCAAATCCTTCACCCCGGTAGTAACTCTGCTACTATCATGGCCCCTTCGACCTGCAAGCAACCTGCATAAAAAAAGAAAACCCTATTTTTGGGTTTGGGTTAGTAAAAGTAAACAAAGAGAAGTGTTTGATGCCAGTTAATAAGTACGAGAAAAAAAAAAACCTAGATAGGATTAGAAGTAAAAGAATAAAATGTTATATTAAAAAGAGGATTAAAATAATAACAGAGAGGATTCATTTTAAAATTTGAAATAATGTGAATCAAGAAACCATATTAACTAAAGTTAACTTTATAATGTTAAAGGGGTTTATTATTTATTTTAAAGGTTAGATGTTTTTATAAAAGAGTATTGGGGTTTGTATTTTTCTTGATTATATATATATATATATGCAAATATATATGCATATGTTTAGTTTTCTATATAATTTATCAAAGTGGTATTTTAATTTTAATGGTCAATTAAACCCCTAACGGGGTAATTAAATTGTATATGATTAATTTTTATTTATAAGGATTGATTTAATCTATAGGAAGATTTGATTTCTTAGTGAACTTAATATAATTATTTAAGGACGTTGGAGACATTTTCAATTAATTGCCTATTTAATTATTAATACAAATAATTGTATTAATGTTAATTTAATAAATTTTAGAGCTATTTAAATATTACAAGGGATTATTATTATTAACGCTTAATATAAATTGGGGAATTTATTTAGGTGAATTAATTAATTAAATAAATTATCGCTCTCTTTAGGAACCCATTCTTAATGACGCATGAGTTAACCTTTAGTGTAGACAAATTAAGTTATCTCATCTTTTGAATGTAGAACATCAAGTGGTTTAGTATTGTTTTAAAAAAAAATTATTGTTGTGTTTTTCCCCAAAAGTTTGGGCATGACATTTTGGTATCAGAGCAAGGTTCCAACACTAGGAACCTTACTACATTACATTTGGCTTTTATTTTTTTTTTCTTCTTAAATTATTTATTTATTTTATTTTATTTCACATGAAGGATGCCTCCGACTACGCGACAAGTTCATAGGCGCAGTAGGGGTCCTAGACGTGCTTGCATGGTACGTGAAGACGTTGTGCAGGAAGAGTCAATTCTAGAAGGGAATTAGGAAGGTCCTCCTGAATGATGGATTGACCTTGACTGAGTCATTTTGGTTGCACTTCAGAACCTGATAGGAATAGTTCAGGATAGGCTCCCAATAGTAGATCATGAGGTAGAACATCAGATTTCTGAGAGTCATACATCAGCATCTAGGGAACAGAGCAGGAGTCCACCTCCTAGCCATATAGAGGGTTGGGAAGAGCATGATCCTAAGTCAACCCAACAACCTTAGCCACCTCCAGTTGTGGCACTTGTGATTATAGAGAGAACACCTCGTGATCCTAGGGATCAGATCAGAGAACTTTTACGTATTCAACCACCATCATTTGTAGGATCTATTGATAGGGTAGAGGCTGAGTCTTGGCTATTGAGTTTGGAAAGGTGCTTCAGATTGCATCCCTATGAGAGAAATTTGAAGACATAGTTTTATATGCACATTTTGAGAGGGACAACTTCCACATGGTGAAGATAGGAGGAGTATAAGAATGACATACTTGTAGATATCGTCACTTGGAACACCTTTATGGAGGGATTCAGAGACAAATACCTTTCAGAGCACTTTAGGCAATGCAAAATTGAAGAGTTTCATGACCTCCAGTAGAAGCGGCTTTTAGTATCATAGTATGGGAGAAAATTCTTAGAGCTTCTACCCTATGTTGAATACATGAAGGATGAGAAGCTACTCGTCAACCAGTTTATTAGTGGATTGAATGCTGGTATAGCAGGACCAGTTCGGATGGCAGCTCCAGAAAGCCTTCGGGTTGCCATAGAGAAGGCCTTGTTATCAGAGGAGATTTAGGGTAGACCTCAGGACACACGAAATGAGTGTTAGAACCGAAACCCTATACCTCTATCTTTTGGGTTTCAAAAACCCCACTGGAAGGGTAATCATAGATATTCATCAGGGTCCTTCAAATCCCCTCCCTACAGCTACCACAATAGAATCAAAGGTGAAGGCCTCGACAGGGATAATAGGGCTTTAAGACCAAGCAGTGGCAGACATAGGGTCTCAGGCATGATCAGTGACAATAGGTACCATACACACCTCTAGCTCAGACTCAGTCGTTCTCTAGGGGTGGTTATAGTGGATCAAGTAGGATAGGAGATCAGGCATACTCTAGACCACTAGGTGTTTAGTTTTAGACACGTGGTGTTTGTTTCACTTGTGAGGCCATGGGACACATGGCGAGAGTTTTCCTACAGGGTTAGATGGCAGGTAGTTAGCATATGGTAGGTTCAAAAACTATAGTTGGGGACATGGGTAAGTCCCATAGAGTTTTTGCAGCAGTTGACAACTGCCAAACTAAGCATCAGGCCACAATCATAGAGGCCACATGTATGATTAGAGGTAGTAGTGTTACTATCATGTTTGATTAAGGAGCTACAAATTATTTTATATCTCCGTTGGTTGTGGAGTGTTGTGGGCTAGTGGCAACTAGGCAACATATTAGTTGGGAAGTGGAGTTCGCTTCACGAGGTAGAGTATTCATTAAATCAGTGGTTAGGGATTGTCAGCTTCAGATTGGAAGTACAACCACCCTAGTAGACCTTCGAGTCACACCACTAGGATGTTATGGCATTATTCTTGGAATTGATTGGTTCTACGCCCACATAGTCAAGATGGACTGTCACCAGAAAAAGATCAAGTGTGTGGATGATCATGATACTTTCATAGTAATTTTAGGGATTCAGAGACCCGTATCACTTCGTATGATTTCCACTATGCAGCTTAAGAAGAGAATGTGAAAGGGATTCCATTCATTTGCCATCACCATTAGCGATAGAGAAGAAGAGGATGAGAAGGAACCTTCACTTGATGATCATCCTATTCTTAAGGGATTTCTAGACATGTTTGCTTCCAAGCTACCTGGTATGCCACCTCATAGCAAGATTTTTTTTCACATAGATCCTGTACCAAGAGTTGAGCTAGTTTCGAGAGCATCATATAGGATGACCACTAATGATCTTAATGAGATCAAGATGCAGCTTAAGGAAATTTTAGAGAAAGGTCACATTCATCATAGCATCTCCCCTTGGGGTGCACCATTCATCTTTGTAAAGAAGAAGGACGGATCCCTTTGATTATGCATGGACTACCGATAGTTGAACAAAGTAACCATTGAGAATCGGTACCCTTTGCTCATGATTGATGACCTGTTTTATCAGCTTCAGGGTGCCAAAGTATTTTCAAAGATAGATCTCAAGTCAGAGTACCATCAGTTGAGGATAGTGAAGAGCGATATCCACAAGACCGCTTTCCGTACTAGGTATGGCCACTATTAGTTCACTATGGTTCTATTTGGTCTTACAAATGCTTGATCTGTATTCATGAGTCTCATGAATGGGGTGTTCCACACTTTCCTTGAACAATTTGTGATTGTGTTCCTTGACGATATATTTATATATTCTTAGAATGAGAAGGAGCATGAGGAGCGCTTGACAAAGGTATTACAATGCTTGGGAGATAATCAGTTGTATGGTAGTTTTTTGAAATCTGCATTCTTTAGATCAAAATTCCAATATCTAAGACATGTCATATCCGGTGATGGGATCTCAATTGACCCATTGAAGATCAAAGTTATTATGGATTGGACAATGCCAACTAGTGTGACAAAAGTTAGGAGTTTCATGGGTCTAGCAGGTTATTACAAATGCTTTGTTGAGGGGTTCTCTAGGGTTGCACATCCTATTACATGTCTTCAGTGAAAGGGAGAGAAATTTGAGTGTATAGAAAAGTGTGAGAGGGCCTTTCAAGAACTTAAAAAGGCACTTACTAGTGCACCTATTCTTTGTGGTGCCAGATCCCTTAGCTGATTTGATGGTATATCTAGATGCTTCCTTGGATGGTTTAGGAGCAGTCCTTATGCAAGATGGTTGAGCTATTGCATATGAGTCTAGGAAGCTTGTGACTCATGAGCTTAACTACCCTACTCATGACCTTGAGCTTGCAGAAGTGGTGCACACACTTGTGAGGTGGAGACACTTTCTTTTAGGTCATCGTTTTGAGATTCATTCAAATCATTAGAGCTTGAAGTACATATTTACTTAGCCTAATCTTAATTCTCATTAGAGAAGATGGATGGATTTTTTATGTGAGTATGATTTTGATGTTCACTACATCAAGGGGAAAGAAAACGTAGTTACAGATGCCTTGAGTAGGAGATGTCATGAGATATACTCCATGTCTATAGAAACATATTTGAGAGATTGCATATTGCAGTAGTTGCTTGAGGATGAGTGGTATTTAGAAGTATGTCAGGTGGTGCAATCTTAGGAGACCCTAGAAGGGATATTTATAGGCTATTCATTAGAGTCTAATGGACTACTATGCCATAGAGGGTGCATTTATGTATCTTCTTCCTAAAAGTTGTGTGATTTCTTGTGATGGAGGCTCATAGAGCTCTTTATGTATCACATCCTAGAGTTAAGAAGATGCATGCTGATTTGAGGCAATTATATTATTGGCCAGGTATGTGACAACTCATTGTGAAACTAGTAGCCCAATGCCTTGAATGTCAGAGAGTCAAGGCGGAGCTCGCCATCCAGGTGGGTTACTCCAGTCTCATGTGATACCAAAGTGGAAGTGGGATACTATTTCAATGGATTTCATCATTGGTCTTCCTATGTCATCATGTTGTCATGATGCCATCATGGTGACATTTAACAAGTTGACCAAAGTGTCCCACTTCTCACCAGTTCAGGGTACTTTCATAGCACTAGTAGTGGCACAGGTATTCTTGTGGGATATTGTTAGACTTCATGGAGTTCCACGCAAGATTATTTTAGAAAAAGATTCTCTCTTTACTTCTTCTTTTTGGAAGGTGTTGCAGGAAGCAATGGGTACCAAATTCAACTTTAGCACAACCTATCATCTGGAAATGGATGGATAGACAAAGAGGGTGAACTAGGTATTGGAATATATGCTATGTATGTACATCTTGGATCATCAGACCAAATGAGAAGAGTATCTTCCTTTGGTAGAGTTTGCCTATAATGATGGGAATCACACTTCCTTAGGGATGCCACCTTATCAAGATTTGTATGATAGACCTTATAGGACACCTCTAATTTGGGACCCCATTGAGGATAGAGTAGCTATTGGTCCTAAGATAGTTCGAGATACAGAGTAGTAGGTGGATTTGATTAGACAACACCTTAGAGAGGCACATGATAGACATAAGAAATATGCAGATGCGAAGAGAATAGATCGTACATTCATGGTTGGGGACATAATCTTCTTGAGAGTACAACCGCATAAGAGTCCAATCCATTATGGAAAGGGATCTAATCTTGTACCTCACTTTGTTGGACTATTTGAGATCCTTGAGAGGATAGGTCCACTTTCATATCATCTATCTTTTCCACCTAGTGTGCCAGGCATCCATGATGTGTTTCATGTGTTTGTGTTTAGGAAGTATATTTATGATGAGTCTCATATTATAGATTGGGATTCCTTGCAGGTGGAGTCTGATGGGTAGTTGGCTTTGGAGTCCATTCGCATTTTGGCTCGCTGGACGCTGGGTCTTTGAGGCCGAGAGCTGGACTAAGTTAGGGTCTAGTGGGATTATTATGATGAGGTTACAACATCATGGGAGGATGCAACATAGATGAGATCTCAGTACCCCCATCTTTTTGGTGAAATCCAAGAGGAAGTTCATGCCTAGAGGGGGAGGGTGTGAGGCCCTACCCTGAACTATCATAGCATTGCAGTTATTTTTTATGTTGGACCTATTATTGATACTTTATTTTGATGCCTTATAAATATAGATTCTATATGATCCAATGATTGGATAATATTTATATGATGTATGTCATTTACTTCTAATTTGTTGTACTTTATTTATGATGTTAAAAAACATGGATGCATGCCTTACGAATGATTCAATTTCATGATGATTATGATGATGCCATTGAGTAAATTATTTCATGTGGATTCTATTGGATAATTGATAATTTGATTTTTATGATTTAAAGTATCCAAAGTGTTTGATTTGTATTCTTTTCATATATTAATATTGAATATGATTATTTGAGATTACTAATGTGCAAAGTGAGATGTGCAGGAAAACTAATCCATGTGACCATGCAAACTATTCAGAGAATCAAGCTAAGGCTATGTACAATTGCGAAGCCAAGGGTTGTCTATTTGGAGAGGCAACACCTCATGTGTTATGTGTTATATTTGTAAAAATGAATGCTTGAATGTTTGTTTAATTTGTATTTTTTAAATTTGGTAATTCCAGAAAGGGACATGCCATGCATATTAAAGTATTGTGTATTTTTATGCTATCACTTGGCACTTGTGTTATGAAGTGAGTTGGAAATGACCTATCCCTTGGAGGGAACTTGTATAACCAATGCATTATTCAAAATATCTTAGTGTCGTCCTAGTAGAGTCTTGGTTATAGAGCCATTAGAATGGTCAACTCAAGTTTGACCCATAGGCAAACTCTAGGTGAGTTTCTAGAGGGTCAAACTAACACATTTCTAGAGGGTCAAACTAATTCCTAATGTTAGGTTTAGGGGGTTTTTGAAGGGCCATATGTTTTTGATTAAGGGAAAACTAGTTTTGATGGGTCCTTGAAACCCAGTGCATAAGGAAGATCAAAAGATAAGCATTAACTCACAAATAAACAAAAGACAATAGCTAAAGAAAAGACATTTGGCATACAAAATGCCAACAAGCAAAAGATGAAAACAGACTAAAAACAAAAAATGACTGAGAGAATCTTGGGCTTAGGTCAAATTTTGAAGAATCTTTGCCACTTCCAGCTCCAACTGATCCATAGTTTCCGTTGCCCACTTGATGTCCTCTATTTCTTTGCTCTAGTTCTTCTTCCAAGCCCAGTTTCCTTTTCCTCAGGGGTATCATCTTTGACCTTAATAATACCCTTCACAACCTTATCCCCTTGGTAGCTCTCCAGCTTGCGGACAAGGTTTTTCATGCTCACCGAGGCATCCTTTAGGATCCTGAGGCTCTGCTCCCCAATTTTTTTAAGTGTGTTCTCAATACCATCAAGTTTGTGATTAGTAGCATCTGCTCTATTTTCCAGGAAAGTAAAACTATTGCGGTTGGAATTTATAATCTCCTTCGCATTGCCAATCACCTTGTTTAGCTCACTAAGACATTCTGGGAGGGAGTTGACTTTTCCAGAACCTAGGTCCTATAAGGTTTCAATTTTCCCAGCTTCATGGGCTTGCTTGACTTTTATGCCCTTGATTTCTTTTTGAATCTAGTTGAGCACTTGTTTGAAGTTCTCTATCCCATTATTTATGCAAAGGCCTATGTCCACTTGATGCTCTCCCTGGTTCTTGACATCCATGGTATTAAGATTGATCTCCAGACTAGACTCTTTGTCCTCAGTGTTTTGATCATCTCTTGTTGTCGTGTCCTCCTCCATGATGCTCTTTTGCTTAAAATTAGACTTGAGAGGTGACCTTTCTTCCACCTCCCTACCTTTTGAATTTTTTTTTTTCTGTTTTAGGCTCACCTAGGTTTGAGCATCCTCGCTTCTGGTGTTGGTGTCATTGTTAGTCCCTTCCTCCTCCTCATTCCAACTATCATCCTCCCCTCTCTATTTATTTTTAGAAAACCCTCTGTTTTGTCTCCCCTGTTCTGATTTTTTCTTTCGTCTACTTATTCCAGCCATTTGGGGGTCATCTTTAGTCTCTGCTTCCATATCATAGCCATCACCTTCTTCCTCTTTCAACTCATCAAAATCTTCATCTGAGTCAGAAATCTCTACAATATTCATCTGGACGATCATGCTCTTGATGTGATTATACAAAATTACCATCAAGCCTTCATGCATTACTAGGTTAATGTGGGGATTGGAAATGGCATCTTGAATCCCCACATTAAGGGAGCAAAAAAGATAGTAGAGAAGAGAAATCTTATCCTTGTGCCTAAAATGATTTAGCAGAACAAAGTGGTAGCTATAAACCCTAGTATATCTACTATCAAGCATGATAAACTCCATAATAGCAAGTAAAACCTTTCACCAAATTAATTTGATTACCTTTCGCCCTTTCCTCCACAGTCTTTGGGAACTTCTTCACACCAGCATCGGAGATTTTTTTGTCCTTGTAAAACTTGATGCCCTCCATTTAAATGCAAGTGGCCTCCGCTATCCTTATCTTGATCACTTTAATCTTCCTATTTCCAATGGTGAGAGTCCCTTCATTCCATCCCTTCTTGAAAATCTTGGTGATTTAAGGTCATTTCTCTTGCATTTTTTATATTAATTTTGTCATCTTCGCAGTATGGAGGATGCTCCATACCTACGGATGACTCTTCCATTTATCAATGGTAGTCACCTCCATTATCTTCCTTTTACCGCCCATGGTTATGTTAATTTCAATCTGGAGCTTCAAACTGATCATTTTCTTCTTGCCAGAGTTTCTGTGAAAGCCACTTCGATTACTATAGAAATTTCTAATGTAGTTGTTGGGGAGGGTTAAAATTTCCCATAAAGCATGTGAGATTACACGACAATGATGACTGTACTTCCTCCTAGGTAACCTGCAATGCCAATGCCTATTTCCATGACATTGCTTTTCACTATTGGGAAATGATAGTAAATATGTCCATTCTCACCATGTAATCTTTCATAAATAACTATATCATGTGCCGCAAACGGTAGATCCCTTTTTCCATTCTAGGTAATATTAGTTTCGCTCCGTATTGCTACATTGGCTGCCTAGTCTGCACTTTGATTAGCCTCTCTGAATACATGTCTGATGTGGCATTTCTTAAATCCCTTTAGCAGATCTTTAGCAGAGTCTATGATGTTCTTGTTAGGTCCCGGAGACAACTAAGAGGTAGGGGTTGAATTAGTTGTCAAATAAATTCACACCAAAACAACTTAACTAACTTAATGCTTAATACTGGTAAACCAGTCTTTTCTATCGATATACAGTTTTATCAGTTAATTGCAATACCGGTAAAGATTAATGCATGAAACAAAAACACAAAGTCATCCACAACAAATAGCACCAATATTTGTACATGGAAACCTTGTAAGGGGAAAAACCATGGTGGGAAACCTTACCTACAATCAGATGATACTACTATAGATAGTAAGTGTATACAAATGGGGTCTGCACATGCAGAAAGACCAAGTTCCTAGAGCTCACTGCTCAAACACAAAATGGGAGTCACACTAACTACACTTGGATGGTTAAATCTAATATGAATGTAGTGCTCAAATTATCATCTTTCTATGCTGGATTCAATACCGGTGTAGTTCTGATTGTCTTCAAAAAAACACTCCTTCAAACCTTCAAATGATGTCTGTGTGTATAGCTCTACTTATTCACACATATACCTTCACACAATTCTTTTTCACATTCCTCATTCGATCTTACAAATAAGATCTTACATTTATATCATAACCTAAGACCAATTTTAGTAGGTTGGCTCTAAAAGATATTACAATAAAATCAATTTATAAATAAAACAATATCTGATGCAATAACCGATTCAACATGTCATCTTGATGCATTTACAACAATAATTAAACATCTCCATAACATGTCGTTATCATCTCGAAAAGATAAACCTGTCGGTGTATAACCTGGACCTAATTGCTGGTAAAAGAAATATGCAAATACGAATATGCCAATGAACAAATCTTCAAGACAAAGTGTCCAAACAATGTCTTTGACATAACCAAGTATTTTTCATGCCATTCCAAGTTTTGGTGAAGCTATATATCCTGTCGGTATACCAGATACTGGTGACTGTGCATAAGTCACTTGCTTGCCGGTGAATGTTATTGATTCTCCAAAGTGCCAGAGTTGATAAGTGTTAGTAGTTGTTGACATGAATGACAAAACCATACCAAAATACCAATAGTCTCCCCCTTTGGAATTGATGGCAACACAAGATGGAAAAACCGTCAAAGTGCAAAAACAGAAATCCCAAATACCAAAAACCAACAATCTCCCAAAAAGAGATCATAACAATAAATAAAAAATACAGATAGAGAGTAATCAGTCTCTCCAAAATAACAATCTCTCCCCTTGGGAGTAACATGTGTTTTCCTTGTGTTTTTTCATACCAATATCTCCCCCTTTGACATCAAATGCCAAAGTAGTATAAAACCTACTTTTCAGATACAAAATACCAGCCAATTCACTATACCAACTACTCCCCCTGAGAAGTAGCTTTCTCATCAAAGCCGGAGTAAAATATTTCTATTAATTTTGTCGGTTGATGACAAACATCAACTTTCTATGTTTCTACCAGTGGCGGTATGACCCCAGGCTAGTCTCTGAGATATTCAGAAGTCTCCTTAGGTAGAGATTTAGTGAAAATGTCTACAATCTACTCTTTAGTATTCACATAAACCAGTTTTATTTCTTTTGCTTCAACATTTTCCCTTAGAAAATTCAGTTTGATAGAAACATGTTTGGTTTTAGAATGTATTACTGGATTCTTAGATATATCAATTGCTACAGTGCTATCACAATAGATGTAATAGGTTCCTTGCATTTTACCTGTATATCCTTCAAATTTGCTTAAGCCATAATACCTATGTACAGTTAGTTGTTGCTGCAACATATTCTGATTCTGCTGTTGATAAAGATGTACAACTTTGTTTCTTACTCAACCAAGGAATTAATCTGCTTCCAAGAAAAAATGCTCCACTGGTGGTGCTTTTTCTATCATCCACATCTCCTACCCAATTTGCATATGTGTATGCACATAATTCAAATTTTTCATCTTTAGGATACCATAGTCCAAGATTTATAGTGAATTGGAAGTACCAGAAAATCCTTTTTACTGTTGATTTATGATTTTTTCTATGATTACTCTGAAATATTGAAACAATACATACTGCATTCATGATATCAAGTCTTGTTTGTGTCAAATATAGTAAACCTCCTATCATGGATTTGTACCTAGTCGGATTAACAGGTGTAGATTCATCCCTTAGTGATAATTTTGTCATTTGTAGTCATAGGTGTGCTTACCGGTTTAGAGTTCTCCATCCCAAATCTCTTTAATAACTCCTTCAAGTACTTGGATTGACTCAAGAATATACCTTTATCAGTCTGTGAAATCTGTAATCCTAAAAAGAATTTTATTTCTCCAATCATAGACATTTCAAATTCCTGCTTCATTTCAATAGAAAAGTCTTTACATAATCCATCTTCTCCTCCAAAGATTATATCATCAACAAAAACTTCTATAACCAAGATGTCATTATTAGTCTTTTTATAATATAAGTTGTTCTCAGCATTACCTTTAGATAAACCAATCTTCAAGAGATACTTATCCTATCTTGCATACCAAGCTCTTGGAGCTTTCTTCAACCCATACAAATCTTTCCTTAACTTGCAAACCATATCTTTGTTATTTGTTAAAGAAAATCCATTAGGTTATTCAATGTAAACTTCTTCTTCAAGATCTCCATTTAGAAATTAACATTTAATATCCATTTTATATACTTTGTAGTTCTCGTATGCTGCAAAAGTGAGGAATAATCTGACTGCCTCGATTCTAGCTACCAGTGCAAAGGTTTCATTATAATGAATTCCTTCTTTCTGAGAATATCCCTTACACACTAGTCTTTCTTTATTTCTAATTACCTTACCATCTTCATTAAGTTTTTTTCTGAATACCCATTTTGTTCCAATCACATTTTTTTCTTTAGGCCAGGGAACTAATGCCCAAGTGTTATTCTTCTCAATTTACTCTAATTCTTCTTCCATAGCTTTAATCCAGTGTTTATTTTCACATGCCTCATTAACTGATGATGGTTCAATTTGAGAAACAAGACATACCTCTTCATTTTCCAATCTTCCTCTTGTCATAACTCCTTTATACTTGTTTCCAATTATCTGTTCTTTAGAGTGATTCAGTCTTACATACCAAGGTGTCTTTGTTTGCTATTGTTCCTTAGTTACAATGGAATATTCAGATGATACCGGTGTAACTGGATCTTCATTCTGTACCAGTGGATTCAATGTAGTTTCATTTGTCAGAGTTTATGTTGCCAGTTTAGAGTCTATATACCTTGAAGTTCCTCTGAATTGTTCATCAATCTTTACATTTGTACTCTCAACAATTTTCTGCAATCTTTTGTTAAAACATCTATATGCCTTACTCTTAGATGAATAATGAAGAAATATTCCTTCATCACTTATAGGATCAAATTTGCCAATATACTCATCTCTTCTAATATAGCATTTACTTCCAAATATTCTGAAATATTTAAGAGTAGGAGTAATACCAAACCATAGTTCATGAGGGGTCTTACCGGTTTCACCTTTTATGTGAACTATGTTGAATGTATAGACCGTTGTACTTACTGCTTCTCTCCAATATACATGTGGTATATTTTCTTCTGATAACATACTTCTAGCTGCATCCAAGATAGTTCTATTTTTCCTCTCTACAATTCCATTCTGTTGTGGTGTCTAAGGTGCTGATAGTTGTCTTTTGATACCATTCACTTCCCAGAATGTATTAAATTCCTTAGATGTAAATTCTCCTCCTTGATATGATCTTATACATTTGATTTTCTTACCAGTTTCATTCTCTACCATTGCTTTGAATAGTTTGAACTTCTCAAGTGCTTCTGATTTTTGTCTAAGAAAAGTAACCCAACACATTCTAGAGTAGTCATCAATGATTAGCATGAAATATCTATCACCTTGTAAACTTTTAGTTCTAGCTAGACCACATAAATCAGTATGAATTAAGTCAAGAGCATTATTGGATTTTTCTAGAATACTTTTAAAAGTAGCTCTAATTTTTTTTCCAAATTGATATTCCTTACATACTGTATTGTGAGGTTTGACAATCTTAGGTAAATCTCTAACTACCTTTGTAGTACTGATTTTTACCATGCAATCAAAATTTACATGACAGAGTCTCTTATGCCATAGCCAACTTTCATGAATATGTGCAATCAAGCATGTCTTTTCACTATTATTCAAATGAAAGATGTTACCTCTAGTTTGATTACCGGTTGCAATTTCCAAACCAATTCTATTCATGATTTTACCTTTTCCATTCTTGAATTGTAACTGAAATGCTTTCTCAACTAATTGACCAACACTCAAAAGATTATTCTTTAAACCTTCAACATAGTAAACATTGTCAGTATTATGCTTACCATCAAGAGATATTATACCTTTACCTTTGATCAAACAAGCTTTATCATCTCCAAATCTCACTAGACCTCCATTATATTCCTGAAAGTTCAAGAATTTGCTTTTATCACTAGTTATATGATGTGAGCATCCTGAATCAGTGATCTATTCATCCTTAAATTCAATTTTAGCTGCCAGCGCCTATTCTACTGTTTGAATAGTAGGTGTTGGTTGATCTTATGTTATAGCAAAAAAAACCCATCCATTGTCTTCTAGATCTTCATTAGAATCATCATTCACTCCTTCATCAGCAAGATAACAAGATTTATCTTTATTCTTCTTAAATCTGTATCTCTGATATTCAAGGTTAGCCTTGTATGTTCTTCTAGCTTCTTCTCTTATTCTATCATGTCTATCAGGGCATCTAGAAGCCATATGACATATATTATTACATTTGAAACTTTTAAAGGGTTCTTTACCTTCATACGTAGTTCCAACTAGACCTTTAGGCATTTTCCTTGCAAATAGTGCTTCAAGTTCTTCAATTTCTTCATTTTCTCTCTTGCTTTCCTCAAGTTCTCTTGCTTAAAAGAATTTCCAATCAGACTTGTGAAATGATGGTGCAGATGATGTTGATGCTTTATAAGCTAAATCTATCTTTATAGTAGCAATAGGACCAAATTCCTCAATTTCAAAAGCTGAAAATTTTCCAATCAATGTATTCCTAGTTACTGATGTATTAGGCATTATTCTTAACTCATTTATAGTAGTAACTTTCATTTTATATGCTGGTGGAAATCCTCTTAAAACTTTTGAAACAATTTCATCTTCACTTAAGGTTCCTTCATAATATTTAATACCCAAAACAATTTCATTAACTATTTCCATAAAAGCAGAAATCCTTTCATCTTCTTCCATTTTCAGATTTTCATACTTGACCCAGAAGCTTTCAAGTTTTGCAATTTTTTCTATGGAATCTCCTTCATTCAGTGTTTCCAAATGATCCTAAATAGCCTTAGTAGTTGATCTATCTAATAATCCCATGATTTGTTGATATGATAATGCGCTCAAAAGTGCTTCTCTTGCTTTGCAATCATTTTTGCTCATCTTTAGCCAAGTTAGGTGGATTAGGCCGATTTAGAGTAGGAGCAGTATATCCATTCTTTGTAACATCCCATATGTCTTTCCAAAGCAATTCAGATGTGCCTCCATTCTGATCTTCCATATGCCATAGTTGGTCCCATCAAGTTTAGGACCGTCCTTCCTGAAATAATTAGTAGACATTGGATCTTTTCAAGCTGTTAAACTTCTACAAAAAGAGGACTAGGCTCTGATACCAATTGTTAGGTCCTAGAGACAACTGAGAGGGGGTGGGAGGTGAATCAGTTGTTAAATAAATTCAAACTAGAACAACTTAACCAACTTAATGCTTAATACCGGTAAACCAATCTTTTCTATCGGTAGACAGTTTTATTAGTTAATTGCAATATCGGTAAAGATTAATGCATGAAACAAAAACACAAAGTTATCCACAACACATAACACCAATATTTGTATGTGGAAACCCTGTAAGGGTAAAACCACAGTGGGAAACCTTACCCACAATTAGATGATACTACTACAGATAGTAAGTGTATGCAAATGGGGTCTGCACATGCAGAAAGGCCAAGCACCTAGAACTCACTGCTCAAACACAAAATGGGAGTCACATTGACTACAATTGGATGGTTAAATCCAATAAAAATGTACTATTCAAATTAGCATCTTTCTATGCTGGATTTAGTACCAGTGTAGTTCTAATTGTCTTCACAAAAACCCTCCATCAAACCTTCAAATGATGTCTGTGTATATCTTTGCTTATTCTCACATATACCTTCACACAATTCTTTTTTGCATTCTTCATTCAATCTTACAAATAATATCTTACATTTATATCATAACCTAAGACCAATTTTAGTAGATCGGCTCTAAAAGATATTACAATAAAATCAATTCACAAATAAAACAATATCCGATGCAATAACCGATTCAACATGTCAGCTTGATGCATTTACAACAATAATAAAACATCTCCATATTAGCGTGTCGTGCTCATCTAGAAAAGATAAATCTGTCGGCGTATAACTTGGACCTAATTGTCGATAACAACAAATATGCAAATACGAATATGCCAATGAATAAATCTTCAAGACAAAGTGTCCAAATAATGTCTTCGACATAACCAAATGTTTTCAATTCCATTACAAGTGTCAGTGAACATTATATCCTATCGGTGTACCAGATACTAGTGACTGTGCATAAGTCACTTGCTTGCTAGTGAATGTTGCTAATTCTCTAAAGTGCCAGAGTTGATAAGTGTTAGTAGGTGTTGACATCAATGACAAAACTATACCAAAATACCAACAGTTCTTGATGGTCCATGAGGGTTGATGATTGCCAATAAGGCAACTAATTATGTTTTTAGAGTCACCTTCCAACCAAATAAAATTAACCCCTAACTTGGAGGATATTATAATAGCTTGAAGTCCCTCGATAGCTTCCACTAAATGATTGGTTTGAATGCATAAAGGATAGGAGACTACTCTCGTACAAAATCCAGCCCCATTACGAATGATGCCACCACAACCAGATGGGCTTGGGTTTCCTTTAGCCACCCCATCAAAGTTGGCCTTGAACCACTCATTGGGGGGAAAGGCCAACAACATAGGCTTCTTTTTATTTGGTTAATGTTAGCGCTCAAAGAGGCGGGGATATTCCATCTTTTAAGAACATGAAAATCCTCCTTGTTGCTACAACACTTTACTCCCCTGATCATCACATTCTCAACACAAATGTTTTTAATTTTGATGCAAACCACTTCTGGGGTGTTAGTTTCATTCCTAAAAAATCTATTGTTTCTCTCTTTCCATATCCCCTAGAGGATATGGGAAAAGGAGAACTTCCAAATATTTCTTATGGTAATGTTATTGGTGGAGAAATGCCAGCTTCCAAAGAAATCTTGCATCTCCTCTTGGAACACCCAATTCAGTCTCCACATCTTAAAAAACATCCCCCAAATAGAAGTGGAATAAGGACAGTGTAAGAAGATATGGTTCACTGATTCCTCATTATTCAGACAAAGGTAATAGATATTTGGAAGAAAGAAGCCCCTCTTTCTCAGGTTGTCAGTAGTCAATATTTTGTTTTGCAAGAGGATCCACAGAAAGATGTTGATTTTGGAAGTCAACCAATGATGCCAAGCCTTGACCCAACATGGAGTAGGAACTTGGGATTGAGCTAGTAAAAGGACATCAAAAGAGACCGAGTAGGTCCAAGACAAAGTCCCATGCCACACCATATGGTCTTTCCTTCTTGAATTTAGGACTGCATGGTTGATCATTAAGTTAATCTGCTTCAGTTTGGGATCAATGTGAGTGAGATCCACCCAAGAATGGTCTCTCCAATAGTCCTCAACTTTGGTGCCTATCTTCTCTTTATAGTTTTGGATGAGTGTATGAGTGGTCATCTTGTTAAGAGGGGCCCCTCAAATCCAAGCCCCATCCCAAAAGTTCACCTTCCTTCCATCACCAATGGTGTAGACACTATCGAGAAGAGCAATATTTTTAGCCTACATAATGCTATTCCAAATGAACGAACCACTTGGAATCTATTCTAAAGCCAGGAACTCCTCTATGGTGGGAGCATTCCTTAGGTATTTAGCCTTCCAAATTCATTATATTCCCCTCTTCCTTGATAATTCTTGCAGATTTGTTTGGCCAGGAAAGTTTTGTTCAAAGTTCAGATATTCCTAAGTCCCAATCCTCCCATATTTTTAGGTTTACAAACATTTTCCTAGGCAATGAGGGCCATTTTCTTCTTCTCCTCCACTCCTGACCACAGTAAATCTTTCTATATTTTTTCAATAGCATCAACAAATTTACCAAAGATTTTAAAAAGGTTTAAGGCATAAACTAGAAGGCTCTACATGGAAGATTTTAAAAGTTGGATTTTCCTTGCTTGACTAAGAAGGGTTCCTTTCCATCCTGCCATCTTTCTGCTTAATCTATCAAAAAGAGAATTCCAAAACAACTCCAAAGGTTTCAAGCCCAAGGGTATTCCAAGGTAAATAATAGGAGACTTGCCCAATTGACAACCAAGGATATGAGCCAATCTATTCATTCTATCTTCAGGGATATTAAAGAAGAAAACACAAATTTTCTCCCAGTTAATAGTTTGACCCATAGCCATATTGTAGGTGTAGAGAAGGCGTTTAAAATTGGAGGCTTCTTTGATGGTGGAGGTACCCATTATAATGGTATCATCCACAAACTATTGGTGGGTACAAGCTCTAAAGCCTGAGGAAGGCGAAATGCGGCAGAGGAGCCCTTAAGAAATAGAGTTGTTGATAAATCTGCCCAAATATTATCCTAGAATAATGAAGAGAATAGGGGATATAGGATCTCCCTGTTGAATGCCTCTATAGGATTTAAAGAAGGTGGAAGGCACTCCTTTGACAATGACCGAAAAAGAAGGGGTAGAGATGAGATGGTCGATCAAATTAATGACTTTCCATCAGAATCAAAAGTAGACAACACCTTGCCCAAAAAACTCCAGTCCGCCCAGTCATAGGCTTTAGACAGGTCCAACTTCATCAAAAATCCTTATTTTTTTTAGTCCACCAATGAACGAATATTTTCATGGATAGTAATAATGGAATCAAGGATTTGTCTTCCAAGAACAAATCCACTCTACTAGGGTAAAATGATCAGGGGAAGAGTCCTTAATAGCCTACAAGTAACTAGTTTTGAGATGATTTTGTAGAAGGAATTGTAAAAACTTATTGGTCAGAACTTATCCATAGAGTCCGCACTCAGGCATTTGGGAATGAGAAACAAGAAAGTAGCATTAAGTTCCTTTAAGATTCTTCTAGCTCCAAAGAACTCCTGCACATCTCTGACCACATCATCTTTGAGGATGTCCCAGAAAGTTTGAAAGAAGAAAAGCAGAAAGCCATCCGGTCCCAGGGCCTTGTTCCCATAAAAAGAAAAGACAATTTTCCTAACTTCTTCCTCAGAGGGGATAGCCACAAGATCCTTGTTTAGCTCCATGGTAATGATAGGAGGGATGAATTCAATTATAGTGTTCTAAAATTGACCATTCAGACCATGGTCTGCCAAGAGCATAGAGGTAAAGAAATTCTTGGCTTCCTTCCAAATCTTCTCATCCTTCCTAATTTCATTTTCCCCATTTTTTAACTCAGATATTTTGTTAGCTGCTTTGTGTTTCAATACAGTCATATGGAAGAATCTAGTGTTTTTATCCCCTACTTTAAGCCATAGGGATCTGGATCTTTGTTTCCATAATTCTTCCTCTCTTTTGATAATCCTATGGTAATTCATGAGAACTTCATTTTCCTCATTGATTGAGACTTCCTTGTATCTGCTACATTGGATTTTATCCTGCATTTCCTTGAGTTCCATCTGAGTTTTAGTTCTGGTAGCAAATAGGACACTAAAAACCTCCTTATTCTAATTCTTGATGTTGTCCTTCACATTTCTAAGTTTCTTAGAAATTATATACATAGTTGTACCTTTGACCTTAATAGACCACCAATTCTCAATGGCTTTTGCAAGGTTAGGGTGGTCAAGCCACATTCTTAAAAATCTGAATGGAAAAAATTTCTTTTAACATTGGTGTTAGCTATAGTAAATATTACAGGGAAGTGGTCAAACCCTATACGGGAGATAGCTAAGAGGGAGCATTGATAGTGGTTAAACCATTCATTAGAGATAAGAGCCCTATCAAGTCTAACTTGAATGATATCATCCCACGTCCTTCTGTTCAACCAAGTAAACTTGGCACCCTAGAGATCAATGTCACGCAAGCGTTGATTGTTGACAAAGTTCAAAAGATCCATTATTTTGTCCAACTAAGAGGGGAAACCTTCAAAATTCTCACCATCATGGAGAGGAGTATTGAAGTCCCCCATAATTATCCACATATCATCCTTGTAAAGGGACCTAATAGCCTCCAGTTTTTTTTTCAGAATTTGCTTCTACTAAGTCTATTATTAGGAGCATAAATATTGGTAATAAGAAAGGAAGTACCATCCCCATTGTGATTAAACCTAATGAAAGATATATTGTTGTCTTACGTGACCTGCTCCCCTAACACCTACTTAAGGTTCCACAAAATAGCGATAACCCCAAAGGCGCCATCTGAGCTTCCATGTTATACCTATGGGTAAAGGTGAATTTTAATCATGTGACCACTCACATGTGATTGTCAAGTCACCTCAAAAGTGAGTTTTCCAAGATGGACAAAAATTGAACTTTTGAGGATTTCTCCTTGGTTAGACAACCTTCCATTTGAGTGATAGTAGCTCTTCCCCACTTTCTCTTACCTATTTCAGTTTCCATTCTTAGAAACAATGTAAGAGGTTGGGAAGACCAACCTATGAGATCTCACATCCTTTCCAAGGAAGTTGGAAAGTGTGAGAAAATTCTACTTAAGGAAGGGATTCAAGCTTAGGATTTTTGATCACCCACTCTCCAATCTTGGAGACTTAGAGTTGTTGTTGGAAATTTGGATTTAAAAGTTTCATTTTTTGGTTTTGGGAAGAAAAGATTAGTGGATTGGGCAGCTCTCCTTCAACCATTCCTCATACCATTTGTAGGATCAAAGGTTGGTAGTGCTCTTCCATGCATTTTGAATACCATTGTTAACATGAAGGAAAATATTGTTTGTTTATTTAGCTTTTGTTGTTTATGTGATTTGTGGAGTTGAATGTTGAAGTTCCCTCTTTGTGTTTGTTTTTGTGAGTTGTTTGATTATTTTGTGTTATGGGTGTTTCAAGGCCATACTCACCCTTGGGAGGGTAGATTATCCCTGGGGGTGAAGGGCTCCTTGACAACCTATGAGTGTAGAGACTCTCTTCTTGGAAGAGATAGATACACAAGGGCTATGGGATCCTTGCTGCATTATTTTAATGCTTATGAAAAATGGGTCATAAGGGGAGATGTGGGCTTGTAAGCCATGGGGGACATAAGGTTTGTTTTGGGTCAAGTATGTCACTTGAGTTGGTTGTATTTTGGTAGCCTTGTGAAGGCACTTGTTCATCTTTCTTATAGATCTCCTCTAGGTACTTTGTCCACCTTCACCCCACAAAGCTAGTCACATAGTGACAATGTAAATCCTTGGATTAGGATTTCATGTGTCGTTTAAGTTCTTTTTGCTTATGTGGTTGAGTTTGTTTGTAACACATTTAGCCTTGGTTCTCCTAGCTTGGGGGTGGCTTCTGGTAATCCTAGGTTGGGAGGTGAGCCTCCATTGTCACAACCTATAACTTTTATTTGTAGGTTTTCATTTGGGATAAAAGATTGAGAAAAACCAAGTTCATGTGGAAGGTCTCCTATAACATTCATTTAGAATTCTAAAAAATATGTATTGTAACAAACCCTAATTCTTGTAGAAATGTAAGAGGATTGAAATTGTAATTTTGTTATTATTGTAAAGTGGATTGAAAAAGGAAAGATTGTATATTTACTTGTTGTATATTCATTTCAAAGAAATCAAAGAAACATTTCAATAGTATTCCAATAATTTTATTTATTATCATGAAATGGAGTACGAAATGTTAACTTATTTTCTGCTTTAATGTCTATTGAAAAAGAAATATATATAAAAATAAAAGGGTAGATAAACATTTAAATAAAATGGAGCTTTATCTCTTTACTTGATTTTAAGAAATAAGAGAAACTTGCTTAGTATAAAATCTAGCATGCCATGTTAAATAAAGTTACTTGCACACTTTATTTATTTAATCTAATCATTTTCTAGATATGTATGATGTTATATGTAAAGTTGTTAATAGAAAATATCTTTATATCAGAATGTAGATTAAATAGAAAATACTTCATTCTATTCAATCATTATTATTCAAGTTGGAAATATATTTGCTGTTTTTTTAAATATATTCTTATAAGTACCATTTTCATATAAAAAAAATATATAGAGAAGGATATTCCATTGCTACTATTACATCGTAAACAAAAAATATACTTCATATGTTTAATGTAAATTTACCCTTTATTTTCCCTAAGATATATAGCTCATTAGTCTTAAAGAAAAATAAAAAGTAAAAAAATGTTGTTGTATTATAGCCTATACACACACACACACACACACACACACACACACACACACACACACACACATATATATATATATACCACATTATATTTTCTGCAACCTATAAACTTTATTGTTAAACTTAAAATATATATATTTTTTAAAAGTAATGCTAGGAATGCATTAGTCGACCTTGAGAAAGGAGTCGACGACATCCCTGGCATCACAACCCATAGTGGGTGACCATTGTGAGGCCACATCCTCGACGTGTCCCACAATGTGAAACCACTATGAGGCTACGTCCTTGGTGTGTGCCACAGTTGGCGACCACTGTAAGGCCACATCCTCAACACATCTAACAGTGGGTGACCACTATGAGGCCGCGTTCTCGGAGCAACCCATAGTGGGGTTCCACTATGAGGCCACATCCTTAGCACGACCCACAGTGGGTGTCGACTGGCAGGCCACGTCCTCGATACGACCCACAGTGGGTGACCAGTGTGAGGCCACATCCTGGGTGGTGCAACCCAGCCACTATGGTGTTGTGAAAGAAAATCCACCGCCTAGGTAGTAACTATGCCGTTGTCATGGCCCCTCCAACCTGCATAAAAAAAGAAAACCCTAACCTAATTTTTGGGTAAGTCTTACTAAAGGTAAACAAAGAGAAGTGTTTGATGGGAGTTAATAGGTAAGAGAAAAAAAAACTTAAATAGGGTTAGAAGTAAAAGAATAAAATGTTATATTAAAAAGAGGAATAAAATAATAATAGAGAGGATTCATTTTAAAATTTGAAATAAAGTGAATGGGGAAACCCCATATTTATTAAAGTTAAATTTATAATGTTAAAGGGGTTTATTATTTATTTTAAAGGTTAGATGTTTTTATAAACGAGTATTGGGGTTTGTATTTTTCTTGATTAGATTATAATATATATATATTTACGCAAACACACACACATATGTGTGTGTGTGTTTAGTTTTCTATATCATTTATCAAAGGGGTATTTTAATTTTAATGGTGAATTAAAACCCCTAAGGGGGTAATTAAATTGTATATGATTAATTTTCATTTATAAGGATTGATTTAATTTTTTAGTCAACTTAATATAGTTATTTAAGGAGGTTGGAGGCATTTTGAATTAATTGCCTATTTAATTATTATTAGTACAAATAATTGTATTAATATTAATTTAATAAATTGAGGAGCTATTTAAATAGTACAAGGAATTATTATTTACTCTTAATATACAATGGGAAATTTATTTGGGTGAATTAATCAATTAAATAATTTATCGCTCTCTTTAGGAACCCATTCTTAATGACGCCTAAGTTAACCTTTAGTGTAGACAAATTAAGTTATCTATCTTTTGAACATAGAACATCATGTGTTTTAGTATTGTTTTAAAAACAAATTGTTGTTGCGTTTTTGTCCTAAAGTTTTGGCATGACATTGAAAGCCATGTAACATGGAGAGTATGTGGGTCCAACATGCTCATCTCCTAAGTGTGATAATATGCAGCTATCTTCTATAAGGTCAATGGCTAGTTACTTCATGCGATTGTGCAATTAGGTAAAAGTTCTCGATGAAGCTAACTCCACAATAATGAAGGTTTTAATAAATAGTGGGAAATAAAATAATAAAAAGGACATCTGATTACTCAATGATGAAAAGTGAGTACCAAACCGGTACTGAGAGGAGGGGGTGAATCAGTACAAGCACAACAACCTTTTCCTGAACCGATTTGATTGCAAACTGTAAACTACTGGCAATCTCTAATGTTCACTAATCCGAATCAGATTATTATCGATTAAACACAGTGCAACTATGAAATACATGAACTGGTCAATCTTCTTAGCTTTCCATACAACCTACTCCCTCATTTCCACTTTGTCCTTATGCATAAATAGATAATCTATCATCAGTGATACAATAATTTAGCACTAAGCAAGAAATAACAAAACGTCACATGGAAGAGGCATCACACATGACACACATATTTTTCACATGGAAACCCAACTAGGAAAAACCACAGTGAGGATGAATAACCACAAGCTATTTTTGAACTCTTTAGAAGTTTGCTCTATTAGGAGGTAGGTCTGGTTAAATATTATTACAACAGGTTCTGTTAGGAACCGATCCTATTAGGGATCACCTAGTTAAGGGATGGCTAGAATACCCGGTTAAGGGTTAAACCCTGTTAGAGGTTACCTTGTTAGAGGATTTTATGAACTCAATGACTTTGAGTCACCTTGTTAAAGGATTTACAGTAAGCTGATTAAAGCTACCCTGTTAAGGGATTTTCCAACTGTTGAAGTGGTTAAAGATTAATAGGTATTACAATGATTTGGTAGTAGCACTCAATGCCAATGCAGATCCGCTTTGGTTCCTTCCTTCTGCACACACACTATGCAGGTATCACTCCTCCTATCTGGTCTGACAAGAATCATGTATCTCTACTCTTAGATACACACACAACATTTTCCAACAACCTCAGCATGAAACACCACATCAACCTTATAGGAAACAGATAGGTTGGTAGCATAAACCCTAAACCCTAAACACTTAGGTTGAGAAATTTAGTCGGTTCAATCTTGACCATTTAACACTTTGCATTTGAATACAATGGTCTTGAATAGATCTCAAGACATTCCCCATCGTTTGTTCTTCACCTCTTCTTGGAGGCGATAACCCATCACATGCTCTCCACTGTTTGCAGAGACTTCACACATTCCCAAGGTAGATAGGATCAATCTCCTTCATGCAAGATCCTTCATGCGCACAAGGATGATGTGGCGAAATGATCTGACCTCCATTACAATGCTCACTTCAACTAAAAACCTTGAGACTGAGACTACCAACTGGTAGTCATGCCATATGAACCCTTGATACAAAAAATTCCATATACCGGTTCTCATTCCGACATACCGGGTTCGGTTCACAACATCATACCAGTTCTCTTTTTCTCTTTTCGACATATCGGTTCACTTGGACAAGCATACCACTTCACTTTTTTGCATATGCTGATTCACAACATCATACTAGTTCTCTTTGTCAGTTGCTTAACTTCAATATACAGGTTCACTTAGTATATTGACATCAGTGACAACATACAGTATTAACATGTCATCATACTTTGTACATTTGCCAACAATCTCCCCCTTTGGCCTTGATGGCAATATACAAAGATATCTCTGTTTCTACATCACATCTTCTCCCTATTGTTGTAGATATCTTCTCTGCTTCACATCTTCTTCCCCTTTGACAACAATGCCAAAGTGGAGGCACAAGCTGCCCTGTTCCACTATGCTGCTCCCCTAGAGGAGTAGCATCTTGCCACACATCAATCCTAAAATGATATATAATGGAAGACCTGACTGATATGGAGCATAGAATTTTAATTTACCTCTTGAAGGGGCACCCCTAATTCACCTCCCAGATAGGTAAAGGTAGCCTTCGGTAGAGGCTTGGTGAATATGTCTGCTAACTGCTCCTTACTGGAAACATGTTCCAATACCACCTCTTTGTTCTAAACCTTTTCCCTCAAGAAGTGATACTTGAGTTCAAAGTGCTTGGTTCTAGCATGTTAAACCGGATTCTTGGAAATGTTAATTGTACTTGTATTATCACAAAATATACTTACTAGTTTAGATACAAGAACTTTGAAGCCATTCCATACATGCTTCATCCAAATAGTCTGGGTGTAGTTCATAAAAGATGCAACATACTCTACTTCTGCTGTGGACTGAGAGATACAACTCTGCTTTTTACTCATCCATGAGACTAGTCTATCGCCAAGAAATAATGCACCACCAGTTGTTCTCTTCTAGTCATCCACATTACTAGCCCAATCAGCATTTGTGAACACTTTTAGATCGAAATCATCATTGTATGGATACCATAATCCATAGTCAATAGATCCCTTCAAATATCTAAGAATCCACTTGACTGCTACCCCTTGGGCTTTGCTGAAACTGAGCGGTAATACCTACTGCATGTGTAATGCCCGGTCTGCTATGCACTACATAATGCAACTTACCAATCATTGATCGATATTCCTTCTCTTTACCAATGTTGAGTCATCCTCTTTTGATATTTTACAACCGGTCACCATTGGTGTACCAGCCGGTTTACTGTCTTCCATGCCAAAGGTCTTCAACACCTTTTTGACATACTTGGACTAATAAATAAAGATTTCATCTTTCATTTGTTGAATCTACAGTCCAATGAAGAACTTAATCTACCCTATGAGTGACATTTTAAATTCCTTCTTTATCTCATCTGCAAAGTCATCACTCATCCTGTCATCTCCACCAAAGATAATGTCATCAACAAAAACTTCACAGATCAGAATCTAATCTCCTTATGATTTCAGGTAGATATTGCTATCTTCACTTGTTCTCTCAAATCCAATCTTCAGAAGATGGGAGTGCAAGCATTCACACCATGCTCTTAGTGCCTGCTTCAGTCCATATAAGGCTCTATGTAGCCTACACACCATGTCACTATCTTCTGATAGGGAAAACCCATCTGGTTGCTCTATATACACCTCCTCTTCAGGTATTCTATTTAAAAATGCAGATTTTACATCCATTTGGTGTACCTTGAATCCTTTAAAAGTTGCATATGCAAGAAGCATACGAACTCCTTCCAATCTTGCTACTGGAGCAAAGGTTTCTCCATAGTCTTCTCCTTCTTCTTGGGCGTATCCTTTACATACTAGTCTGGCTTTGTTCCTTACCATAGTACCATCCCTATTTAGCTTATTTCTGAAAACCCATTGGGTTCCAATGACATTTTTATGCTCCAGTTTGGGTATCAAAGACCATGTACCATTATTTTCTATCTGATCAAGTTCCTCCTCTATAGCCTTGATCCAGTCTTCATCTTTATGTGCCTTTTTGAATGATTTTGGCTCAAATTTAGAGATCATATATGAGTTTTCTCTGACCTTTCTTCTTGTAAGAATTCCTGCATCTTTGTCTCCTATGATCTGCTTTAGATCATGATTGAGTTTGACATACCTAGGTATGTTCTTAACAACTTCCTCTTTCTTTTCTTCATCATCCTCATCTTCATCAACATCAGCATATACCAGTGTAGGAGCACAATTACTAGTACTAGGTTGATTTGCAACCAGTTCCCAAAAAGTTACTACTGGTTCATCTCCTACTTGCTTACTGTCGATTCCCTCTGATTTCTCAGAGTTTTCATCAACCCTAACATTGATGCTTTCAACGATTCTTTGAGTCCTATTATTGAAACATTTGAGAGCTTTACTTTTTGTGGAATATCCTAGGAATATTCCTTCATCACATTTTGCATCAAACTTGCTCTAATGTTCACTCCTCTTGATATAGCATTTGCTACCAAATACTCTAAAGTATCTTACCACAGGTGTCTTACCAATCCAGTACTCATAAGGAGTCTTATCCTTTCCTTTCTTGATGAGTACCCGGTTCATTGTGTAGATTGCAGTGCTCACCACTTCCTTCCAAAAGGTGTGAGCGACCTTTCCTTCGATCAAGATAATTCTAGCCGCTTCAACCATAGTCTGGTTGTTTCTCTCTGCTAGGCCATTCTGTTGTGGAGTCTGGGGGGCAAACAGTTGCCTTTTGATGCCATTTTCTTAACAATATTTGTTGAATTCACCGGAAGTGAATTCCCCTCCTTGATTAGTTCTAAGGCATTTGATTCTTCTACCACTTTTCTTTTCTACCAATGCTTTGAAATCTTTGAATGTTCCAAATGCTTTAGACTTGTCCTTCAAGAATGTGACCCACATCATTCTTGAGTAATCATCTGTAAGAATCATAAAATACCTATCTACTTGCACACTCCTAGTTTTCATAGGACCACACAAATTAGTATGAACAAGATCAAGTAAGTTGTCATCTTTGAAAGATTTACCTTTGAAGGTTGAGGAAGACATTTTCCCCAGTTGACACTCTCTGCACAAAGGATTTTCCAGTTTTCTCAGCATCGACAGTCCTTTAACTGCCTTGATCTTACTGGCCTTTACTATGTTGTCAAAGTTTACATGGCAAAGTCTCCTATGCCATATCCAGCTATCATCAAACTTAGCCATAAGACATGTACTTATATTTGCATTCAGCTGAAATAAGTAACCTTTGGTCGGCATACCGGTGGCCATTAGTTCACCATTCTTTCCTTTGATTTTGCACACTCCATTTTTTAATTCCGGAGTGAGTCCATTGTCATTCAGCTAGGCAACACTCAATAGATTGTGTCTATGACCTTCCACCCAATGCACATTGTCAATACTGCTCTTTCCATTCAAAGAGATGGACCCTCTGACTTTGACCATACATGGTACATCATTACCAAAACAAACCACACCACCATCATACTCTTCAAGAGATATAAAGTTGCTCTGGTCACCAGTCATATGGTGAGAAAAACCACTGTCAATAATCCACTCATTGGAATTATCAAAGCAGGAGACAAGAGATTTCTTGTCTAACACATCCTCCTTGACTAAAACAAACACAATATCTTCATTTTCTTCATCTGTGACACCTTCATCAACTGCTACAAAACATTTTCTCCAATTTCCTCCTTTGAATTTCTTGAACCTTTCTAGGTTGTACTTGTTGTCACCATTAGGATAGTTTATAGCAATGTGTCCTATCTGGTTACAAGAAAAGCATTTCAAAGGGAGCTTTCCTCTATATTTTTTGGTTCCCTTAGGAAGTCTCTTGGCAAGAAGAGCTTCGAATTCCATCAGAATCTCCTCATCATCCATTTCTCTGCTCTGTCTTGGTTCACCGCTGGTGCTTGCTTCTTTTGCTTTTCTGGATGGTACAACAGATGCTCTAAAATTTGATTCAGTCTTCTAAATATTGCCATCAAAACTATTTAGCTCATAGGCTGTCAACTTAGCAATGATGGATTCTAAGGATACCTTAGTCTTGTCTATTGACCTCAACTCCTAAATAGAAGCAATCCTTATAGCATAGACCGGTAAAAGGGATCTTAGGACTTTGCTAACAATAGTAGAAACATCAATTTTTCCTCTTGCACTCTTGATATCTCCAACAATAGTTTTGATTCTTATTCCATATTGCTGAATGGTCTCTCGTTCAACCATCTATATGTCTTCCAACTTCCCTCTAAGGCTTTCTTCCTTAGCTTGTTTTACATGCTCATCACTGCCATAGATATTCTCAAGAGTATCCCATACTTGGGATTTTCTTTATCTTGGACATCAATAAACTCAATGTCAGATAAGCTGCTGATTAGGGCTTCCATGACTTGCCCATTCTCCTAGATCTCTCTCTTTTGATCATCAGTGAGAGTACCAGTAGGAATAACATAAGAATTCTCAACATAGCTCCATTTTTGAGCACCCATGCTTCTGATGTATATCTTCATTTTGTCCTTCCATATTTTGAAATTCTCTGTTTAACTTTGGACCTTCCCTCTTCATCATTACAATAGGATCTTTCCCCCAAGTGGTTAAGCTTACAACATAGAGGACCTAGAGGATGCTCTGATACCATCTGATAACTCAATGATAAACAATGAGTACCAAACCAGTACTGAGAAGGGGGGGGGTCAATCAGTACAGGCACAACAACCTTTTCCTAAACCAGTTTGACTGCAAACTGTAAACTACTAGCAATCCCTAACACCGATCTGAGCCAAATTATTACCGGTTAAACATAGTGCAACTATGAAAGACATGAACTGGTCAATCTTCTTAGCCTTCCATACAACCTACTCCCTCATTTCCACTTTGTCCTTATGCATAAACAAATAATCTACCATCAGTGATACAATGATTTATCACTAAACAAGAAATAACAAAACATCACATGGAAGAGGCATCACACATGACACACATATTTTTCACGTGGAAACCCAACTGGGAAAAACCACAGTGGGGATGAATACCCACAAGCTGTTTTTGAACTCTTTAGAAGTCCGCTCTATTAGGAGCCAGGTCCGGTTAAAGATTGTTACAATAGGTTCTGTTAGGAACCGATCCTATTAGGGATCACCCAGTTAAGGGATGGATAGAATACCCAGTTAAGGGTTAAACCTTGTTAGAGGTTACCTTGTTAGAGGATTTTATGAACTCAATCACTTTGAGTCACCGCATTAAAGGATTTATAGTGAGCTAGTTAAAGCCACCTTGTTAAGGGATTTTCCAACTGTTGAAGTGGTTAGAGATCAATAGGTGTTATAATGATCTGGTAGTAGCACTCAATGCCAATGCAGATCCACTTTAGTTCCTTCCTTCTACACACATTATGCAGGTATCACTCCTCCTATCTGGTCTGGCAAGAATCACACATCTCTACTCTTAGATACACACACAACATTTTCCAACAACCTCAGCATGAAACACCACATCGACTTTATAGGAAACAGATAGGTCGGTAGCATAAACCCTAAACCCTAAACACTTAGGTTGAGAAATTTAGTCAGTTCAATCTTGACCATTGAACACTTTGCATTTGAATACAACGGTCTTGAATGGATCTCAAGACATTCTCCATCATTCGTTCTTTGCTGCTTCTTGGAGGTGATAAACCATCACGCGTTCTCCACCGTTTGCAGAGACTTTGCACATTCCCGAGGTGATAAACCATCAATCTCCTTCATGCAAGATTCTTCACGCACACAAGGTTGACGTGGCGACATGATCTAACCTCCATTACAATGCTCAGTTCAACTAGAAACCCTGAGACTAAGACTACCAACCAGTAGTCATGCAATATGACCCTTGATACAAAACACTCCATATATGGGTTCTCGTTCTGACATACCAGGTCCAATTCACAACATCATACTGGTTTTCTTATTCTCTTTTCAACATACCGGTTCATTTGGATAGGCATACTGCTTCACTTTTTCACATATGTCATTTCACAACGTCATACTGGTTCTCTTTGTCAGTTTTTAACTTCAATATACTGGTTCACTCAGCATATTGACATCAATGACAACATACATTATTAACATGTCATCATACTTTGTACATATGCCAACAACATCCACATGCTTGTTTCTCATTCATCATCGCTTGACAAAGAATTAGTTGGTGGGACCACAATGTTTTTATATTTAATTCATTGACTAGTTACTACCATTAAACTAGTATTTGTGCCTTCAGTAAATACATCCAATTTCCCATTGCAATTCATAAAATTTACATTATATTAGCTTCATTCTAGTTTCGTTTTAATGTTTACCATGCTTTGAAATGCTCTATATGGTTTTTCTAATTTTAATTTACCATTGTATGTGTTTATGCTCTAGGATTTTGTGCACGGGATATAATTACATTTGTTACATTAATCATTGCTTTCTCTGTGTGTCCCTCAATTTCATGAGCCTAATTGATCATCTATAGTTGCAAAGAAAATTGTCTTAAGTTTTATTTTGAAACACTAGCTATTACCTATATTTGTTTACATAAACCCTAACTCTAGTAATGGTTTTCTTCTAGCTTGGGCAAGAGCAAGCTCTCAAAGGATTTACTTGCATAGCTTCCTGGATCCATAGAAACATAGAAGAGGTCTAAGCCAAGAGCTAGGCCTGATGAGTTCATAATTTATCACTTTGTAGGATGTGGGGATTCTTTAATCCCACCATGAGGTTTTAGCGTTTGGAGGAGAGGACACAACAAGAAGAAAGTGTTAGCATTATCTTATATATTGTCATTAATGTCAAATCTCGTCATTCAGACTAGGTCCTTAAATTGTATGTTGAGCAATAGTGTATGTATGAGATGTTGTTGGTTGTTTGGTGATTTCTCGGATGTCTTGGATTTTTGGAAGATGTTCTTAGTGCTATTTTTTGGTCCCAGATTGATCTGGAAGTGAAGTTCTTTTGTCTAGAGGTCGAGGTTGTGTAATAGAAGTTGTATGGCATGTGGATAATGTTTTGGGTCGAGCTTTGGTGATGCATGTAATGTGTTGATGTGTTTGATGAGGAACATTGTAATATGGTCAACTTTGCATTCCTTCCCACCTACAATTTGTTTAGTGGTGACCAATTTCAGATCTTTGTCTTGGCCGACTTAGAAGATTAAGATTTTCAAAGGCAGTATATGTAGGAGTATGATTTGGATGAGTTAGTGTGGCTTTTTGTGATGAAGATATGTGAGATTGAAAAAATCTAGTTGATGTGTAAGAGTTATGTTGCAGATTGGTATCGTAAGCAGTTTTGATAGTGTAGATTGTGTTTTAGTGCTGGATTCTCTTTTATCTTTCTATCTTTGGTAGTGAGCCTTTCTCTAGGTAGTGAGCCATCCAACAGTAAGCCTTTCTTTGGGCAGTGAGCCCTTCGATAGTGAGTCTTTTTGGGTAGTGAGACCTCCTCTACTAAGTATCTTGGTAGTGAGCCATCCTTTATAAAAATCACCTTAACTAGTGTCACCTTAACCGGTGTTTCTAAATTGAGAATTATAATTATCCATGGTTTTACCCTACTTGGATTTTCCACGTAAATTTTGGTGTTCTTTTTGTCAGATCTATTATGTGCTTATTCTTTCATACTTTATCTGTTTTGATTAATTCTGGTAGTTGTTCTAGATATGTTAATAAATCTTAAAGAAGATTTTTATTCTCAACTAATTCACACCCCTCTCAGTTGCTCGGATATTCAACACTTGGTATTAATGTTGTGGTTCATTCATATAGCTTTCTTAACCACTCGAGGTAGATCTTGATCTGATGGCATGGAAATTATCCATTTTTAACTTTGAGGGATCTGATTATAGTTTCTGAAAAGTAAAGATGAGAGGTTATATGGTTTTTGTGGGTTACAATACTTGGAATGATGTGGAGACTAAGTATATTCAGCCAGAGAATGGTATTATTACTCTGGATGAGATTCAAGCTTATGAAGAAAATGAATAGGCAAGGTATGCAATCTTTAGTGCATTATAAAAAAATAAATTGACAAAAGTTATTTTTTTGAATACTGCTTATGAGGTTTGAAAAAAACTAGTACAAAAACATCAATATATGACAACAAATACTACTAAAAATTGCATATAAATGACTAATCTTGGTCACGTGACCATTAGTAGTTTATTGTCAGTCATTTATAATGTGACCAAATTTATGACTAAACTATATTAGTCATTTATTGGTTATTTTGATTAATCAATTTTGTCATTGATTTAGTCTTTGATTTGGTCATTGAGTTATTCAATGATTTAGTCTTTAATTTAGACATTGATTTATTTGTTAGTTTTGTCATTGATTGTTGTTAACTGGTCATTTATTTAGTCAATGTAGTGATTTATTTAGTCATATGTTTAGTAATTAATTTAGTCATTGATTGTCGTTAACTGGTCATCTATTTAGTCATTACTTTATTCAAATATTAAGTCATTAATTTATTCATTGATTGTGTTTAAGCAGTCATTTATTTAGTCATTATAATCATTAAGTGTCATCAATTGGTACTATATCTGTAGATGCACTGTAATTGAAATTATGTATAACCTATTTTAGGCAATGGATTTTTTTATTTTTTAATATTGAATATTGTTTATTACAACAAAAAGAGTATAATTTCATAAAAGAGCTGGGTATAGAAAAAGAAAACCACTACAACAATATAATTATCAGTGTCAAAGGAAAATATATAACAACAATGTAATGATCAACACCGAAAATAAAGGTAAGATATTTTCATAGTTGTAAAAAGATACATTACACATAATTGACACCCATTGACTCTAATTTAAGAAATGAAATCCCTTTAGATAAGAAAAAATTAAGTTTAGGAACAAGATATCAAATTACAAACACTATATTGCTTTTTATTGTGACTCAACAAAAAATTCAAATTGCATGAAGGTCCTTTTAATATTTCATGATCCATCTTTTAATTATGTGAATCTCCTACTTTCGAACTTACAAAATCCATTTTGGATCCTCCTTGGTTGCAAAACTAAGATCTACATGATGTGACCCTACAATTCATTCATTTTAAATAAAGTTTATAATGGTAAAATGCAAAACATGAACTCATTCATCAAACAAATAAAATTGAATTCAAGCATACCTTTCTTGCAATGATTGCTACTATGCTTCTATTTATATCTTCTAATACTCTGCAATATAAATTCAAAAATCCACATACCAATATATTCTAAAAGATAATATAAAATATTAAACATAACTTTGTATCCTCTAATTCAAAAATGTAGATAAAATAGGATTGCCATCTCACCCTCCATTACTCCAAGGA
Source organism: Cryptomeria japonica (assembly GCF_030272615.1). Taxonomy (NCBI): domain Eukaryota; kingdom Viridiplantae; phylum Streptophyta; class Pinopsida; order Cupressales; family Cupressaceae; genus Cryptomeria; species Cryptomeria japonica. The sequence goes on along the minus strand of NC_081415.1, from coordinate 513,055,319 downwards.
TCTCTCAATCCATTGAAAAATATTAAATTACTTCCAAATCGCTTGAGAACCCTCTTGATATTCTACAATGCACATAAGTATGAGTATCACATATAATTTCTTCATATAAATTTTGAAGGAGATTCAATAAAATCTCATAATAGTTACATTTAGATGTATTATTAAAATGAAAATATGTTCATGTTCCAAATAGACTATACTTACATGACCACCAAACTCGGTGGTGATCCAGTGTGGCCTTGGCTCAATACCATTTTCACAATTTCAAGATTGCATCATTTCTATATAATTGAATGTTGACTCTCCTTTCTTCTGAATCATCTACAAATGGTTGTACCATCTCTGTGCAATACTACACCCCCAACAAAGAAATACTTCACTTACACACACAACTAAAAGCATCATTTCAAACCATCATATAGTTAAATAGAAACCAAAAAAATTGAACTTGCAAATCCCAACCACCCTCTCCATGTTTATCACTTGCTCCCAAATCAAAGCAACTCATATTTCCTGTATAGTTATATAATATGTTTATTGCTCCATATAATCAGCTTAGGATATTGTTCCCACTAGATGGATTGTCTATTGCCTTCCACATCTATACAAACAAGTGTAAAATAATGAAAATAAAATTTAATTAATTATTAAAGATTTTAATTGGTCAGCATTCTTGTTTTGTTGTTATTTATATCAAAAATAAATTTTTAAAGATTTTGTATAAAAATTTTGACCTATTTTGTACTATAATTTTGAAACCAATATTAGATTTTGAATATCCTTCTCCATTCATTCATGTGCATATATAAAGTAAGTTTTTTTTTTCAATAAAGACTAACATGATGAGAAATGGGTATTGACTTTTCATTACTTGTTTGATGGGATAGGCTGGCAAATTTTGAATAAAGTTAGCAGGGCTTGGGTAATTTTCTGCAGCTTCAAAGTAAGTTCGACTCAACCAATATTTCACGCCATCGAAGTCACTATCTCTGGACCAATGCCACCAATTTTTCATGAGAAAAAGTTTTAAAATATTAGAAAATTGTGTACAAAAAATTTCTCGTTTTACTTGCAGAGTTTGAAAGGTTCTTTGATGAATCTTCTGCTACTTAGATTTGATGAAATCCTTTTTAGTATCTTCCATGAATTCTTTATTACATTGTAGCACTTTTCACTTTCACTCTAATAAAACCCAAAATAAAAAATAAATCCTCAAACCAAAATAACACAAGTTAATATAATGATTTATAATGAAAGGATTCATTATATACAGTCTTTTTAATAAATCTTTTGATTTCAATCTTCACTTCAACTCTACCAGAACCCAAAAGAAAAAATTAAAAAATAGATCCTCGAACAAAAAAAATCTAATATATTGAAAGAAGTAATTATATACAGAGTTTTCTTAACAAATATTTTGATTTCAATCTTATGAATTGTTAAAATGCAGTGAAATACAAATGGGACATAACAAGGAAAGAATTGTTCATACTTGGAAGTTTTTTGAGACAATGATGTCATAACCAGCTGGATTTACAATAAGATCAAAAGCCAAAATGGGAGTCGATGATGCCAATGCCCCAATTGCAATATATGGGTACTTCAGTCTAAACCAAGCCGCTAACACTGCAATATATACACAATTAAATAGGGTTTCATCAATGCATTTTAAAATTCATAACACAAAATTATTGGAACACACCCACTTCCACCATAAGATCCTCCAAACACAACTACTACTGAATCCTCTGCTGATAAATTCTTTAATCAATGCAGCGAAATCAGCTAAAGCTTGAGAGGAGCTCAAGTAGCCAATTGTGGTGGCATTTTTGTAAGCTATATCTTTACTCCCATATGGCATTGATTCATCATAGTAACGGTGCTGAAATAAATTGAAACCCATAGTGAGATCTTCTTTGGCTAATCAATGTAAAATAGAACCAAATAGATTTCCACATTTCATTTTGAATAAAATCTTAAAGTTTGGAATACATTTCTTTACTTTTTACTACTATTTCATCATACTTAAACAATACATTTTAAACTTTATTTTATTTAAGTGATTCATCAAAAACCATACTAATAATGGGTTATACTAAAAGAGAGAGTGTGATTTCAAATGAATCATTTAAATAAAACAAATTTAGAACAAGCCGTTAAAACTAAAATCCATTAATCACAAGAAATACACAATTTATGTATAGTAATATCTAGATCAAGATGTTTTAAAAAAGTGTTTATATAATAGATTTTTAGAGATCTTTATATAGTAATTTTTTTTTGGTTTTGTGTTGTTTTTTCTATAGATTTAATGGCTATGCTCTTCTATCAATATTGAAGTGGAATAGGTAGAGTAGATAAGAGCATAACATACCTTAATGAAGATGAGAAGGGCCTTGAATTCAGGTGCAATGTGAAACATAAAGCCTGTGTTTTGAGTAAACCATTCTATATATCCTTTATTTCCTGTATAAACAAAGATGGGAGAATCAAAAGAAGCACCACACCAATGTTTTGAGTTGATTTGATATTTCTATTGAAATGTGACATGGCTATGTGGATTGAAACCTAAATGGTCCAAATTCTGTGTCAAGTATTTGACATTATATTGTACAAAGGGAGAAGAAGTAAGAGGAGGAAGTGAATGTCTATTCCTTCTCAATCCTCCATGAACATGAGGAAGGGAAGTAGTAGAAACAATAGAGAGGCCAACCAATATGACAAATGTACTAAAGAGTAAGCAACCCATAGCATAAATAGCCATTGTATGGACAAATTCTTCTCTTGGTTTCTTATGGTATATATAAGAGAAAATAATTGAAAGTCGTCATTGAGGCTGTTTTGTTTTCTTTGTCTAGGTTAAACTCATATACTATTACTTACAGTATGTTGTTTTATATTTAAGATATGATGTTACAATCGATTTTTTTGTTTCTCTTTATTGTTAATTGGTTGTGCACTAGATTCCTAATTGTGTATGAAGTAGATTCATTGATTGTGTATGCAATAAGATATTATTTGTGTTATTTTTAGTAGTAGGGTAACATAGGTAACATATTATTAGTGCTTGTTATTTAACACATAAATCATTCATATGTACCCTCTATCCTATGTATTTACAATATAAAGAGCTCCATTAGTTTCCTCATCCTCTAGACCTTGTCTAGTGTACATGATATCGAAATCAAATATTTGTGATTTTCTAAACAATAGGATGGCCCAAGTGCTAAGCCCTACACTACTATGGCCAAAGCCACCCCACTACCTTTACACTTTCTTACAATTGCCCACCACCACTATCATTACACTTTCTTCAAATTTGGTTAAAACCATGACTAATTGAATCAATGAGTTTGAGATTGACGCACACCATGTTCCCTAGAGACCCCACACAAAGGTGAATTTCATTGCCAAAGATTATAAAAAAGAACTTATCTCACATATGGCATCACCTTAATGATCTACATTGATTTTAAGAATTCACTTGATAGGAGTATTCCTTTGTTCTTTCATGGTCATAGTAAACTTTCTCAATGAAAGCAATTAGATATTAGTGACTATACCAAAAGTGATAAGATTTTATTTTATATGTATAATGGTTTGTACCCAAGTTTTTCTATTGTTGTTTATAATGGTTTTATCAATGGCTATCAATATTTTATTTTATGGTTTTTATTCAAGATCATAAAAAATAGATTAAGAAAGATGATGAAAAGGAGTCAAGATTTCATCATATCTCAAAAATTATGATCTAGGTTTTCTAATTTTTCCATAAAAATTAAAAAAAAAGAAGGTGAAAAATGGAATAAATTTCTTGCCAACCCAGTTCGTGGTTTATGAGAAATATCACTAGTACAAAGGGTAGTCATAAATGAGGCGCCAAGTCTCATTGCCAAATCAAATGAAGCCATACCATAAGGAATCATATGCGAGGCTTTGAGAAATTCCAAGTACATTGAAAGGTAGTATAATAGTTATAATTAAAGATCCATTCTCAGTAAAGACATAGTAGCAAGGAGAGGTTCAAAGATAGAAAATCCAATGATCTTACCACTGTTATGACAGTGAGTAAATTTGAGATAGTGTTTTGAGTTAATAGTATGATTTGTTTGGGAAAAGCTACAGAAATTGTGATAAGATTCAATTCTCATAAAAGTCTAATTACAAGGTGTTACCCCCTATTTTTGCATCCACTGATTTTCCTTGCATTGGAATATTCGTGCTGAGGTAATATGTGTTTACTTTAGTATAGTCAATTCTCTCAAATTGTTATCTTTTTCCTTGAAGCCCATCTTGACTAATGTGTCTTTATGTCTAAAGTTTTTGTGTCTTTGAACCTTTTGTTTGAACCTAGAGTTTAGGTCGAGAGTTCATCAGTTCATTGGTTCATTGAGTCTTTGTGTGTATTATGTCTTAGTTGTGGAAAGTGTAACTTATGCAAAAAGGTTGTGCAGTGAATGGAATTGAACCTTTGAACCTTCATTCATTCAAGAGTTCAATAGTTCAACGGTTTCACATTCAAAATAGAAGCATAGTAAAAGAGGAGGCCAATGGAGGGAAATGATTGGCATAGAGGGGAATATTCTAGGAATCTCAATGATTTATTTGAAATATTTCTCACTTAAGGAGGTAATCATTTTCTTGATAAGAGATTGTGTGAAGTTTTTTGTAATAAAAGTAGGTGTTAGAAGTGTCATCTTCGTCATAACTCAATACGAGTGAATGAGTTGTCGTAATCATGAAACCAAATTTGAAGCCTTCTATATCAATTTTTAGAAAGATTTATATCTTCGTGAAGAAGCTAAATTAGGAAAGGCAGAGGTTTGACATTGGAGGTATTTTTCTCAGGATTAGTAGACATTCAGTTGCCTGAAAGGTGAGTTGAAAATCTTCGTAGTCTCTGTCATTTTCATGCTTCAAGGAAGAAATTGTTAATTTTTGTTGTAGTATCCATAGTGGGTGTTATTGCAGCTTGTATTACTGTTGAAAATGAGACCCATTCCACCAAAATTAGGGTCAAAATCAAGTCTTAGATGCTCTCTCCCAAAATTTGGGGATATGTCCTTAGCTCATGTTGATTTAGATGAATTCTTAAAAAGAGGAATCCCTCTGGTTCACCCATGATGAAGAAGATTGTGGATAGTGGGTTAATAGTACCCATAATTAGTGCTCGAGTGCATGGACAAGTATGACCCAAAACACAAATGTATTAGAAATGGAAAAATGTGGGTGTTCTACTAAATGTAAATAGAGAAACTATTATGGCTTTTTTGAAAATCCCTGCTAAGGAGCCATATGAGGATTCAATGATGACCGCATCTTATGGATTTTTCTTAGAAAAGAAGCCCTAATATAGAAGTGTTTTAGAAAGGAACTGGCTCTTAAAATTTTAGAAGGATGATTCTAGATTACCCAAGCCCTTAACTAGAGAGAACTTGATTAGGGAGGTAAGGGACATTGTAATTTTGTTGCACAAGGTGAAAGGGAGCCAACAAACATTCTATTGTGAAGACTGGATGTACATTTTCATCCAGGCCATATTAGATGAAAATAATATAAAGATTGGGCATAGCTAATTGTTGAAAGGTTACATATAGGACTAAATAACTGCCTCGAGAGTAAAACCTTTTATATCTCCTCATACTTGCTCTATTGTTTGGCATGTGTCAGACCTTGGCCTGGTTTGTATCATGAGGAGTGGGTTGACGGGATGAAAATTTATGATTACCATCCACACCCTTCAGCTACAAAAGTGTAATGTGTACCTTCAAGTCAGCTTCAATATCGAATAAAACATAGCACCAGACCAAAATATTATAATCACATGCTTCCTAAGGGTCTTCCCAATCACCAAGATCACAAAAACAATCACCAAAATCATTGAAATCATCAAAAATCATTCTGAACCAAAACATTACTGGGATGCCCTATTTTACTAGTTAACTACCTACTGGTTAATTCCATCTTTTGGACAAGATGAATCACAACTACCAGATCAAATCTCCAATAAGACTTTCCTTCAATGACAACCCTTGATCATAAATCAAGCATCAAAGATCACAGGATGAGTGTCTATTGCCAACAATCTCCCCATTTGGCATTGATGGAAACACTTATGAAAAATGGCTAAGTGTTAAAGCCTATGAAACTTGTACACCGGATGAAAGAATAAAATAATTCTGAGGCTCCCCCTTAGATCAACAATCCAAAATTCTTCATTTCACTAGACTGTACACTACATAAATACAACTCGTCTGTACATTTTTCACCTCAACTCTTCCTCTATGACAACAATGCCAAAGAGAGGGTGTGCATAAAAAATGGCTATACATATATACACATTCACTAGATGATTAAATTTATACATGCTTTGGGACATCTACATATGCCATCTTAAGGAACCCAGGATATCTGTTCCATCCTGCTCACAACCTCTCCAAAATGCAAATAAAACCATTCAAAACATGAGCATGAAATTCTATAGCTTCAATCTCAGTAGGAGTCTCTTGGGACATGTTCTAAATGCATTCCATATTATGATACATTAAGGTGTCCAACCGGGACCAATTAGGTTCCAGAGCTCACCTGTCTGCCTGATCATCCTCTCCTTCTACTTCTCAATATTCATAATCTTCTCAATAATACCCAAAATTTAACCTTCAGTACTGTCGGTTAGGTTAGTTATAGAATTATAGGCCTGAGAAATCTGAACTAGATGACCTCTACAACTATTTATTTGCTTGTCTATCTCAATAGTAAAGTTGGTCAAAATTAGAGAAGACTTATAAATTTTGCTACCTTTCACTAAGGCCTCATCAATTAGTTTTGACTCCTTATCTAACTGGGCCTTATCATTACTAATCATTTGCAAAAAAACTTGAACTTTAGCATATTTAAATTTCTCCATATCTTGTCGGGCCAATGCCTTTGTCAAATAATCAAATTGGGTGGATATATGATCTACTAAGTTGTGAAGCTTACTAGATGAACTGGTGTTTGCATCAAGTTGCACTTTTGGTACCACCTGTTCCAAAACTTTGACTGATTTTTCAATAAGTCTCTTCTCTTCAGATTCTATCTATGCTAACTACTAGCTATCTTGTGCTTGAAGAGTAGCAGCAACTATCATCCTTTTTGTCGGAGACATCTAATTGAAAAGTTTATCAAAACTAATATTGATCTACGGAAAACTCTCTTGGCTTTGAATTTTAGTTGTGTCAATTGCCACAAGGATTGGAGTCTCTATTTCCTTAAACTTTCCTTTATATGGTTCTTCCTATTTCTCCTCTTCCTTCTTCTCAATATCAACCTATCCAGATTTTCCTTCTTTAGGGTGCCTCTTCTACACTGGTGTCACCACTTGGTGCACCATCCTCTACCTCAGCTGATTTATCATTTTCTTTAGCAGGCTCAACCTCAACAGTATCCAAAACTTGTTGGTTCACAACATCTTGAGTATCCTCCTCCTTATTTACATCATTTGCGAGAGGATTTTTTGACTAAGATGGCTTAAGTGCATCTTTGTATAGAGGATCATTCTGGATAATTTTTCTCCATATCTCTTATGTCTTTTTCCTCACCTCCTCTACATTCCCAATCATTAATCTATTGATCCAATTTTTACTTCTGAATTCCTTTTTATTTGCTTCTTCAATTAACATCTTAACTTTGCCAGGAGTAATATAGGTACATACATTTACAAGCTCTCTCTCCTTCATTTCTCTATCAATTTTTCTTGCTTACATTCTTCTAGAATCTATTAAATTGTACAAGTCCTTTCGAATGGACTTTTCTAATTCAATCAATGTTTTACTAAAATTGTGTAAATAAAGAACAACTTCTTCCTCAACTTTTCTCTTGTCATCATCATCAAACTTTACATAACAAACTCCAACATTCTTCAAATCGCCATCTACTATTATTTCATCTATTAACTGATCTATTGTCAATGAGAGAACAAATTCAGATTTACCTTTTTGAGCACTAGACTCTAGTTGAGTCTTAACTTTCTTCCTCTTGTAGGCCTCCCAATAGGGTCTGATTTAGTCTTCTTCTCATTTTCCCCTTTCATCTCACCACCTGATTGGAGTTTCCAGATAACTCTAGCAAATTATCCTTTCCTTAGTGCCATGCGAATGTTTGTATGTGATTCAGTCTTAGATTGCATCAGAGAAACTGCCACATATTCTCTTTGAGGCTTCTGCTTCTTTGTTAGAACACCTTTCCCCTTAGATGCACCAAAGGGTTCTTCTTCAGTAGGAGGTGTCTTCACCAAAGAAGGATAAGGTTATGTCACCTTCACCTTAACTGGAGCAGGTGTAGTCTTTTCTTTCTTCGCTTTCTCAACTACATCCCTCATAGCTCTAGAAGCTCTAAATTTCTCTTGGAGATGTCCTTCTTCAATAAGAATGTCTTGGAAAATCTTTACAACTTTTCTTTTTCTGGTCGAATCAGTGAACTTGGTATGCATCTCCATTGATTTCTCTTCGGAAGTTCTAAACCTTTCCTCTTTGGTGTCTACTAGAGCATTTAGCAAGTGTTGTGTGTAGGAATCCAAAGTGGATTCATCAACCTCATACCCCATAGGCATTATCCATACTGTCTGGGGTTGAACTGCTTCACAATTTCTTCACAATTTCTTTGGGGATTCTGACTCTTTGTTTTATTTTGTCCTGAAACATTTTAAAGAAAGCCCACAAAGCAACATGTTTTATAATCTTGGTTGCCAAGTCTGTCAAGTCCTTGTTTTATTTATTGAGCTACTAGTCTGTCAAAAGACCATTGTACTATGTCAGTTTTGGGGATCTGATTCATGAAATAAAGCACCAGACAAATAACCAAAGAACTAAATTTGAAGATATATTTTTTATCCTGTTTGATTTTCTTTAGATTTATCATTAACTCCTCCAATAGAACACTGCACAGGTCATAATGAGCATCTTCTTTGACCATTTTGTAGGCTACATGAATAGCACTGTCAGAGACATAATTTAGTATGTTAGACTGATATACCTTGTAGCCAATTACCATTGCAACAAATTTAACATCATCGTCCTTTATTGTGCTAATCTTCATTGATCACCCATCAAGCTCTACACCATTTAATTTGTTCACAGTAGGGTTTGTGACCTTATACAACCCCGGCTTTTCACTGGTTTGGTTCAAATAGGTTACTACCCTAATCACATCAGCTATCATCTTGTATGGTTGATCAAGCCATATAAATTAAACATTGATCCTTATTAGCACATACCTCACCCATTCCTTCTCATCAAATCTTGAAAAGTTTACGAATTGTGTGAAACCCTTTCTCTATAGCTATGAAAATTTTACCTTGGGATTACCAATCTCATCCATAATGCTATCACTATACAAGTCCATGATATTCTCAGAGCCATTTTCCTCAATTTCACAGTGAATGTATGCTCAAACATCATCAATGTGCAAAACTTTGTGTGGGATGAGAGAGAAAGATCCAATCGAGTCATCTTCCAAGGATTTATAAGGGTGTTTCTTGAATACATGTTGGGTCTTGTCCTTGATCTCAACTACTAGTGGAGTAGAAATGGAAGATGCGGATGCCATTTCAAATTCTCTGAAAATTGGACTCAAAAAATGCCCTTTGAAAAATACCTCAACCAATTGACGGATGCCCTAGATTGCTCACTAAATCACTTTTGTACTTTGATCGCCTTGTTCTTTAGCTCGAAAACATTATTCACAAAGTGAAGAATGATTCTCGTATTTTCCCTTTTAACTTTGTAAACCCTAATTTTACTTTGAAATAAATGCACCTCAAATATTCAATCGGATGCCCTATTCCACTACCGAATCTCTAAATCAACCATCTAAATTCTGGATATCAACTAAAGCTCAATTTCTACCACTCGTAATCCATCAACTACAGATCTCATCAAGGGGTACTACAAGTTTGCCTCCCTCGAAGGCTAAAAACCCTAGTTATCAAAGAAGGTTCTGCACTAGATTCAGGTACAGATCCATTGTCTGTCTTACATTCATCCTTCTTTACGCACGTCTTCTTATGTTGATCTTTGATCTCATCAACCTTAGCCTTTCCCTTTTCATCTTATTTGTTCTTGTCAACTAGAGCACTATTTTTGCTTCTAGAAAATTTTGCAATATGACTGGTTTTGTTGCATTCTTGGCAAACAACATTATTCTTCATAGGTCTAAAGTTCATCTGATTTGGTCTTGTCCTGCACTAATTAGAGATATGCCAAAACATTCCACAAGCATAGAATTTCTTGTTTTGAAAGTTATTTATTATTGCTCTATACACATTTGACTTGTGTCCAAAATTATTACATATGAAACACTAACAGGTAAAGGTAGAAACATTATTCACATTGTTCATCATATTGTTATTGTTCATCATTCCATTATTCATCCTAATTCTACACTGGCTCGCCATATGACCAAACTTGTTGCAAGTAAAACATCTATCATTGAATTTATGAGCATTAGGTTGTCTTACAAGAGGATTCTTGCTCTTCTTCTGATCAGGTTTTGCATTGCCTTGTCTAGATCTAGAGTATTCACCTTTCTTAAATCCTAGGCCTCGCATATCCTTTCCATGCCTCTGACTTTCTAGCATATCATCAAGTCTTGCTAAACTAGCTTTGAATTTGTCTTTATATTCATTGGCAGTAGCAAGTTCATCCCTCGAGGTAGCCATTTGTCTTTCAAGTTCTTGACCATTATTCCTTGATTGTGTCAACTCAAGCTTCAACTGATCATTCTCATAGGTAAGCCTGAAACATTCATCAACTCTTTCCTTTAGTGATTGTGCCAGATTCTCTTCATTCTTCTTTTTGTCCTCAATTTCCTTAGCCAGTCTCATCACAATGGATTGCATCTCATTCTTCAAAACAACATTCTCTTTGTCAAGCTTGTCAGCTTCATCAATATTGTCCTAGAATTCCATGATCTGATCTTCTTTCTCCTTCAACTTGTCCATTAATTCCTTCCTCTTTTCTCTATAGATACTTGCTTGATCCTTTAGCTCACTAATAAACTCATCAAAAACATTCAAGTTCTTCTTCAAGGTATAGATCTCATTTCTAGCTGCATCAATATTCTCAAGTGCCACATTGGGTTATCTCTAAAAATCGAAATGCATTGAATCAATCTCTCAGATCTTCCTCAAGTGGTTGAGATTCCTCAGAGGAACTAGGCTTTGATACCAATTGTTAGAATCAGAGATAACTGATAGGGGGGGTGAATCAGTTATCTACCAAAAATCAAATCCATAAACTTATTATTTATCCACCGATTAGCAATGCATAGCAGAAAAGACCATAAACATGCAAAAAAGAATACACAAATCTACAACACCAAAAATTTTAGGTGAAAACCCGGAAAGGGAAAACCCATGGAGGGGATGGAACCCACAATATTCAAATACTATAGCCAGGAGTACATAAATATTACATAGATGGGGAATGCACTTTCATTCAGGCTCACTACCTAGAGCTCACTGCAAAAATTACAATTGCTCAGAAGGCTACAACCTTTAAGAAAGTCTCACTGACTTAGAATTTGATTACAATGAGGAAATACAATGAAATGAACTCTCAAGTAGCATCTAATAATGTAAGAATAATTTTCGGTTATGCACTGAATCTCTGACTGTCTTCATTCTGCAAATACTTTGTTTCTATCTTAGTCAACTACTGGATTGTTTGTCAACCAAATACATACATGAAACTATGCTAAATTGCACCAAAACTAACCACCACACCACTAATATATTGAAAATCAATCTCCAATTCAATCTTTTATATCCGATCTTAACATAAAAGCAATCTCCTTCAAGTTGGCTTTAATAATTGTACTGTGTAGCTTCAAGTTAGCTTCAATCTTGAACAAAACATAGCATGGAATCAAAATATTATAATCACATGCTTCCTAAGGGTCTTCCCAATCACCAAGATCACAAAAAAATCACCAAAATAACCACAACCATCGGAAATCATTCTGGACAAAAACATTATCGAGATGCCCAATTTTACGAGTTAACTCCATCTTCTGGACAAGGTGAATCACGACTGCCAAATCAAATCTCCAAGAAGAGTTACCATCAATGAAAACCCTAGATCATAAATCAAGCATCAAAGATCATCGAATGAGTGTCAATTGCCAACAAAACTATCATGTGTTTATAAATGTGTGCAATTCTGCATGTAAGAAAAGATTGTTTGAGTAAATAATCCATTGATAAGGATTTGAGATTTCTAGCTGCATTTGTAATGTCATGAGACCTCATGGAAGGTTGAATTTTCATATATTAGAAAAATATGTAAGTAGATGAATGGTAAGATAAATATGGCATGTGTAGGAAATTCAAAATATTCATGCATAATTTTTCTGTACATATATTAATTGTTTGGAAATCCTCTTCCTTTATCTTCTCTCTATTTGGGTATAAGATTTAGAGTGCTTAGGAGTTTATTAATATTAAATAAAAGCATTAAATAATCATTGATGAATATGATTTTACATTCATTAAAAGAGAAGTTTGGATGAAAAAAAAATGCATTGAAGATTAATATTTATGTATTGCATCCATGATTTTCATTTAAAAAGAAGAGTTATGTAGGTAGAATATCTCTTGCATAAATAATGTAAATTTTTTTATGAAATATTAGGTTAAAAGATCATGTTATCCTACATGTGCTCAATGAAGTAAATTTGGTGCATTGCAAGTATATTATAGATAATTTTAAATTATACCATTTATTCTTTATTTGGTTTGGTAAGATAAAATCTTAGCTTCATGAAAGATTTGTGTGGTGTTAATGAAATGTTCTACTTTATCAAAAATATAGAAAGTGTTAATGCTATCTCCTTATCCTATTCAAATTTTTAGAAAGTGCTTGCTCAATGAAATCCAATAAGATAGATTGAAAATGAATCAATTGAGGTTGTAATGTGTTTCCTAAATGATATTTTTTCTAGATTTATTGGGAATATTTAGTTTACGAATGATTATAGTTAAGGACTAATAGGAGACGAGTTTTAATAGAATAATCTATGTATGAATGTATTTGAATTTGTGTGACATTAAAAGTAAATGAAAATAAAGTGGTTACAAGTAAGGCTATGATATCCAATTTTATGCTTAAAATAGACAAATTAATTGGTTAATGATATGTTAGAAAATGATTATAGGTGTTAGGAGTGGGTGTGTGATAGGGAGAATGCTAGAGAAGTACTCCATAAGGTTAATTGGGGCTCATGGTTCAATTGGTTTACAAAAGTCTTATTTGTGACTGTCATGTGTGTTTGCAAAATCATTTTTATGGTTTAATGCCAGGTATCTCATGCATAGCTTCTCCAACATCCATCCTTTGGTGAAGGCTTGCACCCTTACTCAACTCACTCCTCCTTGATTGTATACTCTTCTAACTGCAATGCTCTGCTATCTAGGCATACATACCTACTGCACCAAAACTATGCAAACTCCTCCAAAGGTTCTATGAAGCAAGGCAAAGGTTTTGTCTTTGATCATGTATGTTCTTGTAGCACTTAGGCATTTTTACTCTTCTACTAAAACCCCTTTGCTAGGTGGCAAACCCCAAAAGTTTTTGTCATTTTTCAAGAAGGTGGAGGGGTCTATCTTAGTGTTCCTAGATATTTCACCCAAAGGTTTCACAAGTTCCAACAAGCAAAAACCAATCGGGTCCTAGAAAATGCAGTTTTGAAGTCCAAGAAGGCTAGTAGCCCATGGAGGCATAATTGGCACCTTTTTGCTCACCCCGCCCAATGGTGGGAATTTGCACCAAAAAAATTGTTTTGGATGATGTGTTAGAGGTCTAAGATCAAATTTGTTTCAGGTCTTAGGCTCCATGAAGAGGGTTTAGTGATTGTCCTCAATTTTGGGCATAAATATAGGGTTTTGTGAGGGTTTTGAGCTTGCAATGCTTGATTTCACAACTCCTTCTCAAACCAAGGCCCTAGACTGATTTTTAGGCCCTGCCACACCTTGGAGAACATTAACCAACAATTACAACTTGTCATTTTGATAAACACTTATCACACTAGCTGTAGAAGATGACAAAAACAGTCATTTTCATTGTTTTCACTATCTTTCACTGTCTTTACTGCACAATAATGGGTTAGAACTTCTAAAATGCCTACACCATAGAATATATAAACCTTTTAACAACAAGTTAACTCTACATTGAATAAGTATGGTGAAGTCTTCATGCATGGAAGGTTTCAAAGACAATCTTGATGCCAAAAACCAATATATTTCCCAAAACAGGGAGTTCACTGCCCTTCACAAATAGTGACTTCTTATAATGAAAAAAGAGTAAAGTTTGGAGTTCTAATTCCTTAAAAATTCTTCTAGGATAGGTGGAGACCTCTATCCTTTCTTTTTTTCAACATTTGATGCTCAGAACCCAAAGTTTGAGCCTTAAGGAAGAATATTAGCCAAGTTAGACAACTTGCCTAATAAGTGCTCAAATTCACCTTTTCCATCACAACCCTAGCATAAAAGAAACTTATATACATTATATACATGCATAAAAACTTGACCAAATCCATTTAGTGGGAGACCAGGCTTGGATTAGTCAAGTTGTGGGATTTTGAAACCCCAAACCCTTGACAGGGCAGTGAGCACACCAAATTGAAAGAATTTTGCTTAACCAACTTGCAAATGGAAAACCAATACAATGATTAATTGAATAGAATTGGGAAACCAATATTAACACTTCCCAAAAGGTATAGTATAGACTAGATGTGCTACAATATGGATTGCTACTCTAAAAGAGAGAAAAACACATTAAAAGCCAAAATTTCATCTTTTTCATATATGGAAAACTTAGTCAATACAATCACCAAGATTTTTCAAGGAGAAGGGATGAATTTTATATCCTTTCAAGTAATTTATAAATCCTAGTATGGACATGAGGCTTACACAACTTCACTAACTAGAAAATGACCCAAAATGACAACTTTTCAAGCCCAAATGACAACATTTGTTCCTCCAAGAGGCATTTTTGACAACCTAACCTCATCAACTTATCTAAAGACCTAATACATTCTTGAAAACACTTATAAAACATGTTGCAATTCTTTGGGAATAATTTCTAGACCTTTTAGGCAATTTTACATATTTTTGCCCTTTTTGGCCTAAAAACCCAAAATTGTCAACTCACATCCTGAAAGGAAAAACTTGACCTCTTGAGCAAAAAATGAGATCAATACCACTTGAAAAGACACAAAAAACCCTAAACAGCATCATAAACCTAACACAAGACATTACAAACACGAAAGCATGAATTACTCAAAAAGGAGAGTTTTTACTCAACTAGGTGCTCCTGCACCAGTGTGATTGGAAACTAATATTAAATTTTGCATTAAAGTAATGAGACTTGTTTATTATTATTAATTTGCTTATGTAAATATATGATTGATTGTTGAATGACTTCATGAAGGACATGTGAATTTTAATTCACATTGCATCCACAATAGTTTCCCTTTATTTTTGGGTCTAAGTGTGGTTTTCTCCTTACTTGGGGTGCTTTGAGTTGCACTTTGCGCATGCTCGATAGGTGTTGGAACAATGCACCTTTTCAATGCTTTTATTTTCCCTCAGCTGCAAAGTCCCACCTGAGTGCCTTGTGGTATTGTCTCATCTCTCTTGCAAAGACTTACTCACTTTTAAGCAAGGTGCATATTGAAGGACACATGGCAGCCTCGTGAGACCTTTTGGGTTGAATTTTCACTTAAATGTGAGACTCCCCATCCTATAACCACATGTACATCTAGAGAAGATTTTTAGAGAGCTCCATGCATTTAACTTTCAGAAGTAGGGTGTTTTTCATCAGGTGAATGGTAGAATGGTTAGCTGGGAACAAATTTTGGGGCTTCATTCTAGATAAGTCCATAAAATTTGTTGTAGGTAAATGGTGAGGATTCTTTTGCTAACTTTATTAACAAAAATATGTGCCTATCTATGCAAAAGGCTAGAGAAGTCATTGC
This sequence comes from Cryptomeria japonica, assembly GCF_030272615.1. NCBI lineage: Eukaryota > Viridiplantae > Streptophyta > Pinopsida > Cupressales > Cupressaceae > Cryptomeria > Cryptomeria japonica. The sequence goes on along the minus strand of NC_081415.1, from coordinate 513,039,308 downwards.
TTGCATGGTATTTGATGAATACATGAGATCTAGAAAGAGTGCCAGCCGGTCTATTGTCTTGATGTCCTCTTGTTTTCAGTAGTAGGCAGTTAAGGCACTCCTCTTTAAAAAAGAAGAATGTTTGTATAATGAAAGGTTATGAAATTTTAATTTACCTAGGAGAGATATAGAGATAGGATTTCTAGGAAATAATTTTAGTCTCAAATTTGTTGTTTTATTTCCAAATTAAGATAATCAAACTGTGGCTTCGGCCTTAGAGATGATTTTGTTCAGCATGCATCGATAATTTTTCTGTGCAATTTTGAATTCAGGCTTGACTCTAGTAATGTATGCTTAAGCTCTACTAATTGAATCATGTTATATACTCTTTTATTTAGTATATGTTCTTATGTGTGTGTTGATTCATTTTTGAGAGATCTTTAATTTATCTTCATTAGCATTCAGGACATGTAGATTGTTGAATGGGCCTTCGAATTACATGTATATGAAACTCTTTGTGCTATTTATTTGACAAAAATATCCATTCAAGCGCATCACTTCAGATTAGATTTACATTTATGTTCTTCCTTCCCCTTTACTCTCTTAATGAATGAAGAGTCAACTTCCAAAATTCTAGAGGTCACTTAGTTAAAATGTGTGTTCCCCATCAATGAATTTCCCATAAGACTGTATTTGTAGAAGCAATTTTAGAGATCTCTAAAAGGATAAAGGAAAGGATCACACTTTTGGGAAAAGTAAATGAGAATCTCTTTGTGCTACTACAAGTCATGATTTAGGGAGATAGCTTCTAGATTCAGGAGCTTCTCATCTTATGGCATCTTCATAGTCTATGTTCTCTTCATTTGAGCCTTGTAGCATGCAACTTATTTTTATGGGCAATCACACATATATGAATGTCATTGGGAAGTGATATATTGACATTAGGTATAACTCCTTCAATGATTTATTGTGTGTACCTCATTTGATAGACAATCTTCTTTCCATCTATTAGATCACTCATGGAACGATAAGGAAAACTGTGGAGTTCACTCCTTATTTAGTTATCATTAGATAAACACAGACTAGAGATATCATTGCATCTGGGGTGGTTTATCATGCATCTCGATTGTACTCCTTTTCATGTTTTGGTCTTATTGATGAAGTTGATTCTTCACATGATGATCACACTTCTTGTGTTGATTCATATATCGAGGAGAACTTTGGGTACTTGAATTTGGGGATTCTCACATGTTCCCCCATTCTTTGGCCTTTGATTTCATCTCCTCCTATTGATCTATCACATCTACTATTGAACTTGATGATTCAAATGATGCTATAGTTTGTGCTTCTTGTAATTTAGTGAAATAAGAATACCTTATCTTCCAGCTTCTATTCCTTGGGATGAATACTTGACAAACATTGTAGGTTTCTTTATGGAGTCCTACATTGTAGATTTGGGAGACATCATTGATGATATTCATCTTCTCTTTTATAAAGATGATCCTTCTTCGATTGTTGTGAGGGAACACTTTGACCCTCTTGTTCATTCTCTACATGATCATTGTTTTGAGGTTGACATGATTGTGGATTCTTTTGTACAGAACTTGTAAGAGGTCTCTTTATCCTTGAAAGAGACATGTGAGTCTTTCAATCTTATTCTACATTTATCTCCATTGGATCTTGAAGTGCCTTTTTCTGTAGTGCAGATCAGTAGACTTAATTTGGAGGGGATAAATTTTAGCATCAAAATGGGGATACTTGAGTAGTTTTCAGAGACTCCCTATATCATGAGAATTTTTCCTACATCTTCCCTTCATGATTGGGGATACTTCATGGATTCACCCTTGGTTTTTTTCTTCCTAAGAGGAAGAATGTTGTTCAGTGATAGTGGAGTAGTTTCTTCATTCAGTTTGGAGCTTCAACCATTGGTGTAGATTCTACATTAAGTGGGGGCTACTTGGTCTCTCTTATTCTCTCTAATGGGGGGGAATTTTTCCTCACATGGGGTTTTATCCTTCTCATACTTCTTTGACAATTCTTTTTTCATATTTTTCATCTCTCTTTTTTTTTTTTTGTGGGGGGGGGGTGGGGAGTTTTTTTCCATGTGGTTTTCTCCCTTTCTCCATTTGTGAGAGATTTCACTGGTTTGCATGCATTTGCATTTGTACATGGGTACCTAACCTGACCTCCTACCCAAGACCCATCTTGCATTGTTTACTTGAGTCTACATTCCCCTAAGTTGCAGTTATTGGGGGTTTTGGTGTAAATTATGTCTCATAATTATACTTTACTTACATTGACTTAGGGTAATGCATTGCATCATAGTTTGGATATGAGACACTTAGGGAAGTGTGCACATAGGGATGATACATGTAGGAGAAATTCCACCTTTTGTGGTTTTATCTTGTTGTTACATTCCACCTTCGATGGGTGATCCACCTCTTGTGGAATATTTTATTATTTCTCCTACCTACCCATACCTAGCTTTGCTTCTCATTGAGCCACATGACATGATTGTGTTCTCAAATATCAATATTTCCTTGTCTTTATAAGAAGTATCATCTTACATTGTATGTGATGATCCAGTTAATAGTATTTTCATATTGATGAGAATATAGTTCATTCTTATCAAATCTATTGTCTCTCTCTTGTGCTATTCATTGTGCTCTAGATCTTGGTTGTACTTAATAAATTCTTACACAAGCATCTCCCATACCAACATATCATAGTGTTCTACATCTTTACCATCAATGTCCACCTATGTACATACAACAATGTTACTCCTCCATCACAATCCAATATGTCCAATTTCAATCTATCCATGAAAGCAACCATCAATAACTTAGCCCAAACTATTTCATCCCTACAACAACAATTGGCTTCCATTACCCAATCCAATTTTAATGTGCCCACATTTGATGTAGCAAACCTATTATCTAATAACATTTTCCATGTTATCCCTCAATTGGATCCTTACAATGGAAAAGATTATCCCTTGACTCATGTTAAAATATTTCAAACTTTTTATAGTGACTTTCCTCATGACCAAAGACCTCTGGCTAAATTGTTTATTTTAACCTTTAGAGATAAAACACTACAATGGTGTTGTTCTTTACCTCCTTATTCTATTACATCATTTCAACCATTAGCTAATTCTTTCATTCAATAATTTCACAATAATATTGGTCCCAATATTACTTTGACTTATTTGATTCATTGTAAGCAATTTGTTAAAGAGAAAGTGAGTGATTTTATTGGTAGATATAAACATTTTTATTCTCAAATTGCTTATCATATTCCTGATCATGATATTGAAAGATTTTTTTTTTGCTAATTTATTTAAATAAATAAGGGATAAGCTTCTCTTTTTTGAGTTTACTTCCTTTATGCACCTATGTGTAGTGCCTCATAATCTCATTCAATGGCATTGGTTGATAAGAATGAAAGTACTCAACTATCTTTTGTGAATTTTAAACCAAACAAGAGATACATTAATATAAACGACAACATCAATACTCAAGAGGTAGCCATGACATCATGTGTGGCTCCTTTATCCAAATACTTTATAAAATAGTTTACTCTTCTTTTTAAGTCTTTGCATAGCATAATGTTGAAATTGATAAATAATAATGTGCTAAAACTTCTGATAGTTTTGATAATTTATGTAAGTACAGATCTAATAGCCAACAAGATGAGAGGGGGGGGGTGAATCATACAAACTGAATCTTCCATAAAAACATCAGATTCAACCTCGATAACATATACTTCAGTAAAATAACCAAAACTGCTAAAACATGCAAACTCAAAAGCATATAAACATCATAAACCTCATAACACCAAATTTAACGTGGAAAACCAAATAGGGAAAAACCACTGTGGGATTTTAGACCCACTAAGAAATATACTCTTCTAGAGTATGCTCAATTAAAAGTAAATCTTGTTAAAGATTACAAACACATTGCTAGATGTGACCCGGTTAAGGGATTTCCCTCAGATCTGTTAGGATCCTCACCTTGTTAGAAGTGACCTTGTTAAAGGATTTCAAACACTCAATCAAAATGTCACCTTGCTAGAGGGTTTTACAAATAAGACTGTTAAGTCCACTCGGTTAAGAGATTTTCTGTCACTTTCACAAAATAACAATAATAAAAATCTATCTGCAACTTCACATGTAAAATGCTAAAGCAGATTCTTATTTGCTCAATACAATCTAGACATAGAACTAATCATGTCCATCTGTTGGGCTTCTATACTCTGTTATTCAAACAATTCTTCAAGCTTCTGTGCTCGGTAATCACTACGTAGCATCCTTGTGCATACATTTGCCCACATGCATTGTTTATTAATAGTTCCCTATTTATAAACAATTAGCTAACTACTTAATCTCCTTCACCACATTTCCCATGATCAATCATAGCCATCAGATCTTCAAACTTGTCCAGGTTCAATGTATCCTTCAATCTGAAAAACATTTTACCCCACCTTGGAAGTTGCATACATTTCTTGGAACTTGTGCTAGGGTATTGTGGTTCAATCTGTGTTGTAGATCTTCACGCCGATTTTCCTTTGCCATAGATTCATTAACAAACTTCATGCATGGCATACCAATCATTTAATCAGTTCCAGCTCATCAGCTTCCTTCATTAAATAATGCATGTAACCATTTAATGTATTCTATTACAGCTCGGTTACAACTCGGTAAACACTAAACTTCACTCGATAGACATTGTGCCTTCATTAACCGATAGCGATAACCTTAGGGTTTACCGACTAGGTTCATTAGGGTTTACCAAGTAGGTTCTTTGCTCAGTAACATAGTATAGTATTAACCTTTACAATTTATAACATATGTTTGATGTTAAAACAATCTAAACATCATGATCTCATCATTGTCTGACTCGGTAATAGTTGCCCATTGAATACCTTATTCATCCCCTTATTCATCATATTCTTTCTGTGTCTTTTACCGACATCTTTATACTTTTCAAATCATACTTCTCAAGATATGGCAACATCATACTGAATTAGAAAATCAATTTCTTTACATCAATGACAAAATAATAATATTAAGATAGTAAACATCCTTAATCAGTTATATCCATAATCATCAACAACCTTCTCAATATCCTTATTGAAATGCCAACAATCTCCCATTGTCTGTCATAATGCCAAATGCTAACAATCTCCCCCTTTGGCATTGATGGCAAAACCAATTGATTTGACCTTAAAAAGATTCGGATTGTTGTGATTCTGAAATGCTGAAATGCTCTCTTCCTGTCAACAGACTTCTCCTTTATTTCAGTCTTCTTTCCAGTCTTCAGTCTTCTCCCCTTTCTCATTTTTCTCCCCCTTTGACAATAATGCTAAAAAGTAAAGAACTAAAACATAGTTTCTTCCTGTATGAAGTGATTTCCTATTGTTGTGTATCAACTGAGTCTCAGTCAGAGCATTATTGCCTTCAATTCATGTTCTCTGTATTGTATCCTGCACACCTTTAGAAAACATCCTAAAGTGTGTAAATCAACATCAACTCCTAAAAGATATTCAATATAGTCATTGAATTGATGCTTTCACCAAACTTGGTCCGTGAGTAGAAGATAGGGGTAGGACCCCTAACTTACTTCTGAGATATTCAAAAGTGTCCCTTGGTAGTGGTTTGGTGAAGATATCTGCTATTTTCTCCTTTGTGCTAACATATTCCAACACCACTTTCTTCTCTTGAGCTTCTTCTCTAAGATAATGATATTTGATAGAGATGTGCTTTGTCTTAGAGTGCATAATAGGATTTTTTGAAATGTTAATGGCACTAGTATTGTCATAGAATATAGTTACTGGCTCGGTAACTTTCTCATTTATACCTTCCAACAGTTGTTTGATCCATTCTATATTGGTACAATTCAATGTTGCATCAACGTACTCAGCTTTTGTTGTTGACTATGAAACACATCCTTGTTTCTTGCTAAGCCAACTCACTAGTCTTTCTCCTAAAAAGAAAGCTCCTCCACTTGTGCTTTTTTCTATCATCAATGTTGCCTACCTAATTAGCATCAGTATAAAATTTTAAATCAAAATCATTTCCTTTCTGATATACTAAGCCATAATCCTCAGTGCCTTTCAAGTATCTAAAAATTCTTTTGATTGTTGTCATGTGTGTTTCCTTAGCATCTACAGAGAATCTTCCAACTATACCTACTGCATGTGCTATGTCTGGTCTGCTATTAACAACATATTGTAGCTTTCCAATCATGGATCGGTAAAGTGTCTCATCAACAGATGTAGATTCATCATTCTTTGATAGTTTATAGTTGGTAGTCATAGGAATACTTACTGGTTTAGAATCCTCCATTCGAAATTTCTTCAAGATTTCCTTTATGTACTTGGATTGAGTAATGAAAATCTCATTTTTCATTTGCAGTATTTGTAAACCTATAAAATACTTTGTCTCACCGATTAATGACATCTCAAATTCTTTGCTCATTTCATTTCTAAAGTTCTTGCATAAAGAGTCATTTCCACAAAATATAATATCATCAACAAATATGGCTAAGATTAGTATTCCATTTTCATCATTCTTCATGTACATATTGTTGTTCTCACTTGTCCTTATAAAACCAATCTTAATCAAATAAGAGTGCAATCTTTCATACCATGCTCTAGGTGCTTGTTTCAAACCATATAAAGCTTTGTTCAATTTACATACCTGATCTTTATTCTTGTCTTCAACAAATCCTTCAGGTTGTTCAATAAAAACTTCTTCTTCTAATATTCCATTCAGAAATGTAGATTTGACATCCATTTGATATGCCTTGAAGTTCTTGAAAGCAGCATATGCCAACAATGTTCTTACTCCTTCAAGTCTAGCAACAGGTGCAAAGGTTTCACCATAATCAATTCCTTCTTCTTGAGCATAACCTTTGCAAACTAATCTTGCTTTATTTCGAATGACCTCTCATTTTTCATTTAGCTTGTTTCTGAAAATCCATATTGTACCAATTACATTTTTGTCCTTCGATCTTCGGATTAGTGTCCATGTGTCATTCTTCTTGATCTAATCAATCTCTTCTATCATAGCATTTATCCAATCTTCACTTTTAAATGCCTCTTTCACTATTCTCTATTCAAATTCAAATATAAGACATGTGTTATGTCTTAGTTTGTTCCTTGTCATCACTGAATCATCCTTATCTCCTATAATCTGACTTGGTGCATGATGTCTTCTGACATACTTGGCTAATACAGGCTTGGTAGGCTCTGTATGATCTTCTTCATCACTCGGTAACTGGATATTCTCTTCATTTTCTTCAATAGTTTTCTCGATAAGACTTGTCAGTTGAACATAGACAAATTCATCATAATCTTCTAGTTCTTTGGAATTTCCTTCATCATTTCTTTTTGCAAATTCATCAATTTTCACATTTGCACTTTCTATTATTTTGTCAGATGATTTGATCAAACATTTAAATGCTTTGCTTCTAGAAGAATAACCTAGAAATGTTCCTTCTTCACTTTTCTGATCAAACTTGCCATTTCTATCATCTTTCTATACATAGCATCTACTTCCAAAGATTTTAAAATAACTTACATTAGGTTTCTTGTCATACCAGATTTCATATGGTGTTTTCAATGTACCTTTCTTCAATTGTACTCAGCTTAGAGTGTAAACTGTTGTACTTATTGCTTCTCTCCAAAATATTTGTGGCACTTTCTTTTAAATCATCAGTGTTCTAGCACAATCCACAATAGATCTGTTTCTTCTCCTAGTTATTCCATTCTGCTGTGGAGTTCTCGGTGCAGAGACTTGTCTTTTAATACCATGATCATTGTAGAATAAGTTGAACTCATTAGATGTGAACTCTCCTCCTCTATCTGATCTAAGACATTTCACTTGTCTTCCTGGTTCATTTTCAACTCTTGCCTTGTACCATTTAAACATTTGAAAAGCTTGTGATTTTTCTTTTAAAAACATTACCGACATCATCCTTGAATAGTCATCCACAAATAATATGAAATATTTGTCACCATAATAACTTTGAACTTTCATAGGACCACAAAGATCAGTGTGCACAAGATCTAAAATTCCTTTAGAAGTGTAAGACTTACTTGTGAAGCTTGATCTTGTCATCTTACCCATCTGGCATCCTCGGCACATAGCATTCTCAGGTTTTTCAAGACTCAGTAGACCTCTTACTCGGTGCTTCTTACTTATTTTGATCAGATTATCAAAATTTACATGACAAAACATTTTATGCCATAACCAAGTATCATCTATCTTTGCATACAAACACTTGTTCCGAGTTGAGTCAAGGTGAAATTTGCTACCTTTTGTTTGTGTCTCGGTAGCAGCTAACTTTCCATTCTTGTCATGAACTTTGATAATTCCTTTCTAAAATTCTATTCGGTAACCTGTATTGTTTAGTTGTGCTACACTCAACAAATTGTATTTCAAACCTTCAACCCAATAAACATCATTGCATCTTGCATTGTCAAGAAGTGTTATAGATCCTTTACCTTTCACGGGACATGGTGCATCATTACCAAATCTAACATAGCCTTCATCATAATCTTCTAACATAACAAACTTGTGTTTATCTCCTATCATATGATGTGAGCATCCACTATCTATGATCCAAGAATCATTAGTATTTATGTGAGATATTAGGGATTTTTCTTCATACCTTTCTTCATCTGATCCATCTTTGATAGCCACATAAACTACTTCCTCTGTATCAATTTCATCTGATTTATCATCATTGGATTCCTCATCGGCTATTAAGCATGTCTTTCTATCTCTTCTTCTGAAGTCTCGGTGTCCTCTATAATGATTATCTTTCAGTCTGTCATCTTGGTAATCTCTCTTTTCAATAGAATATTTTTCAGGATAGTTAGAAGCCATATGTCCTATTTTATCACAATTGAAACATATCAAAGGTAGTTTTCCTTTATACTTATCTTTGCCTCTCGGTAACCTTCTGGCTAATAGTGCTTCAAACTCTTCCTGCTTTCTGATTTCCTCATATAGTTTGTGTACTTCCACGTTCTTATGAAATCTTTCACTTTCTCTACTGTGATCTCCTTCAGAGTACTTATACTTTCTTTCATTGTAATCATTAGATTCATCAAGATGAAAAGAACTAAATGTAGATTCAACTTTATTTACGGAAGATCCACTGTTATCAAAGTTACTTAACTCAAATGCATGTAGCTTACCAATAGTAGCATCTAAAGAAACTAGCAGATTAGGTATAAACCTCAATTCATTGATTGCAAAGACTCTGATTGCATAGGCTGGTAGAAGGGTTCTTAACAACTTACTTGTTATATCCTTTTCTTCAATAGTTCCACCCGCTTCTTTGATTAAATTGACAATCTCCTTTAGTCTTGTATTGTACTGAGTTATGTTCTCACCTTCATTCATCCACATAGATTCAAGTTGTTCTCTTAGACTATCTACTTTTGCTCTTTGAACATGTTCATCTCCTCCATATACTGATATGAGCTTATCCCACAATGCCTTTGCATCATTGCAGCCTTCTAGATCATTAAACTTTGAATCAGTCATTGCAGATGTTATTTCAATCACTGCTTGAATATGTACTTGCTTTGCTTTAATTTATTCCATAGTTAATGGATAGGTGCTCGGTGTGATGAAATCATTCTCTAGATAATAAACAACATATTCTCCAACTCCTGATAGGTGCAGCTTCATCCTTTTCTACCATGTAGAGAAACTTGACTTGTTCAGCTTCGGTGCATCCCTCTTATACATCTTTGGATCTTTGCATCAAGTACCTTTAAACTTTTCTTCTGAAGTCAAAAGCTCTGATATCAATTGATAGTTCTGATACTTTATGTAAGTACAAATCCAATAGCCAACAAGATGAGAGGGCGGGGGTGAATCATACAAACTTAATCTTCAATAAAAACATCAGATTCAACCTCGGTAACATATACTTCAGTTAAATAACCAAAACTACTAAAACACGCAAACTCAAAAGCATATAAACATCATAAACCTCATAACACTAGATTTAATGTGGAAACCCAAATAGGGAAAAACCACTGTGGGATTTCGGACCCACTAAGCAATATACTCTTCTAGAGTATGCTCAGTTAAAAGCAAATCCTGTTAAAGATTACAAACACATTGCTAGATGTGACCCGGTTAAGGGATTTCCCTCAGATCTGTTAGGATCTTCACCTTGTTAGAAGTGACCTTGTTAAAGGATTTCAAACACTCAATCAGAATGTCACCTTGCTAGAGGGTTTTACAAATAAGACTATTAAGTCCACTCGGTTAAGATATTTTCTTTCACTTTCACAAAATAACAGTAATAAGAATCTATCTGCAAATTCACATCTAAAATGCTAAAGTAAATTCTTATTTGCTCAATACAATCTAGACATAGAACTAACCTTTTCCATCTGTTGGGCTTCTATAGTCTGTTATTCAAACAGGTCTTCAAGCTTCTATGCTCGGTAATCACTATGTAGCATCCCTGTGCATACATTTGCCTGCATGCATTGTTTTTCAACAGTTCCCTATTTATAAACAATTAGCTAACCACTTAGTCTCCTTGATCACATTTCCCATGGTTAATCATAGCCATCAGATTTTCAAACTTGTCCAAGTTCAATGTATCCTTCGATCTAAAAAATGTTTTACCCCACATTGGAAATTGCATACATTTCTTGGAACTTGTGCTAGGGTATTGCGGTTCAATTTGCATTGTAGATCTTCATGTTGATTTTCCTTTGCCATAGATTCATTAACAAACTTCATGCATGGCATACCAATCATTTAATCAGTTCCAACTCATCAGCTTCCTTCATTAAATAATGCATGTAACCATTTAATGTATTCTATTACAGCTTGGTTACAACTTGGTTACAACTCGGTAAATACTAAACTTCACTCGGTAGACATTCTGCCTTCATTAACCGATAGCGATAACCTTAGGGTTTACCGACCAGGTTCTTTGCTCGGTAACATAGTATAGTATTAACCTTTACAATTTATAACATATGTATGATGTTAAAACAATCTAAACATCATGATCTCATCATTGTCTGACTTGGTAATAGTTTCCCATTGAATACCTTATTCATCCCCTTATTCATTATATTCTTTCTCTGTCTTTTACCAACATCTTTATACTTTTCAAATCATACTTCTCAGGATATGGCAACATCATACTGAATTAGAAAATCAATTTGTTGACATCAATGACAAAATAATAATATTAAGATAGTAAACATCCTTAATTAGTTATATCCATAATCATCAACAACCTTCTCAATATCCTTATTGAAATGCCAACAATCTCCCATTGTCTATTATAATGCCAAATGGTAACAACTTCCTCCCATCAAGGCAATTGATACCTCCAAACCTTTGCCATCTTATCTTGATCCTAAAGCCTTTTGCTACTAACACCATCAACTTGGTCATGATATTGAGAAGTTTTATAACTTATGGAGTAAGATTGAAAACTTCATTGATAAAAATACCATATCTATAGCTAGTGTGAATGAAAAAGGAAACAAACCCATAGCTCCTCATAATCAAAACCTCCAAATATTTACTAATTCTTTGCCTTCCCATTCTATTAGTGTGGTTGAATCTAAGTCTGTTGCATATTCTCCTAATGATATTGGTATTGAATCTAATAATGTTGTGAATCTTCTTGATAAAGCTACACCTCCTAAGGACCTATGAATTAACATTGATCCTAGTGAGACTATTGATGAACCTGATGAGTCACTATTTATCACTATGAAAATCAAATACAAACTGCTATGAGGGGTTCTCATTGATCCAATGTTTATGGTGAAAGTGATCACTAAAAATATCTTTATACTTTACAACTGTACAAAGTAACACATTATGAATCTCATGTAATGGTCAAGGTGTATAATGGTTTCTCTTGTCCTACAATTGGTTCTATTATTCTTCCCATTAAGGTTCATACTAAATGCTTAGATTTGACATTTTCTATCATTCCTACATCAGATCAATTCTATGTGAAGTTGGGATACCCTTGGCTCCCTTCCATGAAAGTGATCCCTTCTACTATTCATAAATGTCTAAAATTTCCTCGTAGTGACACTTGTTGTAAATATGATTGTCATTGCACTAAAAGATCAACCTATAAATGCTTGATACAATCATCAGACTTAAAGAATCCATGGGAGGTAGTTAAGCCATGTCACAATCCCAATTGTCACATTGCACAAAACAAGGAGACCAAGGGCATGTTCAAATCAAGGATCACTGAGAGGGGGGAGGGTGAATCAATGATCTACCAATTATTAAATCTTCTAGCATTACTTTAAACCACCAAAAACATAAATAAGAAACTAAAAAGTATATACACAAAATAAACAACCACTAAATCATAACAGTGAGATTTCTACGTGGAAACCCAAAGGGGAAAAACCATGGTGGGATTTGAAGCCACAATATTATTCCACTATGGATAGTAGAAAAATAATATTACAATATGGGGAATGCACAGGCATTTAGGAACACTACCTAGAGCTCACTGCTCAAATATAATAAGGGCTACAGCCTCAGAAGACTCATTGCCTTACTGATCAATTACAATGATGAAATACAGTGAAAGAACTCTATAATAGCATCTAACAATGCTTGGATGAGTTTTGGTTAAGTTCCAAATTACTGACTGGATCACCTCTGCTACTCTACTCTATTCTACCCTATTCTCTATCTCAATCAGCTATTGGATCAATAATGAGCATGTCAAACTGTGCTACAAAGGATTCTTGATCACCACTCTCTTGCATACAATCATATCACACACCAAATAGATCTTCCACACCAGTCTTATATATCTGTAATCATAAAATCGATCATCAACCAAGTTGGCCTGCTAATGTAATGTGTAGTCATATGTTAGCTTGACTGGATCACCAAAGATAAATATGGATCATGAAAATAATGATAAAGTGATGTATATATGTTGGTTCATTCATCCTATACACGATTCTCACCATCGCAATCATCAGAAAGCTTCTAGACCAAAATTTCTCTATTCATCCCGAAATACCGGTTAATTGGCTACCGATTAAGATCTGCTTCTAGATATCAAAATTTGTGGTTACTATATGGGAATCTCATGAAGAGTTTCCATCAATGACAACCCTAAACCATTAATCAAGCATTAGCAGCCACCAGGTGTGTGTCACTTTCCAACATGGCACGCACCTTAAAACAACTCCCCCAACACAAGGGACGGGTTTGAATCTGTGACCCAGGCTTTGAAGCCACTTGATGGAAATATGGTTTCCATTGCAACCAAAATATTGACTAGTTAATGCTTGATAAAACTATGAGGCAATGAAACCATGGGAGGAGGTTAAGCCATGTCACAAACCTGAGCATTGCATTGCACAACACAAGGAGAGAAACAGTGCACATCTAGTAATATGCTAGAGCAAGTATACTTACAACATGATATTTCCAAGTCAACCAAATCCCCTTGTAAGAGAAAGTCATGGAGATCCAACAAACTATTTTAAAAATTTGAAGATCCACCCACATTTTTCGGAGGGGTAGAGGGGGGTGTTAGAATCTCCCATCAGCAACCAACAATCATCGTTAACGGATCTCAAATCTGTAAGAACGGTGGACTGGAAAATTCTCTTTAAGAGTATATTATTTGGAGCATAGACATTAGTTAAGGTCTACTCCACTTTTGTAGTCATTAGAAAATGAAATGACATGTGAATTTTTATGTTTGCACTTTAGGACCCCTGTAAGATTGTTTGGCATCACATAGTCGCTAAACTGCCTAAAGCACCTTCAAAGCTCATAGAAATAGCATTCGCAAAGGGATATATGAAATTACTGAACTTTAGAAAGGTATCTAAAATTATTTTATTCTCTCGAAGTAGAAATATATTTGGCTTCAACTTTTTCACCATATTTTTCACCAAAATCTATTTGTGGGAACCATTTAATCCCCAAATATTCCAAGAAAGAGTAATAATTTCTTATATAATTAAGAGCAGAGTTACCATAGAGTACTTTGGAATCCATTAGCCTCGTTTCTAGCCACTTTAAGTTGCCTCATGTCTCTAGCAAATTTTTTGCCCACCTTGGAATCTTAACCCATGTTTGTTGATTTTCTTAGGGCCTTAGAAGGGGAGTTGGACAAGCACCCAACCACCATAAAGGTGCATGGTGACATAACAAACTTATCCACCATAAAATAAGAGGAAAAGGGAGCATGATCTCTTAAAGGAGTCACTAGTTTTGTAGTGGTCAAAGTTGAGTCTAATAGTGGGGTATAATAGTGGAGGAAACCCTTTGAGATTGTTTGGTTTCACATAAGGGACTATTTCTAGAATCAAAGAGGATAAGTATTTTTGGTTCCCAAATCAAAAGATCCTCTTAATCCTAAAGACTAGCCACTTTCATGCACTCAAATTTGGGGTTTGATTTGCCCTATTAATGAGATTTACTAACAAAATTGAATTCTCCAACACTTTTGGCTCTACCAAACAAACGTGAGTGAGCCTAAAAATGTTGAATTATTTGACACATACTTTGCAAAGACATTGCATTTAATGGTAGATAATTCACAATAAAATTAAACCAAGTTTTGTCTAAATAACTTCAAATCTTGCTTTGATCCTGGTTATTTATCCTTTACTTAGCAATTGAGAACAATTCCTATAGTAGACCTAAACCCTACAACATATTTTTTAAAGAGAATTTTGGGTAATGATATATTTTAGAAAATGCATTAAGTTGAGCAACAAATCATTGCGTAATTCTGGGCTATCGAGTCAAATACGAAATTATAAAGGAGATCAAATCAACAAATAAACCTCAACTAGTGGATTCAAAATATGTTAATGCCTTGCACTAACAGATCAACTCAGATTGTTGCAATGAAAATTCTTCCTATAGATCAACCTTGCACACCTAAAATCACAATTATCTACTCAACGTAATTTAACTCCTTCCTTGAAAGAGAACTATGAACAAACAATACAATCAAAAGAATGTTGAGATAACAAATTCAAATATACCTTATATATTGAATTCATATGATTAAAAACATACAAATCTGGAGATAATTTAATGATAGTAAAAATCTATTTGCACTAACTAGTTAGTATTTGCTCATAAAATCAGATATTACAATTTTTGTTTTCCATTTGTGACTCAGTCGTAACAATTTTCTATTCACCCTACAAAAGTTCAAAACCCTCTACAATGAAAATAAGAACATAAATCTCTAGATTTAATCTACAACTAATAGTTGTGCCCTTCCAAGTCTGATTTCTAACAAAATTAATTCCTTTCTCTCTTTCTTCCATTGTCTTTAATCTGCATCATCAAGAATCCTTGTTTTTGCAATCATCTTTCCTCTAAAACTTGGCAATTAGAAACAACTCCAACACTTCCACTTTGTTTCCCTTTGATCTTTACTTGTAATTAAAAAATATCCTTTCTATGCTTGGCTTGGCTTGGCTCCTTTATGTGAAGTATCATTCCACATAGTAAGAATTACCAATATCTACACTTAGTCTTTAAACTGTATTTTCATTGGCCTCTCATAAAAAATGCACCCCTTTTTAATGGGATATGGCTTGCAATTGCACTTTATTATTATATAGTAAAATAGTTTTCTTTTCCTTATTCCATTTATCATAGGCTGTGTTTTCCTCTTTTAACCAACCCGTCTAGTAAATAATTTTCACTGTAATAACACCTTTTGTCTGATAGTTGCATATAACACTTTTGGTCTTTATTCAAAATCAAACTTTCACCTTTCCCATAGGTATTATCACACTTTGTGGAGATGTTTTATTTAAGTAAAATAATTGTCTTGTAGTTCCACCTACAGCACAACTTTCACCAAAGTGAAAGGCTATTTACTCTATCCTTCTTGTGAACATATTTCACCCACAATGAAATATTACCTTTTATATTACATTTCATTTCCTTGAAATGTAATTTTTTCACCTTTGCAAATATATTTAAATCACAAATTATGATTTAAATACTTCCAAGTTTTAACCAATCTTCGAAAAATAACTAGAGAGCCTCCAGTTTAACACACATGATATTATTTAAATCACAAAATGATTTAAGTAATAAAATATTTCAAATCCAATTTAAATTAACCTTATGATGTCATGATGGATGTCAGGTCTTCTTGTGGGCTTGTCTTAAAAATTTATCATTTTCAAACAATTGGGCTTTGAAATTTATCTTGAACCACATTTGTATATGCATTTTTGGAGCTGAAGCATTGAGTGGGTTGTCATTTATTTTAATGTTAGTCCTCTTTACATTGTGACCAAAACAACTAAGGTAGCCTCCAAAACTATGCTTCAAAACTGAACAAACATTCTCCCCAAGCATCAAAAGACAACATGCACATTGAGTGCTATAAAGGCCACCACTATGTGAAACAATTCAAAAACTAGTAGTGAGTATGTTTGCCAAGGGATTTTTCTTGAATACAACACATTTGAAAAATATTAATGGTCAAACTTGGGCTCTTTGAAACTTTCCAAAAGAGTTGATGTCAAACCTCTGCAAGGTCAATTTCCTTTTGATCTCGAAAAAATATCAAATGCTTAGATGGAGTGCTGCAACAAGTCAAGGGAGCTCATGAACATATAGAGAATTGAGAGGAACATTCCATTTGGCATGCATTTTATTGGTCCATGAAATAAAAATCAAGATGTAGGGCTACTTTGGCATATTTAACACTATTCTCGCAACAAATTTGAATAATCAGCATCTGTGTTTGACATGGAGAGAATGTTAAATGAATTTTCTTAGGACCTAGAAGATGACACAAGAGATCATTGAGATGGGGACAATAACTATCACCAACTATTTTTCCATGACAATCAATTGTTAATGAAATATTAACTTCTGGAAATGGCTACTCTAACAAGTTAAGTAGTGTGCAAATGACAAACTCCCTTAGGACCCCAAATAAGGTACTTCATAAACTCATCAAATCTAGTCTTGGAAATTTGTAAATAGTCATGGACACTATATAATAAGAGTAAAAGCTATTCCAAAGTTATTCATCATGACAATCAAAGGGTGCCAATTTATTCACTCTCAAGGTAGGTTACTTGGGAGGAATTTGCAGGGCTACTTCTGAGTGCTTCAATCAATTTTCTTATCATGGGCCCTTAAAATTTTGCAAAACATTGAAGATCCCAAATGTAGCTCTTTCTTGCGGATGCGTGCCCCTTGCTAACATGCCAAGAACTATGATCTTTGGTGAAGCAAACCAGGTGCCTACTACGTTGAGTCTCTTAACCACTACATGATTTATTCTAAAACTCTAATTTCAAACTTCATTGGGTAGACTAGGGCTACAAACGATTAAAAAAAATGATATTTACCTCTATCAAAAAATTATTTTCATTTTATTGCACTATGAATAATTTAAAAGTATCATTGTCCTATGCCTAGCTATCCTCATTACCACTAAGACTACTAACCCTTTCTATGACCACACCATCACCAAGTTGTCACCTTGATCATTATGAAATGTATACCCATGCATTAACTAAACATTTGTCATGAATTAACATATATTTGTTACATTCGATAAATGATACAAATTCATACTCAATGTAATGTTGCTCCCTGTTTATTTCAAATGCATGGTGCATCAAATAATTATCTAGCTAGTTTGAAAACTCCAAAAAATCATATATCACCTCATTTCTAATGTTATTATGGTAGCAATAACAAGCTCCTCAAGACACATAGAGTGATGTACGAGTAATGGTGGCATGAAGTAACCTTAGCTTTCACATCTCAAGGAAAGTACTCACTACTTAAATCCTTCATGTAAAAACCCTTTGTGCAATTGTTATGTTTTTAGCCCATTCCCTTAGTTCTTGAGTATGGTGTTAGAAGATCTATATTTTGTTGATGATTCAAGTGCATATATTTAAGTTGAATAATTCATCTTGTAGGAGAGAAATTTTGTGATGTTGTCCCCTCCTTCCTTGTTTAATGGCTAATTTTAGTCACACAGTGATGCAATATATAATTTATAATGATTTTTCCTTCTTGCTTGTGAGGGCCAAAAAATTTATTTATCTTTGTCCATGATAGTTTACCCATAGTTTGTGATTTTTTTCATATAGTTTGTGTGCTTACATTTGATTTAGTGTTTCCAATTCCTATAATTTTCCTTACTTTATTATTGAAGTTAATATTTCTTTTTCTTTTCTCTCTCATTTACAAACTTTGGTGGCTAAACTAGTTTGTCTTTTTTTTTTTGGAATGCTAGACTGGAGTTGTTGTGTGAATTCCTCTCTAAGGAAACTTCTTAAATGAAACTCTTATTAAGATTTTTTTGAAATTTCTTATTTTATGGTTTTATTTGCAAACCATCTCTTCAGATTTCATTTAGAAAATAGGATTGTGAATCTAACATGGATGGAAATAATGTATAATTTTAATTAGGGCTGAGATTTTAAATTAATTGAATTTTTAAAAATGTGGGAAGGTTCCATTCATATCTAGATTTAAATAAATATGGTTTACAAATTATTTTATGCTCATCAATACAAATTTAAATATTTTAATCAATTATCTTTTTATATAAATCTATGAACATTCATAATTAAATGAAGAAAAGACCAAATTCCAAATAAAAGAAATAAATTGAATTTTAGGTTTAGGGTTAAATTTTAACGTAGGGTAGGTTTCAATTTTCATAAACCAAATGGGACCATAACGATAAATATAATAAATATTTAAAAAAATTTACCCTAAGTTCAACCCTAAACCAAATTGAAATCCTAACCCTAACACTTGATTGAACATTGATGGTAAACTTAATTGAACACTAACTCCAATAATAAAACAAATTGAACATTAAAATAAAGTAAACACTAACTCTTAACCTAATTGAATATTGTATTTAGTTGGACCCGAACCCTATACCCAATTGGAGAAAAAGACTAAACCAAATTATAATTTAATTAAAATATGTGCATTGAGAAGGGTCTCTCTTGATAGGCAGACTTGGTTGAGTGTATAGAAGAAAGTTGACCGAAGAAACATTGAGGATGGGGGTACATGAGGTTGTTGTACATCTAGGATCCACCATCCACCAAGTGTAGTGATTGTTTGTTGGAGGCTAATTTCACCTTAGACAAACAAGGGATAGGCATTGTGGTCTTTTATGGACTGTCTCACCATATATGTGTGTTGCCTAGCACCATCAAGCAACTAAGTTAGATTTATGGATCTTGGACTATATTCATTAGTGTTTAGGATGCCCTCTTGACCAAGCATGAGTACTTGTTCAAAGAGACATATACACTTCATAATTTTGTGATGTGTAGTGCCTAGTGATGTGGATAAGTATGAATGTGCTTATTTTTTGTGTAAATGCTTAAATTTTCATGTGATTGTTGTATATAAATTTTATAAATGTATTATCTTGCTTTAAGGGTGTAAATCTTGTTATGTTTATTGTGTCTTATGAATGTCAATGTCATGAAAATTCTAAAAGATGAAGTTATTTCATGCTAGAATGTTTATTCTAGGTGATATAGTATTTAACAAAATGGAGTGAATTGGTGTGTTACTATATTTGATTGGGTGAAAAATGATGTATTATGTTGTTCTATATGATTAATGTATGTCTAATGGATTGATTTGGAAACTATTGAACCTAAGGTTAACCATTTTTATGAATAATTTTATTACTCATGCCCAAGAAAATGATGCATATTTGAGATTGCATAATGAAGTTTGAGGACTAATGTGTGTGATATTTCATCTTAGTATTAATGTCTTCCAATATTAAGTCAAGTTGAAGGGGGGGGGAGGATTTAATACCCCTCTTACCATCACACAATAAAGTACGTATTATGACACTGATCCTCGACTTAAAAACAAAGGATGTAAGTATTGAAATTGTAATCAATGAAGATAAAGAAATTTGTGCTCATTATGATGATAACATTCCCAATTAAATATAGTTAAATGTTGATGTTTGCATGAATATGTCTATATGGATGAGTAGACGAAAATGGATGATATCAAATTATTGGAGAATGCATGTAATGTTAAAATCTCATTCCCATAAATTTAATCTTTTGGTTTCTTATATGTGTATGGGGATATCTAGGTATAATGTGGAAATAGTCTGATTGTGTTATGTAGAACATTGTCATTTAATGATACTTTTCTAATATTTTAATGTGTTATTAAAAAGTGGATTGTTATAACCATGTTTATTATATGATATCCTTTGGAAAATCAATTATGATATAATATAATGCCTTCTATTTTTGTTTTTCTAGTTATATTCCTATGGATTAATGTTGGCTTATGTTCCATGTTTCTTATCAAAGGTAGGCATACTTAGTTGATTTATTGTAGGTTTCTTATGTATAATAAATCTATGTTATGATGATCTATATTTCAAAGACCTTTCAATGAAATTAAGGTTTATGATAACTTCTATGATGTCCTAGTAGTTTTTTGATGACGAGGGTATAAAAATGACATATTAGGTCTTAATGCTTTGGGTTACTTGATGTTTCGATATGAGATTTAGTTTTCAGATTATGATGTTTTATGCTCATGAGGTCTTGTGATGATGTTAGGGTTTTATGTTATAGTCTCTTGATATCTATATGTTAGATGTGTATTGTGCTTACCTGATGTACTAACATATATTCAAATGTTTGCATATGAGGAATACTTATGATTACTAATGCTATTTTTTCAGATATTTTGTGTTTTGTTTTGATCTAGGTATCAGGCATAGACTTCACCTATCTTCACAAGTCTGAGCATGCCTCACAATCCTTGATGGTGTTAATTGAGATTTTATAGAGGCCAAATTTGATTTAGCCCTGACCATTGTTCCATATTTGGACAATCATCCTTGATCTTGTCTTCACCTATTTGAAATTTTCCTATAGGCAATAGTCGCTTCCCTCTACTACTTGCTTTGAGTATGTGGTGAATGTTGTTTTGGCTATGTCTTTAGTATTCTCTAGAGGTATCTCCAATTCTATTATAAATTGATTATTTTAATTCAAGTACAAGAATTTATAATTATTTTTAATATCATTATTAATATTATTATTGAATTAAATGATATTACTATTGTATGTTAAATATTAAATAATTATTCCCACAATGTAGGTTGAGAGAATATCAATATGCGAGAACTATTTGGTGGGGAATAATAATTTATAATAAGTTTCAATTTGTGTAAAATTGTTTGAGTGGGAGGATTTATATCTTGGTTTTGATGATTTAATTATTATTTATGATTAGTGGGAGTTTAGTATCTCATTTTTAACAGTTAACTTTGGATTATGGATTATTTTTTAGTTTCAAGTTTGGAAATTGGTTTAGTTTCCCATACACTTTTGTGAGAGGGAATATCAAATATTTTTTTAATGTTCTTTTTGAGAGTTTTTGGTTTCACATGGATGGTGTTTTTTGGTGGAGTTTGGGAGGCTTGGATTTTTGTGTGTGAACAGAGAGATTTGTTGGAATTTTTTTCCCAATTTCTTATGGAGTGGAAAGAGGTTTTTGTTGGATATTTCTTGAGATTCTTGAAGAAATTTTTTCTAGTTCTTGGATGCTGTGTGGTGTCTTGTTTGTTGTTGCGATAATTTAATTTGGTGTGCCTTTCATTCAAGCTTCATCACTCATCAAATCACTTTCAATATGTGTTGTGTCCATGGGACCTGAGGTAGGGTTTTGAGACCCCAATGTAGGAGAGTGATTATGTATTTAAAAAAAAAATGAAAAGTAGACTTTTTTTGTTATTTTGAATTTCTCTATATTTATTTTGACTATTTGGCAAGTATGGATGAATATAGTTTGAATGCATTCATATTTCCTATGGTTTTCATGGAATTGTTTAGGGTTTTGTGTTCAATAAGAAAGAAATTTTTCTTAGATTTCTTTTGGAAAATTATCTGATGTATTCAATGTCCTTGTCTTCTATTTAAAAGAAGATCAAATTTATGAAATTTCATTATTGAAGTCAATTGAAAATTTCCTCTCCCTTTCTCTTGGTTTAAAAAAAGAATAAGTATTGGCATTTTCTAGCTCTCTTAAAAATTGTTCTAATTTTATTTTTAATTGTATATTAGTGTATTTGATGTTCTATTATGTTATCTAAATGGGATTTTAAATTTTGGTTATCAGTTTTAAGTTTTGAGTTAGTAGGCACTCTCCAATGGAGTTTTTAATTGGCTATTTTTAGGGTTTAATATCGTGCACTTTTTGTATGATTATTAGAGTCAAGTCGAAGGGATTTACAGAAGGCAAATAGGCACCCCTCAAACGAGTCTTTTCATTGTTTCACTTCCATGTCCAAATCGATGCCCAATTTGGGGCCTAAAGATCCTCCTTTTTGTCAACACAAGGTCTGTTTCATATGTGCAACCATAGTAAAAAAAAAGTACAAATAATTAAGATATGCATAGAAATAAGTTTCATATATGCAACAATAATTCTCAAATGTATAGTTTTTGGTTTTTTGTCTTGTTTTCCCTAGTTTTTTTATCTGTAGGTTTCTTCATGGTTTCCAGAGGCTTGGGATGGATTTATTCTTTGTTGTTTCTATATGGGGATTTATATGGCCTTAATTGGATTTAATCATGTATTGATATATTCTCTGTAATTGTATATAAAGAACCATAGTTGTCACTAGATTTGGAAGTGGAATCATTGATGCATCTTGAAGGATAAGGCCTAGAGAGGCCTTGTGTAAGAATTATGATCCTAATTCTTAATTATGGATTTATGTAAGATTAATTTGATATATCTATTTATGTTATGTTTATAAATATTTGAATTTAAAGCCTAGCTTAGTGGTGTCTAGGTTCAAGTTAGGAGGAGTGACTCTCATTTAGGTGTTGGGACACTAAAGTGCTTGCCAGGGAATGCCATTGGGAGTTTCTTCAACAACGGATAGTCTAATAAATGAACCTAAGGAAAGATAGACATTAAATGAGATTGTTATGGTGACCCACCCATGGAATTGAATTATATTTTAGGCTAATGATGGGATTGGGAAGGCCTATCCATGTTGGGGACATAGAGATAGCACAATCAAACTTCCTTGTACTCATGAAGGGATTTTTTTGATTCCACATGTTCTATCAAATGGACACTAAGGCCTAGAGAGATTTGTAGGGAAAATAATGTTGATGACTTATGATGACACTCTCCATAGTTGTATCATAGTACCCTATCCTATGTGGTGTTGTTAGTAGCCTCTGGTGGAACCTTGTTGTGAGTCTTGTCTATTTGTAGTACCCCTGCCCTAATCTATTTCTAACCTTGGTTTAATCTTGATTAGGTTATCGTAATATTATGTTATAGTCAGATGTTGGATTTTACGCATAGCTATTGATGTGGTTTTCACACTAGTTGTATGCAAGTTGTTAGTGTACCTATTTCGTGGTATCAATATTGAGCTAACGTTTTCGTTAAATTTTATATATGTATGCATGTATGTTCTTTGGTTGCAGGATATTTCAAGTACAATGCCGCTTGAATGCGAGGTTCGTCTTCACCTGGAATTGCAGGTTTGAGTGTACCCCTTTTTAATCCTTAGAGTTGGATTAGGTGGTCGTAAGACCCTAGTTGACCTTAGTCGTGCTCTAGTGAGCATCGCCAGTCGTCGTCGGTAATCCCTTTTTGTTTGGGTTTGCGAGTCGTCTGTTTGGTTGACCTTCTCAGTTTGCGTGCTTGGTGTGTTTGGTTAATTGGTTAATTAGTCCTTAGTAATTATTTTGATTAATATGCGTTTGTGCATTGAAGATTAATGGGCTAAAGTAATCTGGTTTCCGTTATGCGATTTTCGTCGATATTGGATTGCTCATTTTTAATTGGAAGTAAATTCGATTAAATGACTGATTTTGATTATTAGATGCATTTTATATATGCTGTTGAAAAAAAAAGAAAGTTTGGTATTTAATCGCATTAGACGTAATTGCATTCTGTTGGTTTTTGAGATTAGATCGGCTAAATTTGATTAATTGAAGAAATCGTTTTTGAATTAAAAAGCAAGTTAAATTGTTGCTATAGTTGAAAAGAATGAATTTTTGAGTATTATTTGTAAATAAAATTTTTTAATTCCAAAAATGGAATTTTGGGGTCAACTCTTCCATATAACCCAAATTTGGGGAAAATGGAAGGATGGACATTTTTGGAGGAGATTTTGGTTGGGAAAGATTTTGGAGATGGAATTGGAGGATTTTGGATGGAGAAGGAAGGATTTGGGAGCTGGAGATTTGGACTCTCAACAGATCTTGCCAGGAACGTGAGATCAGGTAGGAATTATCTCTCAATTTTAGTTTTGTTTGAAATGGAAATGTGATATCAATCTCAGTTTGTTGAAACCGAATTTGTATTGAATCGGAATTCTTTATCAAACCTGGTAGTGGGCGTTTTTGTTTTATAAAGCTCGAACTGTGTTTTGAAAATAAGGAAAATATATTTGTTTCGCCCCTGTGCGTTGTTCTTTTTTTTATGAAATCGAGCTGGGCGAAAATGTCATAAAACCCGAACTGGGCATTTGTGTTTATTTACGAACTGTGTGTTCTAATTAAAATTTAAAACGTATTTGTTTATACCCCTGTGTGTTCAAGTTTTGAAAAATATTATATTTTTATTATCGTGCGTTTTGGGTTTTTAAAAAAAAACCAGAGGATGGGGTTTGGAGGCGGGGAGCGGAGCTCCACCCGCTCCTCCCCCCTTCCCCCGCACGTTCCCCCCCTTCTCCTCCGCTCCCGTCCGTGGTGGTCTGCGTCCTACGCCACCTGCGGCTCACAGCGGTGGCCGCAGGGGCCGCGGTGGCCGCAGGGCGCCGCGGCACCTGCGGGCACCACCGTGGGCGCCGCCTGCGAGTGCCCCCCGCACCTTTCCCTCGGCTAGGGTTAGGGCACGGCCGCCTCGCTTTTCCTATTATTGAATGCGCTTTTTTGTTGTTTAAAACATAGTTTTTAAATTGGTTTTTTTTAATGTATTTTTTTACCATTCAAAAAAATGCTTATAATGTGTTAAATATTATTTTAATATTAAGTGTTAATTAGTTCTTAATTACGATTAAGGTTGCATCTTCAGGATAAATGATAAATTGATTTTGATTAATGATATAATGGAGTTTATAGGCGAATTAATCATTCAATTTCATTTCATGATTTGTGCACCCCTTCTAATTAAGTTCTTCAACTGTAATATTGTAATTTAATATTGTCGATTATTCTCTGATTGATCTTGGCTAATAAATTGATATCTTACCTTCTAGCTGATTAGGGAAGATGGCTATTTGATGTAGTATTGTTTAAAAATAATAGAGAATAATATGTTATTGGAAAATCGTTGGAATACGATGTAAATTCTACTTAATGATGTTTTGTTGGAGATTAAATATCTTATTTATTTGATTCATGGTTGTCTGAATTTTATTAATATAAATTGGTTTAAAAAAAACTCTTTATGGCTTTATATGTCTGTGCGATGCTTGAATCGTCAAGAGTTAGAAAACCAAGAACAAACTATTCCTAGATGAGGTAGATAACCGTAATCTGATATAGATCATGTAGAAAACCTGATCGACTGTTAATGTTTAGATCAATTTGGAGAAAGATTGTATCTGTTGAATGTTGCCTTTGCGAGTTTTATTTCTGTATTCGCCTTTAATTATGAAATGGCATGTTTTGCTTTGTTTAGTAGGACCCTGTCGTATGGATGATTTGGTGTTCCTGTTTCAGTCCTTGGTTTCGAGTTGGCTGTTGTATTGTGGTAGTGTCGTTTTGATCATATCCTCCTTGTGTGTGTGAGTCGAATGATGATTGTGGTTGACCGTTGTTGGTCGGGTCTCTAGTTAGAGTAGCATCAGTCAGTGTTCACCTTTGAGTCATGTTTGACCAGATGATTGTTCTCCTTCTTGAACTCTGTTCGTCTTACCATGTGTATTTCTTGGTTTGAGTTCGTCCAAGTATAGTCTAGTGTCGTATGGGAAAGTGGCTTTCGATTGGGGGCCGCGCCCAAAGAGGCTGCTGGGTAACCCGTCGAAAGTGAGTCTAATAATTGATAACCTAAGTAGATTAGAATGTAACCTCTAATAAGATAATGTGCCTCACACATGGGACGAATGCTATCATAGATTCGGCATGCTGTGAGAAGGCCTGAAATGGCAAACCACCTTCCTTGTCTTCACGAGAGGATGTGTGGGTCCACATGAGGCTTGGATGGGCCGGAAGT
Source organism: Cryptomeria japonica (assembly GCF_030272615.1). Classification (NCBI taxonomy): domain Eukaryota; kingdom Viridiplantae; phylum Streptophyta; class Pinopsida; order Cupressales; family Cupressaceae; genus Cryptomeria; species Cryptomeria japonica. Next base: position 513,013,048 of record NC_081415.1, on the reverse strand, counting down.
TCGGATTAGGTTGCCAGGGTAACCCAGTGTATGGGGCCGGGACCTATGAAGACTTGCCATGGTAACCATACCAGGTTGTGTGATGACACTTGTCCCTACGTTCGCTAGTGTGTTGTTGTTTCGTCCTGTTAGGAGTACCTTTGTGAGTCATCCTTTTGGCTCTGCCCTTGTGAGTGTCGGTTTCATGTTAGACCTTGGGTGGTGTTGGCTCAGTTTTATGGATGCTCTCATGGACCTCTTCTTTTAGCTTTGATTATGTTCAGCTGGATCCTGTTCTTTTAAAGGATCGTCTATGTATTAATTGACCGATGCGGTTGTTGTATATTGTTTATGTATCGCCTTGATGGCTGGATTGTATAGTGTAACCTCTTGTATTCTTAACTTTATCAATTATCAGAGGGGTCTTGCAGTTGAGCAGACCCGGAGATGTAGCCCTTTAGGGGTGAACTCCGAGATCATTATGGTGTTATGTGGTGTATTCTCTTATGTTTCCTTTATTCAGCTTTATCATGCATGAATAGCTTATGTTAGAATGGTTAATTAGATAAATGGAATTAACTTTAAATGCTTATATTCAGTTCCTTCTTGAATGCCATGTTGATCGAATGAGTAATTGGTTTAGATGAGATTTATCGTAAATGCATGTATGTAATCGTCTTTTAAAATGCAGTAAGTTGGAATATGGAAGAATGTAACTTAGAGTAGTGAATTATACTCAGTTGTTGTTAAGGAATTTAAATATGCTTGGAAAGATCTCTTATGTTATGATAAAATCCTAGTGTATTAGAATGTTAGATGTATGGTTTGTAATTTTAAACGAAAAGCTTGAATGAGAATTATGAATGGATCTTAATGATGAATCTTTGCTTGTGATTTATATTTCCATCTTTCGAAAGAAATCATCCTGATTATGAATTATCTCATTATTAAGATATTCAGCTTTTGGTTTAATTGTGTGAGTTAAGTGAATTGTGAAATTTAAGTAATCTCGTTGGGAAACTCTTTAGGTGTTAGTTGAAGTCTTCTGCTATGTTATCTGAATCTTTGATATCTTGTTGCATCTTACGTGTTGTAACTTTAAAAAAAATAAAAAATTTTGCACTGTATTCTTGTATTTTTGGCTTATCCCTTTGGGGTTTCCTGGCAGGGCATTACACTATTCATGTGTATCTTTTATATTCCTTGGATGTTGTGATTGTTAGACTTGTTTTCTTGTGTTGTGTGGGGCCTTATGTTTGTCTCTAGATAATGATGGGGTGGACCTAAGGATTCTACATGGTTGGGAGGTTGCTACCTACCTCCATTGGGGATCAGTGGACATGTTTCTTTGTGTTTGATGGACCTTGTATCTTCTCTCTCGTACCTCTCATTTCAAGATGTAAATGGTTCAATTGATGTGTTAGTAGATGTTATATATTTTGGAATGATTTTTATTATAGTATTGTAATTATTTCAATATCATTGTAATTTGGGCACTCCCTTAGGTGGATTGGTGTGATTCGATGTAATATAATCCAATGTGGTTTAATAAAAACAATTTAATTCCAGACTAATATTAAGTGGATCAATGTTGGTATCAAACACTTCATGTTAATGAATGTATCATTATATCTTTTGTAAAGATTATCATAGGAACACTTACTTTGGCATTTAAAATTAACCTAATGGTGTATGTGTGTGTTCATGCATTTTGGTTATGTTATGTAATTTCATTAGTATGTTGGATTATTAGTTTTTTATTAGACTATTGCATATGTAGCAACATTAGTGAGCCTAGGCCAATTGGTTGTGAGGGAGTTTCTCGCTACCATTATGGTAGGCTTGTTTATGTGGTGGCACTCCCACTGGGCACCTAGACAAACCACTTTGCCAAGTCATAAGTTTCTTACATTGGGTTACACATGGCTATCAGAGAAGGGTTAAAAAAAGTGTGGCTTCAGAGCAATTCACTCATCAGATGTGTGAGAAAACATTCCAAGCCCAACTGGACTATCAACCACTTAATTTAGGGGTGTCACATCATGATTACAAAATTGAATGAATTTAAAATTTCCCACATTTATCGGGAAGGTAAAATGTCAGTGACCACCTGGCAAACATTGGTGTGGATTATGTGAACATATGGTGGTGGACAGGAAGGGAAACTTTCCTGATACAATTGTGTGAACTAACAAGAAAGGATGCCCAATGTATTGGCCATTCATCTCACATTAATGATGACAGATTACCGAATAAGTAATGATGTTTCATGGCATTTGAGTTCAAATTTCAAAACCAAGGTTTCTAGAGCTTTCTTCTATGTCTGGTTTTTCTTTTCCTAGTTTGGTTTTGTTGCTTACACCCAATTTTACAGACGTAGAATTCTTATGGGAGGTGACAAAAATAAAATTGAGCCTACTTCTTATGAAAAATGGGAAAAGAATAGGAGTTGTGGATGGAGATTAAAGATGGAGGCCTTGTGTCATATCTCAAGAGGCTTCATGGTAATGACCCAAAAACAACAGAGAATTTTGTGAATGGTTGGAAGAAAGGTATCCTAATGGGTTTTGCAACAAAGTTTAGAATCGATGAAGCCTTCATTGCAGTTTTAAAGAGACATGAACGTGGCGAAAGAAGCCATTTTGGCCTTCTTCAATAAGCAAAGCAAGAGAAACAAGGTGCGAAAGATGGTAGATGATGGTTATAATAGGAAGGACTTACAATCACTTTGGGTGGATGTGGCTGAAGTGATAATGAGGTACATTACACTTGAGGATCATTATGCTAGTATCTTATCTTACCACTTTACGATATTTGAATCATTTTAGGCATAACAAAAGAATTTCCTTGCCTTTATACTTGTTATATTCTCTTGAAAATAGCCAAGAAAATCATGCCAAAATAGCGACAACCTTACCTTGCATGAGGGGTTAATAATGGTCATCATGGCATATGCCAAATATCATGGGGTTAAACCCTCCCTAGTTGTCAAAACCCCTAATTCTTCGACCAAACTTGATGTACAAATTATGTCTGATATGGAGATGGAGGAAGAAGGGTTTGGTATGGCAATGGACTAGTGGGACCTCAATATCTGGGAAGATCTAGACTACTGTCCCTCTTAGGAGAAGCCCCCCCTAGTAAAATATTACACTTGGCACTGGTAGTAGCAGAAGAAACGAACACCCCAAATTGGCATCCACTAAATATAAAATCCCTAACCCCAATTTACAAGGTTCTGGCCCACAGAGTACAAAAAAATCTAAATTAGGAAAAACAGAGAAACCCAAGGAAAAGGAGAAGGAAATAAAGCTTGACAACCCCATTAACACTAAACAGGGGGAATAGGGGGATAATCAAAAAGACTTTGATTTTGATATTCTCCTTAATAATTCTATTAAAATCCATGAGAATTGCTTTCTTTAGACAAGAAAAGAGATCAACATGCTAAAGGAAGGAATTAAAGGCATTATTGACACTTTTACTGAGATGCCCATGCCAAGAAAAAAAACTTAGTTGAATGACACAGAAACTTATTAAATATGTTAAGATCATGAAAATTGATCATGAATCAAGGATTGGTCAGTTGGAAATAAGCTTGGAAGAGATTAAGGGGAACCTGAGGAATCTGGTTGGTATATTAGCAGGGAAGACATGAATAATATCGTTGAGGCTCTTAAAAGTTCAATGTGATGATTGCGGACCAAAGAGCCCAATCCATCACTAGTATCACACCCTTAAACACTAAATAGAAGAAGACAATCGAGGAGCCAAACTTGCAAGGTACTGGGTCATAGATCATTACTAGCCCCTATATGAGGACTAGAGCAGGAACTAGGAGAAGAGTACCCCAAGGTTCATCATAGAAGAGCTCAAGGAAATAAACAAGAGTATGATCCAAAAGAACTTGGAGCTGATGCAATCTCCAATTTAGTGGTTTTTAAGTTTTTTCTGTTAGCGGTTTTGTTGTTTTGTTGTGTGGCCATGGCCCCTCTTTCTATGGTTGTTTTGTCATTGTTTCTGGACTGGTTAGTGACTGTATTTTTTTGTATTTCTTTCTAACTTTAGGTTTCAGGTCCCTATAAAACCTGTTTATCTTAATCAAAAGCATTAGTGAACCTACAAGAGAACATAGTTAGGAGAATCTTTATCTTTTGCATGTTTGTTATGTATAGTTAATTTTCTAATGAGTAGATATTTGTAGTCTAATTTGTAACTAATTTATTTATTTATTTATTTATTGGCTATTAACTATTATCCTTTGGGGTCTCTTAGTGGGGCATTATAGTTGCACTATAGACTTTCCCATTGGACAAATTAACAAGTTGATGTTTACTTGTTTGTATCCATTTTAAGCCATTTCTTTAAGAACTCTAAAATCAACCATTGACCACTACACATTTCACATCAATCAAGTAGAACATATTTAGAATCCTCTTTCTTATCATGAGCCACATGTTTTATATACACTCACACTATCATGGAGCTTGTGAATAGAAAAGAAAATGCTTTCAAATAGGAAATGCACAGCTTTGACTTTATGGATGCTCATAAACCATAGTTCAATAACCATCTTTGCATTGATGAAGAATACTTTATATTAAGAGATTTCAGCACATCAACAAGAAAATATCAACTATTGGATTGTGCCTAACTAGTGATTGAACCACAAGTGACTGGTCTTCCCATCCTTCTTGATATCATGCCAATCTTGTATCATATCTTCTTGTTCATTTAGGAGAACTTAATATTTTTCTCTTCCTTCCACCATGTGCATGGACAACACAAGCCAAATGACAAAATATCTCAAGGAAAGAATCACAAACATTTTGCATCAATATTTTATTTTGACGTTGTCCATTATCATATGTCAAGGAGTTGCCATTTGTATTACAAGGCAATAATAAAAATTGGAATAATGACCATGCATACCCTAAAATAAAGAAACTATCAACCATGATACTCCACTTCAAAAATCCTAAAATTTGTTGGTAGTGTGAGTTACTCGACCAAGGAAATGATTTCAACAATACCCCAAAAGGTTAAATTGAACTACTAAAACTCTAACTCTCAACATGCATTGGTTAACTTAATGTGCAATAAAAAATAAATAGAATTTACCACAATATTCATGAAAAATGTAAGACACAACAAATGCAAACACTAACAAATCAATCATAAGGCTTCACCATTCATTGAACTACAAATAGAATAAATCTGAAATTCATCAAAATGATTCATGTCCAATGAATTCATTGTTGAAATGTTCCAATGGAGCACTTGATTCAAAATGTATAGTACACATATTCTCTTTACTCAAATTAACCTAACAAACTATTTGTGGTGCTTACTAAGAAAAGGTAATGCTTGAAATTTCTTCTTGGAATAAAATCCAAACCTCGTGCTGACTTTTTCTAAAACCTAATTCTTTATACATTGCCTACCCACAACCCTACACAATATTTTCAGATGCTCTAGCGATCACAAGGGTGGAGGGAAAACAAAAAAAATTGTTGCCCATTGTGGCTTATTGCCTTTCTTATAATATTGTGAGGGGTGGAGCGGGATACGACACCCTACCCCTCTACCTTGCAACACTACCCCTCTACCTTGTGACACTCTTTGCTTTACTCATTTTCCTTGTGGTATGGAGGGGGAAGAATAATAATAAACTTAGGATGTTTATTTTTAAATCCATTTTGAATTTTTGGTTGTCCCCACCTTTTTATATTACATTTTGGAATGTTATTTTTTCACCTTTGCAAACATATTTAAATCAGAAATTAGGATTCGAATACTTCCAAACCTTAACCAATCTTTGGAAATTTACCAGAGAACGTCTAGGTTAATACACATGATATCATTTAAATCACAAAATGATTTGAATAATAAAATACTCAAAGCCTATTTAAATTAACCTTTATGTTGCCATGATGGATGTTAGGTCCTCTTGTGTGCCCGACTTAAAAAATTAATTTTTTCAACCAACTGGACTTTGAAATTTCTTTGGAACCACATTTGCATACATTCTACACCCAAAATATTGAGTGTGTTGTCATTTAATTTGATGTTAGACCTCTTTGCATTGTGACCAAAACAACCTAGATAGCCTCTAGTACTATGCTTTAAAATTGGCCAAACATTCTCTTTTAACCTCGAAAACTGGTGCACGCACACTGAGTGCTATACTAAGAATAAAAAATGCCAGATTCATGCAGGGACTTCCGATGGTCATAACTTTTGGCTTGGTCTTCCATTTGGGCTAAGATTTGATGTGGAGGTGTATCATGAGGATTTTTTTGGATTGCCAACAATAGAACCTAGTTTGGCAAGGCCTTAGTTAGATCAACCTTTCAGGGCCTAATTCTTTCATCTAAGGCCTCAAAATTGCCTTTTAGTGTTTTTTTGGGGATTTTCTCAATCTTATTTGTGTAGTATCTTTTTATTCATGCATGTAATCTCTTAGTGAGTTGAAGAGTTGTGTCACTCGAGATAACTCTTAATATTTGTAAATTTTCATAGTCATCGAAGTAGTTGTAGAAATTAACAAAAATGACAAAAAAAATTGATTTTGTCAAAATCTCCCAAAAATGGTAATTTTTGGATTGTAGTTAAAAATGGTTTTCCTTTCATTGTAGAAGCACATTAGTTAGGGAACAATGAAGAACTCTTAATCTGATCTTGTTCGTATTCTATCAATTTCCTTATTATTTTGTTAATGGTGAATTACTAATTGTAGTTTGGTTACATCACAAATGGATCCACATGGAGATACCTAGAGTGAGAGATATTAATTCTCAAAGTTTCTTACTCGCACATTTTTTAAACATGTACATATTGAACCTATCTAGAGCCCACAAACTTGGTGCGTGGAAAAAACATCAAATGTCACTTTCAGAGGCCTCCACCAATTGGAATGATTCATCAAATTGTAGTGAGTATGTGTGCCAGGGGTTTTTATTGAATCCATTACACTTTAAAAATATTAATGGTAAAACTTCCAGGCTCTCTAAAACTTGCTAGAAGTGCTCATGTCAAACCTCTAGAAGGTTAAATTTCTTTTGACCTCAAAAAAATATCAAACTTATAGATGGGTTGCTACAACCAAGTAAGTGATTTTATGAATATATAAAGAATAATGAGTAACATTAAATTTTGCATTTAGTTCATTGGGCCATGAAATAAAAATCCAGATGTGAGGCTACTTTAGGAGATTTAACACTGTTCTAGCAACAAATTTGAAAAATTTGCATTTCATTTTTAACTGGGAAAAATGTCAAATGAAGTACTAGGGCCCTAGAAACTGGCACTAGCGATTAATGAGATGTGAAGTATAACTATCACCAACCCTTTTTCCATGAGAATCAATTGTTAATGAAATATTAACTTCTAAAAATGACTACTCTCACAAGTTTAGCAATAGTAGTATGAAAACAACAAACTCTCTTAGGACCCCAAAATAGGTACTTTAAAAACTCATCAAATCGAATTTGAAAAGGGTCATGGACACTCTCTAATAAGAGGTAAACTAGATTCCAAAGTGGTTCCTCGTGAAAATCAAAGGGTGTCAATTTATTCATTCTCAAGGTAGGCTACTTGGGAGGAATTTGCAAGGGCACTTCTGAGTGTTGCAATCAATTTTTTCATCATGGACCCTTCAAATTTTACCAAATTTTGAGGCTCCCAATAGGTCTGAAGCCACAAGTCCACAAGAGAGGGATGGGCCTACATCTAAAGGAGAATCTAGTGAAGAGAGCACCACTTCCAATGAAACTTCAAGAGGAGAGTCTGTCACCCAGGATAAGCGATCTTTGGGCTTATAGTGAACCAATGGGAGAGAGGAGCTAAATTCCTTCTGAGGCAAAAACACCACAGACCAATTCATCATGCTCGAATATGGACAATCAGTAGAAATAGAACCAAAGTGACCAGCCCCCTTCGAAGAAGAGTGCATTGGGTCTTTGTCTTTCACCTTAGATTTGTCTCATATTCAATTGATTGGATCCAAGAGCTTACTCAAGACTTTAACTTGATAAACACTGGAACAGGCAAACCTAATGCTAGATTAACATAAAAATGAGTAAACACCAACCAAGAGTGAAGCTTAGTAATATAATCCATAGAAATGAAGTAGCCAAAAGAGTTGGCAATACCAGCAATAATCTCCTCATCCCAAAATTCAATGGGAAGGCCTGGGAGGTGGACCAAAGTAGAGATAGACACTGCAAGATGTTTAGGCTCAAACTCAAGGAACCATTTACATAGGAGGAGTGGAAGCTTGCCAAACAACCACGGCCCAAATGAGAAAATTTGGAGGAACTCTTATTTAAGGGTAAAGGACAAACAAAACATTGCTTTCGGGAGCGTAGAAATAGTAAGACTACCCTTAACCAACCATTTAGTAGACGTCCATTTCCTTACCATAGAAATCTTCGGCTTTCTTCCTAGGAACATACCAGCCAAGTAGTTCTCCATTTTAGCCAACAAAATATTCAAGGAGGGGTCCTTAATGTTCAGAAATATACTCGATTCAGAATGCTCCATAGACACCCCATCTGAAGGGATACAACTTTCATCTTCGAACAAGTCCTTCGAGCAGCTTTAGGATGAATTATCCTTTGTCTCCATCGAGGGAGGAGAGGGACCACGAAACCCCTGATACGCATTGACCTCTACCTTGATTGAACCTCCAACGAGGTCCCACTCCCAATCGCCAGAACGTCCAAGGATTCCTGGGAAAAGCAGAAGACAGTCCTCACTAAACATGTCCGGAGGCCAGTAATCTTTGAACCTCAAGTCTAGCAGATTATTCCAGAAACTATACATTTTCAACCCCGTCACCATCTCCAAGAAACTCTCACCCATTGCTTGCAGAGCCCATTTCAAAAAAATATTTCGTAGAGCTATGTTAAGGGTATTTCTTTTACAAATTTATTAACAAGAGTATAACATGGGAAAATAAGTGGTCGTGGGATTATAAGAATAAGAACAAGCTAACATTATGGGATGCTACAAGAAAGTTTCCTTATGAGTTAGTCTATGGAATTGAAGAATAACTACCTATTAATGAGTTCCTAATTGTTTACAAGTCTATAGAAGAACGTGATGACAATAACGGTGATGTAATACATAAAAGGATCAATCGGTTGACTACATTGGCTGAAGTTAGGAGAGAAACACAAAAGGCAAATCTCAAGAAACACCAAAATATTAAGTACTTATTTGATAAGAAGTCTTTAGAGAGGAATGTTTTAGGTGAATGATTTAGTGATTGTCTGGAATGCAAGGTATCAAGATAATGGGAAACATAGATATCAAGATAATGGGAAACATAGATATTTTTGTGCTAGATAGACATGTCCTCCTTATGTGATTAGTAATATTTGATGGAGAGAATTCATACTTTCTGCAAGGCCTTCGGGAATTTCCCATGCATGGACTGTTTTTTACACCCTATTTTTTATGAAACAGATTATTTTTCCATGCACAATATAAATTTGTACATAATCTACTTTCCATTCTATTTTCTACTCTGATTTTTCCATTTCATTTTATACTCTGGTTGTCTTTGTTTTAAGGTTTAGGTGTTTAGTTTGGTCTAGTCTACTTTCTAAAGACCTAAAGTCCTCATGTCTATCTGAGTCATATGTCCACAACTAGAACCATAGGTCGAGCCTTGCTGAATTTTTGATATCCTCTAGCTTTTAAAACCTACAAAATTGGCTTTAAGTCGAGTAATTCATTGCCTTAAACCTTGAACCCTTATGATAACATTATATTTTTTTAGCTGACTTGATATAGTCGGTCAATTCTGTTAAGTCTTAACTTAAGTCAAATAATTTGCATTGCACATGTATACACACTCTTACATTCCACATAACTAAAATATTCAAATCTTTTATATAATTAAGACATTATACTTAAATACCACGCGCTTTACAAAAAAACAAAACTTATTTTGACCTGAAACTAGCCGCCGGTCACAAAGTAAACAATGATGACAAATGAATCATTGACAATTTGAAATTTTCTGCTACAGAAACGGAGAGGAGGAAGAAAGATGGAGTTCAATGGGAATAGGGGTTGCAAGTGAAAAACAGACACAAATCTTGCGCCACTGTCATTACAATTAATAGCACGGCAGCCATGGAACCAGCGACCAGCCATGGCTTGGAAAAGTAAGCACTTACGAACTCACTCCAGAGCTTCTTGTACTTTCTTCTTGTATACTTGTGCAACCCCATTCTGACGTCATCAATTGCTTTGCAGCCCTTGACATGGGCAATCCCTTTACACAAATTGAAAAGATCAGCCAGTTGTTTGTTGCTTCCAAAGAAATTGTTAATCACCTCTGCGGTTTTTAGCACTGCAACATCCTCCTCATTGTCTATCAGCTCATCAATAAGCAACGCAAACTGAATCATTGGTTTCGTACCGTACCCTTTAGCACCCACTTCCATTGCAACAATACTACCCACGACTGAATAATTCTCCAGGGTTACCTTGAATTGTGGCAAGTACAACGTTGATGTTTTCTCATCAAACCTTATCCATCGAATGGCTGAAGAATATTCGAGCGAGCTTGTTGGATCTTGCCCGACTGACCTTTTTATATCTTTAAAGAGCACTGGCTGGATCTTCACACCTCCACGCACAAGTTCTGATGCTGTTGGGAGCTTCAGGTAGACCATATCCACAGTGTTGCAAGGGATTTTATTTGAGGAAGAGCAAAAGAAAGGATTACATAAACGTCCGCAAATGGCTTTTATTGAATCAGCGGATTTGCTAAAGCAGATGTGCCTGTGATTTTGAGACGAAGGGGGAAAGTCTAGCAGTTCACCATCGGCGGAGCTAAAATCTCTGCCCACCATTGACCGGTAGAGTACTTCGAGAACATGTTTCTTACAATACATGTTGTAAGAAACCCTAGGTTTCCACATAAAAAATTCATGTCTAGCCGCACTCCAAAGCAGCATATTCATTAAGTTTTCTACTTTTTGTTTTGCAGCTTCAGCAGAACCCATCGGGAATTTAAGGAGATCTTTCAAAATCCAGAGAGGTATTTGGTTTTCAAACAGAAGTATATCAGTCATCAGTCTTTCTCTAATAGGATTTTGAAGATCGGCATCAAACACAGGATCATACTTCCACTTAAATGCACTCACTTCTTCTCCATAAAAACATTGAAGATACTCAAATCGACATCCTTGGGTCTCATATGAATGCTGAGCATTCCTATTAACTTTTACATAATTAACAATAAATTCATAAACAAAACATGCATCCCTAGTGACCATCCATGCTAGTTCTATAGAAGTAAGGGGAATTTGTTCACCATAGAACTTCCTTATCTTCTTCTCCTTAAACAGTATGCACTGTTCAACAATTGATTTCACAGAAATGTGTGGATTACTCCTCTGGATCCTCTTTTGCATCCTTCTTACTGCCTCAGACTTGGACTTCTCCATGCCTTGCAGCTCCTTCTTCCCATAATGAAAAGGGCCAATGGAAACAAGATGTGGACTGTACAAATGATCTTTGCAGTATGGCGTTAGCCTTGGCACTCGGAAGATCTGAGCAGAGCTTACATCGGGTACTTCCTCTTCATTCATTGTGAGATCATACCCCACTTCAATTACACAGCTACTATCACTGCAGCTCTCAGGGTTAATCGATTTGATCTCAACTATTGCCATCCCTGTTCATTTAGATTTTTCAGTTGATAGGCTCTCGCTTACAGAGAGCATGAAATAAATTACATATGTGCGTGAGATTGAAAAAAATATTTAAAATAAATCGTCCATCAAATATTGTAACATCACCAATTTTTCTTTGCAGACTTTTGTCTTTCAGTGAACAGATTTTTCTCGTCCAATACTCTCAGTCAAACGTTTTTATTTTTCAATTTAGAGCAAATTACATATTTTTGGGAAAATAGTAAATTACATATGCCTATTGGTGATAGCTGAAAGCTACTATTCTCTTGATTGGCCAGATTTTTCTGGTCCAATACTCTCATTCAAACATTTCTATTTCTGGTAAGAGTAACAAATAATATATAAACTTCTAAGGTGATTTTTGTGGTTCATTCAAACATTTCTATTGCTGGTAAGAGTAACAAAGAATATATAAACTTCTAAGGTATCTTCCAGTATTGTCGTGGGATTAGCAAAGCCTTGCATCCTCTCGCTAAGATTTGTCAATCAGCGTGGTAGGACTGAGGCAATAATAATTCATTCACGTTGTTCAATTTTCAACAGCAATAATAATTCTAGAAGACATGTGAGTTGAAGACATACGAGTTGGAGAACATTCTAGTTACAAAAGTCTTATAAATGAAAAAGCGATTACATGCTCCAAAAGTCCCAATTGTGGGCCCAACACTAATTGAAGAAGGTTAGACTCGAGAACTATTATGAGATAAAATAAAAGCTTTGCTAGGGTTTCTTTCTGCGATCTGTCATACTGCGCATTCTGTGCAGGATTTCATCTTTATTGTCGCACGTACGGCCACATTTAGGGCTGCCTTAAGCGCCTTATTATGCCTTCAACCATTCCTAACTCAGAAGTTCTTGCTGGTGTTGGCAGTTCGTCGGTTTTGCTCAATGGCTCCCCCTCTGAACAAACGACCTCGGAAATTCGTTCCGAAAGTGTTTCACGAGGTATGCATTCTGACTCCCCTGTTGATGTGGTTTTACCTTTACCTGAATTTGATTCTGCTTGTCAATGGCTTGAAAGTCACACCCTTGTTGGGTATTTTGTTGGGAGAACCCCCCCTGAAAGTGTGCTCAAAGATTGGGTCAACAAGGCTTGGGTCCCTCATGGGGTCCGCCTTGAGATGGTCCAAAAAGTGACCAAGGGTTTTTCCCTGGTCCGCTTTTCGGAAGTTAGCCATGTGCAGGCTATTTTGGGTCACGGACCCTGGTATGTCCAGTCTTCTTTGTTAGTTTTCCAAGCATGGACCCATGACTTCACTGTCTCGGATGAGACCAAGCTCCGAGTCCCAATTTGGATTGAATTCTTTGGTCTCCCTTTGCCTTGTGTGTCTTTTTTGAACCATATTGCTTCCTCCCTGGGGAGAGTTGTTTGTGTGGAGCTGGATAGGTTCTTCCAAGCCCGTCCCTAGAAAAGGGTTTGCGTGGAAGTTGACCTTTCCCATGATCTGAAAGACTCCATTGACATTCAAATAGGATCTCTCTGGCATACCCAGAAAGTCACTTATTTCAACTTAGCCAACACGTGCTATCGTTGTCAGTCCGTAGACCACAAGATCAAGGACTGCCCTTTGGCAGTGCCTCATACACCCTCTCCACCACGGGAAAATGCTCATGCTCGTCAAGCAGATTCTTCTGCTCCTAAACAGGACTCTGCCTTGACTATGGTCACAGATCGCAGGAATAAATCTTTTGGCTCGGTGCCGGCTTCCAATGCTACCGAACTGATGAAGAATGTTTCAAACCCTTCTTAGAAGGGGACGACGACTCCGAGCAAGGTCAACAGTGTGCCTCTTTAGCCTCGACCTGAGTCCACGCCTCAATGTGCTGCCATTATGATGGCCCAGCCGCTCAGCTCAGCTCCTATTTCAGGAGCCCAAAGGCATTCTCGTAGCCCCTCTCCGCCAAGGGAGGAAGGGGAATATGTTCTGGAGAAGCGGAGGATTTCTTCTCCTTCTATCCAGATTGGCTCAGTTCCACCGGAATTTTTGTAGAATCGCTTCTCTTCCCTGGATGGAGAAGAGGCAGAGTCCGATGATATGGACGCACTTCATCCATGAATTTCCTCTCATGGAATGTTCAAGGTCTTACTGACCTCTCCAGAAAGTATATTGTTAGAGATACTTTGAAAAAGTTGACTAGCATAGATATTCTTTGCCTTCAGGAATTTAAAGTTTCTGGTTTTTTGCTTGCTTCGGCATGTCAGTCTATCTGGCCGACCAGTCATATGTTTAGCATTACCCATGAGCCTAGGCGTGGCAGAGCTATCACTCTTTTGTCCCCACGATGGCACTTCTGCATGGTCGACCATGGGTCTAATCCCACACAACGGCTTGTCTGGATTTTGTTTAATATTGATAATCATTCTTTTAGGGTAATTAATGTTTATGCCCCGAATGATTTTGTGGAGTGCTCATTACTCTGGCGATGGATTGTAGACTCACTGCTAGTTGCTACTTGGATTTTATGTGGGGACTTTAATATGGTTGAGATGGCTTGTGATAAAGATGGCATCCTGCCCTTTAGATGGGCAGCTGGCGAGTGCGAGGCGTGGTTCTATATGCGCAATAAATTGGGGCTTTTTGATCCCAACATGGGCCGCCGTCATTCTCATTCTCCTTGGCACACCTGGTGCAATTTCAGGGATGGTTCTAACATAATTTTTAAGTGCCTTGATCGTGCCATGATCTCGGCACAATCTTTTTTCTCCTTTGCCAGCTCCTCCCTTCCAGTTAAGCTGTTAATGGATGTGACATTATCTGATCACTTCCCCATCAGTTTTTGCATTGAATGGGAGACACGTCAGCCTCACGCATGCTAGATGCAATTCTTCCTCAACACTTCTTTGCTTCGTCATAAAGCCACTCTGGCCCACATTTGCAAAGTTTGGAACACGAAGTGCAGGCAAACTCATAGTACGGGCTAGATTAGCTGGTGGAACGATGCCATCCCCCGTACCACGTGCTTCTTGCGCATTTATGGGTGCCAACTGGCCATCTTTCGTCGACAGTTTTACGAGGCAACCACTGCTGATCTGCTTTCTACTCACAAGGCTTTAGCGGCTAGCCCTTTTTCTCCAACTTTGCAAGCTAAAGTTGCAAAATTGCAGCACAAAAAGCAAGTTGCAGACAATTATACCGCTAGAGGCGTGCAAATCGAGGCCCATTTGCATTGGCTTAAAATTGGTGATCATGCCTCTAAGGAGTTTTTCTTGGCTTTGCGTGCCAGGCACTCCTCTCCAGGCATTAAAAAGATCAAAGATGGCATACAAGTCCTTTCGGAGCTGTCGGACATTCTGCAGGCTTTTGTGTGTCATTACGAGCAAGTCTTCACTGCCCAAGACTCCACGTCTGAGCGCCAATAGGCCCTGCAGGATTGCCTTGCTGTTGTGACCCATAGGCTGTCTGCAGCCCAAAAAAAATTTTGTGACCAGTTACTTACACTGAAGGATCTGAAAGAGGCATTACTTTCCATGGCCAATGATAAAGCCCCGGGCCTTGATGGCTTTCCCTATGAATTTTACAAAGCTCTCTAGGACTATGTGGGTCCCGACTTGTTTCAGGTTTATTTAGAGGCTTTTCATTCTAATTCTCTAGGAGAGCTGATAAATAAAGGAAATATTAAGTTCATACCTAAAGCCGGTGATCCTGAGGACATTTGCAATTGGCGGCCTATCACGCTCCTCAATGTTTCTTACAAAATTATTGCTAAAGCTCTTGCTTTAAAAATCCGTCATCTTTTGGCTCTCATTGTGCGTCCGGAACAGACTGGATTTATCAAATCTAGATATATTCTAGATAACATCATCGTCGTCTGGGAAGGTATGGAGTGGGCCCGACGCTCCAACCAGAAGGTTGTTTTCATCAAAATTGATTTTGCTAAAGCTTATGATCATATTGAATGGTCTTTCATTCTTGCCATGCACCAAGATTTGGGTTTTGGACCCAATTTTATGTAGTCTGTTCGTATGCTCTTTGCAGATGCCTCAGCCCGTATCACCATCAATGGTCGACAGTCTTCAGCTTTTGGCCTCTTCCACTCTATTCGATAGAGTTTCCCTTTAGCTCCCTCACTATATGTGCTTGCCGCTGAAGGGTTTGGTTATTTGTTGGCTAATGCTGCATCTTTGCAACATGTTAAAAGCATTTTATTACCTAATTCTCAGTTGCAGTTACTCAATGGGCACTTTGCGGATGACTCTTTTCTCACTCTCTTAGAGGAAGAGGAGTCTATTCGCGAGGTGTTCCAGTGCCTCAATTTATTCTGTCTTGCTTTGGGCTCCGCTATTCAGTGGCACAAGACACTTTGTTACCGGTAGTCTGTTCTGCCTTGTCCTGCTTGGCTGCAACCCTTTGGCTGGAAGTGGATTGGGCCAGGCGAAACTTTCCCATTTTTGGGCATTCCTTTTTCTTTTCAAGCCTCCCCAATGGAGCTTTGGTAGGTTGTACTTGCTTGGGTGGAGAAAAAGTTGGCTTATTGGATCACCAAGCCTTTGTCTTTGGTGGGGAAGTTCCAAATTTGTTCTAAAGTTTTGGCTGCTACTCATGTTTATTATTCCTCTTGCTAGGAACCTTCTAAAGCTACTTATAGCAAGCTTGAAAAATTACTTCGGGATTTTCTTTGGGCTTCCTCTGATACTCATCATGGATTCCATCGTGTCGCCTGGGATTTTTGTTGTCTCCCCATGGACTCTAAAGGCTTGGGTTTGCTGTCCACCCAGAGGCAGGGAATTGCTTTATGTGTCAAATGGGTTATTCGAGCCCTTATGGGTGACGGGGCTTGGAAAATTCACCTTCACCACTACATTCAATCCGATTTCCCTGTCAACAGACTGGCATGGAAAGGAATTGGCCTCTAGACCCTTCTGGTTATGAAAGAGCTGGTTCAGATAGTTGGTACGTTTGTTGCCAAAAGCATTTGGCGAGCCTGGGAGTCTGTCAAACCCTGGCTCCAGTGGTCTAGCTCCGGCTTTCGAGGCGGGCTCTCATTGAACCAGCACAATGTGTGGTGGTCGCCCCTATTTGCTAGAAACGGCCAGCCCTTGGCCAAAGTGCCCTGGCTCAAAGCTTTCAGATTTCATAAGAAGGGTATTCATACTCTTCATCAGCTTTTTCTCAGACCTGCCATGCGCATCATGAAGTGGGACGAGTTTTGTGCTTTGTATAGTTTTCAAAACCATGACCAAGCTACTTTTGATGGTCAAGTGAGTGCTATCCCAGATGAGATGCTTCATAAAATTGGTATTCGTGGGCCCAAGCCTTGGTGGAAAGATTGGAAATGGTACCTAGATACTCCTTTGAGAAACTACAAGCCTCAGCTTGGTTATAGGTGGTTGTCGCCTCACTTTCCCATGATCGAAAGTCTGAATCAGAGGTGGTTACTTCAATCTCCTGAGCCTGTTTGGTGTAAAAGATTTGCCAACACTTGGTCTGCAAGTGTTGAGTCAAAGCTCGCCCATTTTGCCTAGTGTATTCTTTTCCAAGGCTTGCCTATGGACTCTCGGCTTGTTCATTTGGGGGTTCCGGACCCTCAGTGCCCAGTTTGTGGGCAGTCTGAGACTTTTAAGCATCTCTTTTGGTTTTGCCCTAGGCCCAGAAGTATTGGAACTGGATACATGATTTTTTCTGTCCATTTCGGATGAAGCCATTCTCCTGGCACTTGATTCTTCTGGGGGATTTGCCCAAATTCCCAGCTAAATATACCCAGCTTTGGCACACTTTCAGGGTGGAAATTCTCTTTACTATTTGGAAAGATAGAAATCCTTGCATATTTGCTCATTCTCATATGGATTGTCAGATTTATATGTATTCTAAAGCTACTATTTGTTCTAATGTATTATTTCAGATATAGGTGCAAGCCAATAAAGTGGGGCTTGAAGTGGCTCACCTCTAGGTCCTCCTATACCATTGGGGCAATGCCCTGTGCATTGTGGCCTGGGTCCTCGACTCACCCTCCTCCTCCTGCCACCGATCGCCCTCTTGGGGCCGGCGGCAGGGTGGCTCCGCGCACCCCCACTCTCAACCTCCACCTCGGCGTGACTCCTGCCACTCTCGGCGCGCCTCGTCTCCTCCGCCGTGGGCTAGCCAGCGGTGGTGTTTTGGTGGGCCGTCACAGAGTGGGGGTGGTTATCCCTCTGATGGTGCTCCTACTCCTAGTACTGTTTCTGGTTTGGGTTGGCCAGATTTGGATAAAGTCTTTCTGCGGCTGGCCCTTGCAATCTCGCCCCAGCGTGAGGAAGAAATCAAAGAAAAAGAAGATAATGATGGTTGGGCTCCTCTTGATGTCAATCCTGACCCCGCTGATGTATGGGGTAAGAAGGATGACAGAGACCCTCCTGGCTCTGCTGGCACTGCCTTGGCCGCTTGATGACCTTTTTTTATTGTTTGTTATTGTAGATTTCTGGGCTTGGCCCATGACTCTCTGATTTTGTGGGCTATGCCCATGTGACTTTCGGGGTGTGCTTTCTTACCACCCAACCCTTTTTTTGTGAATTTGTATTTAATCTCTTCATTAATATAGATTAGAGGCTTATTCATCAAAAAAAAAAAAAGCAATTACATTAAACGAAATAATTTTCTTATTTCGAATTTTTAAAGATAAATGTAAAGTCTTTTATTTTTCTTTGTAATCATTTTGTCTTATACTCATTTCCTAAAAGTTTTGTATTCATATTTTTGAAGAGGTAATTATATAATTATGTCAAAATTTCTTTGTAGGTCAACATATATATGAGCTTTGATTTATATTAAGTTTGTAGATAGAGGGTAAAATCTAATTGATTGAACAAAATATCACAAGATTTTGTTTAACTTCTATTTTTTGCTGGTATTTATCTTTTACAGAAAATATTTGAAGTTAAGCATGTTGTATGTTAAATATTTTAACATTCACATATAATTTGTATGTATGTATGTATGTATGTATGTATGCATGTACACACACATGTATGTATCT
The DNA here is from genome assembly GCF_030272615.1 of Cryptomeria japonica. NCBI lineage: Eukaryota > Viridiplantae > Streptophyta > Pinopsida > Cupressales > Cupressaceae > Cryptomeria > Cryptomeria japonica. The sequence goes on along the minus strand of NC_081415.1, from coordinate 512,994,401 downwards.
ATATATACATACATATGTGCACACACACACACACACATGCACACATTAATTTGATTTCATTTTTGATTTTATAGAGTAAAAAAAATGATTATGTTAAAGTAGATATATTTTCTTATTGCCATTTTCATCAATTTTCTATTTGTGTAATGCTCCACCAAGGAACCCAAAGGAATTACAACTAAACACTAGAATAATACAACAAATATATTTTTCTTACAATAATACATTAAACAATCTTTCAACTCAACACATTGCATATTACTATCAATACAACACAATGATAAACTATTATATTATTTGGCATAAGACTTTAAAACATTATCCATACATATTCCTCTATATTTCCCCTAAAGTCGCTGCTAGAAACACATCAAAACATGAACTAAATAGCATTAGGATAAATCAATGAAGATATTGTTATTTCATTTTATTACATCACCAACATAATCATCTATAACTAGGTACATTCTTATTACCAAAATAAATGAACATCTTTTTATTTCCTCCCATGGCCTAACATTAAATATTCATCATTGTATCTATTTTAAGAACTAAATTAAATATTTATAACATAGTCTTTCAACGCGAAGTAAATTTATTTTAAACATCACATTATACCTTTCACCTAAATGCTATTTCATCATTATCAGTTAATCAAATACAATAGTTCTAGTAGAATCAACTCCTTAAGGAGTGTTCCATATACAGTATCAAGTACAACTACAATTATGTTTACAATTACATTCCCAAATACATTTGCTTCTAGAAGATACATAGAAAATAACAAAATAATTGTAGATCATCTCACAATTAAAATATGAAGACACTGAAAAGAACATGATAAAGATCCGTCCAACCGCACACGAACAAGTCCAACAAAATATACCCTATGGGTGAAAAAGCAACACCACCCAACCATGTGGAACGTGTAGGTCACTCCCCATGCTAGGAAATAGACAGAAGGCCCCAAACACACAACACTTGAGTTGGGCTAACACCAATACATCCAAGGGAATAAAAACATTCACAAAGAATAGATATACACAAGAACTAAAACACCACAAGACATAGGCTTAACAACAAAACAGAGGTTAACATCCTAGGAAACACATGGGGAAGACTATCATCACATCCCATCAACATGGGTTTCCCTAGTAGCCTAACCCTCTCCAAACTCTAGACCCGATTCCCATTTGATACACATGCAAAGCCAAACAATATATCCATGAAGGCAAGGATGGTTATCTATCATACAAGCCTTCCCAATCTCATCCAAAGTCTAAACGAGCACTCCAAGCCATGAGATCCCATCCTCTGTCTATATGAGCACATCAATCATGTCTGTGGTACCTATGCACATGCCTAAAATTATCATTGCTAAATAGGAAATAAGGACAATCACGAAATCCTTAACGAATAAAGAACTCCTAAAAATAAATCAATAAAAATGAATGCATAAATGAAATGATTAAACAATTAAATAATTGAAAAAACCCCTCAATTGCATTGTAGCTTCCATTGTTCTTCTTATCTTCATGGTAAGGTGGCTCTTAGATACCATGCCAATAACCTGCAAGTGGCACAAAGATTCGAAGTTTGTGTTTGTTGAAAATGATGAATGATCTTGTATTTATAGATTTTTGGGTGAGATGGGGTGAGACTTGGAACTGAAGTGTTGATTGATAGTTGAATTGATTTAATTGATCAATCAACTCATTTTGATTGATCAGTTTAGTGGATTGATTGAAGAGATAACCCAATTGATTGACTACTTGACTCAATTGATTATCCAACTGCCTAGATTGATTGGGAAGAAGACTGAATAGATTAATTCGTCAAAAAGGGTGATTTGGAGTGAAAAGGGAAGATTGAAGAGTTAACTGAGTCAACTAATTAGTTAACTAATTTGATCAATCAATCCTAATTTTCAACATGTACTATAGGACTTTTGAATTGAAATTCAATTTCATATTTATTTAGGTTTGAATTTTGATTTTCGAATGATGAAATGCACATGAGATTTATTGAAATAGGATGGAATTCAAATTTGGTTAAATTCGAATTTGGGGAATTGGATGAATAAGATAATTAATTAAATAATAAAGATTATTTATTTAAGGAAATTAATTGTAATTAATTAAATAATTAATATTTAAGATACAGTTAAATGATGAATTAATGGAAAAGATATAAATTGAATAATTAACAATGTGAAGGTGATGATTGGTTTAGTTTAGAAGAATAATTAGCTTTATTAAATAGTAAAAGAATTATTTAATTAATAAGACAATTAATTAGTAAATGATTAATGAGACATTTTTAGGTGTCTACCTTGCCATTGTCTATCTAGCACCCAAAATTTACCATTAATTATGTTTTTTAAATAATTAAAAATTAAAATATAATCAGTTGTTTTTTTTTAATTAATTATTAAATAAGGTCAATGGTAAAGTTTGGGTGCTGGGTAGAAATTGTTGTCTACCTTTGCCCATCTTTGATACAATGTTGAAACAATGTTGTTTCAAAGAAAACAAAATTTTTTTCCCAATATGCCCTGGTGACGCTTTAGGGTGTAAATATGCCCCCCCGGGAAAAATTGTCAAAAAATTATGGAATTGAGACCATTTTACCAATACAATGCTAGTGAGCAATTGTGTGAAGTTTTGTGCGATGTCAAGTCCGTTTGACTGGTCTACAAGTGCTTTGAAGTTTAGGGGGTCCACGATCGTCAGAGTGGTAAAAACCCTAATTTTGAGCTATAAATAATGATTTGGCCCTTTCCTTTGGTCATTTGCATTCTTTTGAGTTCATGGAGTCCTTCTAATCTTCGTATGACTTTGTGAGCATCATGGCCGCCTACTCAGCATGATTGCACCTGTCTGATCGAGTGTGATCATACCAGAGACCACTCAACACTGGAGGCATGGTATGTATTTCCAAAATTTGCTCATTTTTCCCTGGTTTAGCTAGATTTTCCAATTTTTGTCAAAGTTGCATTTTTTTAATTTACAATTGCTATTATTGTTATGCAATTGATTAAATATTACACATTTATAATTAGTAATTCATATTTGTATTAAATGATGTGCAATTGATACAACTGATTCACAATCAATGCTTTTGATTCACAATTGACTTAAGTGATGTGCAGTTGACTTTATTGATCTGCATTTGATATAAATGATTCGCATTTGTTGTAATGATATTTTTATAAGATTTTTAATTTGAAATTTGTCATGTGAATTCATAGTCTGACTTGTTCTTTATTTTCACCTGTGGGAGAATCTTCATGTTCTCGTATGCCAACAAACGAGACCTGATGGTCTTGATTTCTAATCTAAGTTGAGTGTTGAGGACATTGCCTTGATTAGGCATGTCAGATTGCACCATGTATTGCACTTGCCTGAGGTTATGGTCAACAAGACCATGATCATAGAGTATTCCGTGATTGCATCATGTATTACGTTGGCATTCGGAGACATGTTCCTTTCATTTACCCACTGGTGAGGCCTCGATCACTTTGGAGGATGTGTGGTATATCTTGCACATTCCCATTCATGATGACAGAGCTATATATGATTGCAAAGTAGGAATAGTCAGTATGTGTGAGCTTCAGTAGTGTACTGAGGAGGAGCTTTAGATTAGGGGTCATTATGAGATCCCCTAGGAGGTTATGGACTATGATGATCTTAGCATCGTATTATGTAGCATAGTAGAAGGTCTATAATTTCTGATAGGATGACGCATGGGTTCCTAGTTCGTTGGGGTAGGGTTATACATGTTATGATTATGCACAGACACTTGTTTGCATGGTGTCCATGTCTTCTTGCCACATTGTATCATCAGATGCATGACATTGTATATCTTAGAAAAAGATCCATTAGATGTGATGTTATATTACTTCAGGTTTGGGCATGGGATCATATAGCCATTACTCGACCATCTTTTATTATGGATCAGTAGGATGAGCATCCTTATGCCTATAGATATATAATAGGGATTAGACATAGAGGTTTAGGGAAAACCATGTATTGGAGGAATCATCTGGATAACTTGCAGTATTTCACATGGGGGACTTATCTTGGTTTCTCCGGTTGGGAAAATTATGCACAACATTTTCGATATTGTAGAAAGAAGATGTACCTTATGGGTCATGATGTGGTTTACAAAAGGATTATTGATATTCATCTTCAAGGTCATCTACTTCATCAATTTGGAGAGTTATAGGGCATACCTGATGTTACTACCTATTTTGCTCGGATTAGTTGGGAGATTGGTGATTGGGTGGTGTGTATTCAACCACATGTTGTGATCATTTAGTTTGATTTCCTTCATCCTATGCAGTGGGGTAGGGCAGCTAGGGCACCAAATCTAGGTACAAGTCCTTAGTTTGATGCTTGGTGGGTACAATGTAGGCCTATGCCATTAATATATCCTATAGTTCCGATCTCACCACAACAAATTCAGCACCAGAGGCCACAGGGAGAGAGAGGGAGAGGAGGGGAATGGGATGGAGGAGAAGGATGAGTTGTGGCTATTGTAGCAGTAGCTGAGGAGGAGGAGATAGATGAGGAGGAGGAGGCTGAGGGAGATGAGGATGAGGGAAGGGAGGTCGACACCGATGGAGACACTGAGTCTAGTAGTTTGGATGAGGATGGGAGTGATGATTCTACTTTAGGATCATTGAGTAGTGGAAGGGATGATGATGATGATGATGATGAGGGTTAGGACATTGATATGCCCAAACTAGAGGATGCTCTCGCTACAGAGAGTAGTGGAGATGGCGAATAGGGTCAGGGTGGGGATGATGATGATTTGTGGGTTTTGAGAGAATGGATTAGGAGCGAAGAGGATGCATTGGCTAGAAAGCCACATGCTAGGGATGAGGGTGAGACTATACAGATCTTGAGAAAATAGGTCCGTAGTCTAGAGGATGTGGTGGCTAGGGTTAGACAGAGACAAAGAGAGGAGATGGATTTTTTTTGGAGGGTTTATGCAGCCTTAGACCTTGAGGGATAAGATTGTTGGTGAGAGGGATCAAGTTATAGCTGATAGAGATCATCTCTAGAGGGAGCGAGATGATGCACTGAGGAGGGTTAATTTTTCATGTGACGCTTATCAGAAGTATATAGTGCTAAATACTAGATCACATGAGGATTGTATTGTTCATATAGATCAGGAGTGTCTATACTAGCAGCAAGAGTATGAGAGAGTCAACCCAGAGGGAGGGCGATGTACAAGCTATAGTACATACTTATCTGGGAGGGGATCTGGTCAATCGACTTCACAACAAACTAGCAATGGAGGGGCATTGGCTACACCTAGGGCACAGTCAGGATAGATTGGAGCATGATCTAGTAGGTATGATCCTACTACTGATAGAGGCAGTGCTAGTTGATACATTTTATGATGATCTTACATGAGCCATTGGGCACTTTGTATGATTCTATTCTGACACTATCATTTTTGAGAGATATATATATATATGATATTCAATTTTGGTGATGGTTATATGTTTTGTGTTATGTTTATGATGCATGATTCTATGTGATGTAGTCTATTTGATTTGGCAATGCAATCTACATGATTTTACTTATGCTTTATGTATGATGCATGATTATATGTGATTATATGATGTAGTTCTATGTGCTTAGGATGTATGATGTGTTGCATAGATGGTAGAATGTAATGGACTTAAATGATCTAATGCAAATTAATTGAACTATGGATTATTGAATCTTTGTTATAATGCAAACTTAAATGAATGTATCTAATGAAATTGATATGTAAAGCTAATGATGTAGTGGTCATAAGTCTAAATGATTTGAATATAATTACCTTAATGAAAAATGTAATTGAATTAAATGAATGGAGCAATTAAACTAATTGAATGTAACTATGTGAATGAATGAATATTTTAGCTAGAAAATATGCCAGAATTTTTTTGGTTTGCCATTGGACTCTAGTAACAAAGCAAAACTATTAGTAAGATGAAGAGATTAGAAAGACTTGATGAGAGAGACGATATTAAATGATGGAATGATCAAAAAGAATAATTAGGTTGATCCAAAAAAAGATACTTGATAAAAGAATGATCTTGATTGATTCAATTAGCATGATAAGAGTGAAAATTGATACATGAACATTTATGCCTTTATTCATAGCATAATATATATTCATCACTGAGACTTATTATGTAACATTGAAGCTACATACATCATGGTATAAGGAACCAAGATGTAAATATATCTCACTGCAAAGAACAAACACGTAGCAGACAAGGAGTGAACCCACCATTCTGGAAATGATGCTAGGAGTCAAGGTATGTGTGGCATTTGGATATTTAACACTCTTATCACAAATACCCATAACACCATTGCCCCAAAACTTCATTGGTTCACAACACAAACAACAAGCAAAGAAAAGGATTATGCTCATCATATGTAGCTCCTCTAGTCACTTTTTTATATCCTTGAGTAGCATAAATGATAAGATGAAAACCAAATTAGACAAAACTCATAAACTATATTGACTAATCCTTTTCTTTGATTGTTTGATGTGATCATTGATAATGTCTGATCTCAAAAAATGCGAACCCTATTTAGGACTAACCTATCTAGTTTCGAGTGTATCCATCAATGTTTAAGACAATTTAATGATCACTTGATATTGATATTGATACGATTGATAAGGATGATCAGTTTGGTTGCACATTTGACAAGATAGTCTTATCGTTTGTGAACTTTGAGCAAAGTGTTTCCTGGATATATACTAGGGTGTTTGATTCTTACGAGACATTTTATTGCAAGTTTTCGATGTTTTTCAATTTTTTGTTTGTTTTTCGATTTGTTTCCATGTTTAGGGTTTTTTTTAGGATCGTATTTGAATTTTTTGGGTATTTTTGGCTTTTTAAATGTTTTTGGTTGATTTCTTCAGGATTGTTTTTGAATATTTTTTATATTTTCTACTTTTTGCTTTTTCATTTTGGAATTTTTTATGTTTTAAAGTACTTTTTAAGGACATTATCTAATTTTATGATTTAAGTTATGCCCCCAGTATGCAAACCTACAATGACATGATAATCCACAAAATGCACATGGAGACAATGAATTTTTGGCATGACCTATGTTAATGGAGTATCTAGGATGAAGATTCATTTCCTATTCAAACAAGGATGATTGTATGCATCTTTCATTTTAAAATGCTCTAATTAAATTAAAGGTGTGAAATGTTTCAAAGATAGGAATTCAATTCATTCTCAGAAGACCTTAGACCATCCAACTTAACAAACTATGTAGCCAAGATTTATGAATGGAGGCATGGAAAACTTCTCCTTTAATTCTTGAAACTTTGATCTTCTTTTGCCCATGTGTGTGCCATTGAATTTATTTTGACTCTTATAACCATTAAAGACCCTTGGAATCCTATGTGAATAGCTACGTGAGTTATTCTGACTTCAAAAGCATCTTGGAGAGAGCCTCAACACCAATCAGATGTCTATAGCCCAATGAGGTTATACACTTGTTAGTCCACCCATAAATTTTCCCTTTTAAATATTCAAATTCGTGGGTTGCCTTTTGTGCCTTTACTTCTGTCGGGTCATTTGTTCTCCTCGAACTTGAACCGTTGAACTATTTTTAAAAAAAGTTTGAATGGTTCAAGGTTCAAAGCACATTTTAAAAGAGAGTCATTTTTGGTCTTTGTCGCCATGCGAACAAGTGCACTTTTGTTTGTGGTCATTGAAGTTTTTAACCTATTGAACCAAATTTCAAGTGGTTCAAGGTTCAAAGTTCAAAATGCCTTTTGATGAGTCATGGCAATGTATCGTTATATGACAAGCATGAGTCCTTATGTTTTGAGTTGATATGTGATCTTGAACCTTGAACCAAATTTCAAGTGGTTTAAAAGGTTAAAGGTTCATGTTTAATAGTACTTTTCTTTTGTCGCTCATTCCTGGTGTTTTTTTGTGTGCCGCTCACTCAGTGTTATATTTCTTAAGTGAACTTGAACTGATGAACCTTTTTGTCAAACAGTTCAAGGTTCATGGGTTCATTTCAAAACTAACTCTAAATTTCATGGTGGAATTAAAAAGTGGTGCGACAAGAAGGAATATTCCCTTATTCGACAATTTAAAATTCTAAATGTGGAAAGTAATCATGAGAACATCAAATTACTTGTGCGGAAGTGATGTATAATTAAGAAGGTGTCAGTTTGTGTCATTTCACCGTTACTTCGCATGCTTGGGTAAATCATGTTGAAGCGTGTGTAGCTCTAAAGATATTTATCCATCTAATTGAAGGAAATGTGTATGAATTTATTTTCATATTTAAGAAGGTCACAACTACCATACTTCAGTAAATTGGAGGCGCCAAAGGTAAAACCAGCTCTGATCTTCGGAAGAATTTCTAGTTTTCATGGTGTTAATGGGTAAGTTCAGTTGATTTCTCCTAAATTATGTTTCTTTGAGTTCTGAGGTTTTTATCAGTATAGAAAAGGGAAATCTCTAAATTGTTGGGGTAGGATATTGTCTTGTTCTTAAAATTTCTTGGTTAAGGGGATAGATAGTTAACATGAAGCCAATGCTATCGAGGCTTGGTCGAACCTCATGTCTAGTGAGTATTTTGCCACAATTGGAAGACACCTCCTTAGTTCATGTAGATTTAGGGGATTTCCTGGAAAGAACCAAGAACCCTTAGATTGGTTCATTAATGGTAAAGATAGTTAAGAGTGGTCTTGTGGAAGCTGTTGTGTTCCCGCTCATCGCACCATGCCCAAATTTAGTGTTGGCATGCATGAACAGATATGACTCTGAGAACAGATGTATCAAAACCAATGATGGTGAGGAGCTGGTCAATATTAATAGAGAAATGGTGATGGTGGCAATAGGTATTCCACATAAGGATGAGTATGAGGACTGGACTATTGGGATTTTGTACGCCTATTTCTCCGAAAAGAAGAGAAAGTACAAGAGTGCAATTTCTAGAAATTGGCTCTTAAAGATTTAGAAAGGAGGATAATGGTTAGCCAAGCCCCTAACCAGAGAGCACTTCATCACAGAGGTGTGAGACATTATTATACTTTTGAATACAGTAAAGGGGAATTCACATTCCTTCTACTGGGAGAATTGGATGTACTTTTTCATCCAAGTGGTTCTATCCGGTGACAAATTTTTGGATTGGTCTCAAGTAATTGTAGAGAGACTTCATGAAGGATTGAGCAATTTTGTGGGGATGACAGGGTTTTACATGTCTTCCTACCTTTTCTACATTTTAGCTTGCACAAGGGATTGGCCTGGACTACCTAATGAACCCTGGATTGATGGATTGAGGGTTTACAATTTTTACCCTCTGTTGACACAACAAAGACATGTTGAGCAGATTGACAGGTGGAATGGAGTCTTCGCGGGGAGACTTGCCTTTGAGCTTTAGGGTGATGCAAATAGGAGAATGTCGGTTGAAGCTATGGAATTTGTGAGTATATATGGAAGTTTCTTTATCCAATTTCCTTGGTTTACTTACATATGGGTAGGTGGCTTTGAAGGCCAACCATTCAAACTACCTAGGTCACTTTTGATAGCTACGTGCTTATATAAGTGAGCAGGTAGTTGGCCTACATAGATAAAAGATTAGGAGAAAAGGGAAAGTCCGAGGTGGTATTTCTCGTTGAACTCGAATATTAAAGTTGCAAGTCTGTATCAGATGCCTTGAACCTAGAACTGGAGTTCAAAAGGATGAACCTATAGCCATATGTGGCAAGGCAAAAATTTGACAGCAAGGGTTATGCAAGGGAGAACCTTAATGTAGATAGTCATTTTTTCCATGAACCTTAGATAGAGGATTATTGGGAGAACTGTAAGGATGAGTATGAAGTGAGAAAGAAACTATGGTCTAGATTCACTTTGCAGCAGATAACTACCATAATGCTCCCAATTAATATATCTAGCGTATTAGATGATACAAGGGGGGATGTTTTGGATCCTGAGTTTGATACCGAGATTGAAGGAAAACTGATTCCATAAATTGACTGGAACAAAAAGGAAGATGACAGTATCCAAACAAGAACCTTCAATCTTGTTAGGAGGATAGAGAGATGGTTGAGGAATCAAAAGTTCAAGGGGGGACCCCACATGTCCTCAACGAATCAAGAATTGATTCACACATTGTGGTTTAATCTCCTGTTTCTACCACTAATGAAGTTGTTGATGTTGTAGGTGTCTTAAAGCCCATTGTAGAGAAAATTCAACCAAGAAGGTCCAAAAGGTCACCATCCAGTCTTACAGCTACCCGAGTAACTCGGTCTAGAAGCAAAAAGAAGAGTAGGGAGCCTGTCCTGAAATAGGTCATTGTAGACTTGGACCCTAGTGAAGAGCTTGAACAAACAATGGATTCACAGGATCAAAGCAAGCCTAGGATGCAAGAAATGGACACAAATAAAGAAGTATAAATTCAATAGGATCCCATGAATACCTTGGTAATTGTTACTTCACCAAATGCATAGACCACTCTGCCACCTAAGGAACCTGCAATCGCACCAGGATGGCTGGAAGCTACCATTAGAAAAAAGAGAAGTGTGGTGCCAGTTACAATGCCAATGGAGGACATGGTTACCAGATGCTTGGGAAAAACATCAAAGCCAAAAAAGCTCAAAACACAAGCAATGCTTGATGTGGATGACACAACAAGTCACTGGACAACTGAAGTTGCCAAACCCATTCTTGGAAGAGATACAAAAAAGGCTACGGAGGAGGATTTCACTATGGAGAAGATAGATTTGGGGGTTGCTTCAATAGTTGTAGATGTTAAGCATCTAAAATCCTCCACGAAGAGGATAATTTCAAGGACTTGGAAAGATGAAAAGGATAAAAGAGAACTGAAACAAGTTGTGACATAGATGGCTGAGTACATCAATGCTATCCACAACCCAGACTCCCAACCATTATCATAGATACCAGTGTCATTTGACCCTAAATCACTAGCAAACCAGAAAATGATAGATCGGGTTCAAAGGAACAAGGTAGTGACAGAGATGTTTAATAAATGGTTGGACCTGATAATACAACAAGGGTCAGATTATATTAATAATCTGGTTAAAGTTTATAAGGATGCTGAAACCATGAGTAAAGAGCTTGAACTGGAAATGGCTACCTAGGAAAAAGAAAGGATTAAGTGGTTAGCAGTCCTCGCACAAATGAACGATGTTCAGAAGTATGGAGTGATGAAATTACTAGCTGAGAAACTGATGGAGAATGTGGATGACAATGTGTTGTACATGTCAAAGAAAAATGTGGAATGGCACAATTCAATGATCAAGTAGGGTCATGAAGAATCCACCAAGTTTCTCAAAGGATTGACTGACTTGATTTACACGATGCAGAAGGACCTCAAGTGTATTGATATTCAACTCATGAAGGAGGGTGCCAAGGTAATCGAAGAAGCTATAGACATGACTAAGGTTTTTTAAGAAAGGATCCAGTTTATTCAGACAACAAAATCCTTGACCACTGATGACTTTTCCAAACCGGAAAGGATTGAATCAATGCTCCTTGTCTATTTGGACCATTTAAAGTTTCACAAGGTGAAAGTTACACAGGTAAATATGGAAAAAGAAGTGTGGAAGCAGAGGATCCTACACATCAGTTTGCCCTATTTCCAAGTCATCTTAAACTTCTTGGTAGTGCACCTTGAATGACATGGTTCTGCAACAAAGCAGGACGAGCCCATAACCTCCTCTGCCATGGTGGAAACCTAGCTGATCTAAAAATGAATGTCATCCTTTTAGTGGCTATTAATTTAGTTTTCTTTTATGTTGCTTTAAACGATTTCTTTCACCTGGGTGAAAGTAAATGTTATTTGATCATGTAAAAACTATGGCTTGGTGGGCTATTTAAGATGAAGAGCTTGTCTTTGTATAGGTTCTGAAAACTGTGATTTTGGGAGCAGTATATAAAATTTTGGTCTCTAATATGAATTGTTTGGATGATACAATGACTGGTTATCAATAAAATGTTATCATTGAATCTGTGCATTCTGAGATTCGTAACCATTATTAAGTTGTTATGGGCACAATATAACTTGGTGATCAATTATCTCTATATTTCTTCTCAGTTCATGTTTATTATTGGTTGTTGGATGACTCGCATTGAATTGATTTGCTTAATTCCCCTTGCCTTGTGAGGCATGAGAGAGTATCGATCAGGCCATTAGTTTTTGTTGAATCCCTATTTTATTTTGAATTTATACAGCAAATATGTTATAAATCAGAGTCTGTGAACTCTCCTTTGAATATTCTTTGAGACATTTTCCTATGTTGCAGTTTTGAAAGCGTTTATTTGTGTTGATGGATAAATGTTGGAGCCTTTCAATGCTTTCTAGTTAAAAGTGTTAGCATATCAATTGTATAATAAATTCATTGTAGATCATATGAGGACCTGCCCTCTAATGCAGAGGTTGAATTTTCATTAATTGTTCCAACTGTTGGTATATTTGATTCTTTCTAAAGGGTAAAACGGAGTCATATTTTTCTTTAAGAAGATAATAGTTAAAATTTCAAGAAGGAGACAAATTTGTTAACCAACGACTCTGTAATCTCTCAAATATTGTTCCATTGCCAGTAGGCATCCATAGCCCTAATGGAATTACTTGCATGTTCCCATAGTCAAGATTTAATTGCACTTGTATGCATGATATTTCAGTTATATATCATTTTCTCTTTTGCCTTGATATTTTGATATGGATTTAGGCATAGCAATTTTTTCTTTTATTTTCTTGCCTTGACTTGTAAGAATTGAAACCTACTTGGGTATTTTGATTACAATGACATTGAAGCAGAATATTGGATTTTTCACTAGTCACATGGCCAACTAGGTATCTATAATGACTTAGAGCAAACAATAAATGTGTGAGATATATAGCAATTGATAGATTTTGGGTAACAAGACTCAATAGTGAAACTTCTACCCAACCCTGGATAAATCTCAATCACAAGATGATATTGAAGATGAAAGACCTAAGACCTCCTAAAAATATTCATGTACCAATATCTAGAAGATGAGACAACCTTTGCTCCTTTTAATGCACATAGGTGAATGAATTAGACAAAACTTTGTTTTGTGGTTTTGGTTTTATTCCCTTGTGTTCATATTCTTTATCATGTTTGAGATTCATAGCATTTGACTTTGTTTCTGGTGAGATGTGGATTCCGGTATTGGCCTGGTTAATATTTTCTTACCAGTTAGTCTAGCAGTGTGTTGAGCAAAGTTGGATCAAGTTGCAGTTGGTCTCCGTGACTTGTGGATCACTGGAGATGTTGCTTTGGGCCTTGGCTATTATTCCTAAAGGTTTGTAAATTGTTTTATGATTTGGAGATTGTTCTTAGTGATTTGAGCTGACATGTTACCATTGCACATTTCATGAACCGGTTGGTCTTTGGGCCAACTTGATTGAGTTGTAATTATTTGTGGATGGTATAAATGGAAGCTTGTGAATCATTTGAGGAGATAGAAGTTAGAAGATAGAAGAATGATTTATGAGATCGAGTGAAGATGTAGATCTGGCAAGATTCTAATTCGGTAGGACTGAGGCCGGAAGGCTTAGGCCCGGATTAGGGTAGAACTGACAAATTATTCCCGAAAGCCAATTTGATATGAGGATGATCTGGGGATCTTGTAATTATGTTGTAAGAATTTTTTGTATCATGGACTATGATCCAGCATGTGGCATGTGTAATCCTGCAGATTGTAATAAGATTCATTCATATTGTTTACCGGTTATGTGTTCAGTGTTGTTACTAGTTACCGGTATGTTTTGCATGATTTATGTGTTTAGCTGCAAGGTTGGGCTATCCTTCATTGAATCTCCATGTCTTGACTATGTCACTAGCTAAGTGGGTAGAGGGCCAAAGAAATATCTCCAATCAACTTAAATCAAAGGCGCTTAAGTAGTTTGGAATTGCATGGGGTGCAAATTATGATGTTATAGCATTGTATAATTATGCTACAACAATTGAACTTTTTTGCAATCATATTGAAAATAATAAATCTATCATAGAAGAGTGGGTGTAAAAAAAAAGTAATTTAATTCATGATCATTAGATTGAAATTGTTAGCTAAATCAAATTATGTATTATTTTTAAAAGAAGATCCACGATTTGAATGAGAGGAAATTTTCAAATTTCTACTATAATATATTGTCCATCATATAGGTTTCCCTTTTCTGAGAGTAGTGACAAATAATTGTTGACTTGATCCCTAAATTAAGTCATCACTATTAGACTTGGTATTTTATTCTTATACTATTACAAAATGTATATGCTAAGGAGAAAAGAAGGAAAACTATGGAAAAAGTTAATTTCTTAGGAGAACATACTCATTACTCTCACAATGCTAAAAATGAAATATGGATCCATTACTTTCTTGCTTGGTCTTTCTCCTCATTGTGGAGGAATATTCTCATGGGAAAAAATGTTATTAAAAGCACATGACCTGATCATTGTAGCTAGATAAAATGTTACACTAGGTAAATGCATATGCTATGATTATAAATAAATTAGTATGGCCCCTATGAAACATACAAAATGTAGATAAGAAAATTATGCATAATAGAGTTTCTAATAGTGAATAGTTTCTAACAATAGAAACTATTAATAGTTTAGAGGCGGTTTTTGAGGTAGAGATGCATGGTACCAATTGGGATATGGAAGAGAATGATGAAGGGATTCTTTTGTAGCCAATGATATAGAGGAGAAAATTTAAAATTAGGTAGTGGTGGAGGAGTAAATTCAAGAAATTAATGCAAAGAACAATCAAAGGGATGATAGGAAGGATTTTGAAGAACTTAAGGAAAACCACGAGGCACTAAAATCCAAAGTGGAGGAGATCAATACCCTTAGGAAAGGTATGGATATAAAGAACTCAATCTCTCTCCATGCCACTCAGGAAAATATTGAAAGAAGGAAGGATAAGAGGAAACAATATCTGCAATCTCCAACAATTGTGTCCAACCCCATCATATCTAGACTCAAGACTATACTAGAATCCATTGTTGTGTCCTCCAGGAAATGTTCCAATAAAAAGATAGCTTTTGTTGTTAAAGTGAAAGTGGTTTGCCATGATTAGCAAGTTGATAATACCCCAACATTGTAGATTATTTTGTTTCTTTGGTGGGTGGTTGGTTGTTTGATTTTTTGCTATCTAGTTGCGTTTTGGTCTAGTTTTGGTTATCTGTTGCTTTTTTGTGCATTTTGGTAGTAGTATTTTGCTAGGCGCTCTTCTCTCATGAGCCCAAAGTAGTTTCTTTGTAGTGGTTATGTAAAAGGTTCAATCCTATCCCACATTAATCAATCAAAAAACTGAAGAGAATCAAGTCTTTTAAAATTATTTGAATTTTTGTACATTGTTTCTTGGATTAGCCTCTAAAAGATTCCAAGAATTGTCTATTTAATAAAATGAAAAATAATAGTTTAAAGTTTATGGAAAATAGAAATTATTTTGATAAAAAATTTCAACTACTTTGAAATTAAGAGAGATTGAAGATAAAATGCATATCTTTGTAGGTATCAAGTTAATCATTAATCTAGACTATGAGATGCTCTTTGTGGAAGCTTGAAACTAAACTTGTGTTTATTTAATAGTGGTTAGCCTATAGTCATATCTAAGAAAGTTGAGTAAAAATTTGTTAAAAAAAGGAATAAAAGATCCACCTTTGATTGAAAATTGGGTCATAATAAATTCATGGTAAAACTGTTTTATAAATCTTTGATAATAAAATTTAGAAATTTAAAAAATATTAGAAAAAGTATTTTATCTATTTGAGAATATCACAAATAAATTTGCTCGCTTCAATTCTAATGTTTATGGTATATGGAGAAAATATATTTGTTGATAAAGTTTAATATGTTTTAAACATAACTAATAACTAATAATGGTCATTCTAACGATCATATGAATAAAATGAAAAAATTAAGATAAATCTTTAGATTTTGATTTTTTATTTATTTCTAAATTTTTATAAAAATTAATCTATTGCATAAGCACCATCTATTTCATTGTGAGTATCCTACCTATGGCATTGATGAATAATTATGCATTGAGGTACTCATATTAAATACTCTAGTTTTACTTTCTCTCTCTTAAACGAGCTTTATTGGTTTTAATCAAAAATTGATTCAGAAATATTATTTTGTGTGATAGAGCATTGGAGATTCTTTGGGTGGGTAGATGAAAAATGGACGCATTGTTATTATAAGTTACCATGGGAAAAACACAAAGTTTAAGAAGCTCAGGAGAAAATTGCTCTTCTAAGATTACATGCCAAAAATAATTTAAAGGGCTACTTTTTCATGAGAGGAATGCCATTTTTAAGGTTAGCTTATGTCATTTCCTCATAGAGGTCTAATTGCATAGGTAGTTTTTGTGGTGTTTTTTCATATTATGAAGTTTACAATTTAAAATTTATATGTTTAAAGAGATTATTCATCGTTTATATGTTTTGAATTTTAAATGAAATAAATTATTATAAATTAATAGTGTTAGAAAAAATCAAAATAAATAAAGTATATAAAAATAAAAATTAAATTGATATTATACTATTTTATGTTTTAATTATTTGTTATTAGATATTTATATTTAAATTATCAGAAAAAATAAAAATTAAAACTCGATATTTTTTTATAAACACGCAATGAAATTGTCAACTCTTAAGCCTATAAGATCTTTCTCAATGTTAGGAGATTCATTGAGTTCCTCCTTAGTTATAGAATTATAAAATATGTTGTTTTTTTTAAAGATTGAACATAAATTTAAAGATTTGAATTAAGTTAGTAATTTTTTATGAGATAAACTATTTAAGGAACTGGATATATTAAATGAGTAATAATTCAATAATATTAAAATTACAAATTAATCAGTCTAGAATTTTTATTTTACAAATAAGTATTTATATATTTTGGATAAATTTATAGTAGAAATATATGTATTCTATTATAATAACAATATAATAAATAAAAAACTTAAGAGAACCATATAAGTCATACATGATACCTATCCTTCTTAAATATTGAGGAAAAGTATTCATTTAATGACACCTTCTCCAATTGTGGCATAATTTTATATTAGTCAAACTTTTCTTTGTGTGCAAATGGAGACTTCAAAATCACAACCCAATAGAAGGAAGAGACTTGCCCTCCTCTTTCAAATTATATTTTATTTGGTGGGTCTACTCTATTAAGAGTAAAACAACTTCACATTTAAAATAACATAGCTTTTCATTGTTCGCAATAATGATTAGTACACACTTTTGTTCTTTTATCTATTTTTCATTTAGTATTAATAAAATGAACCATAAACATCTTCTCAAATTTACAATATATACCTTTTTCCACAACATACAAAATCAAAATTGTTATAGCATGCAATAAATATTTATTGATTTTAAAAAGTTATTCAATTTAGTTTCTTTATGTGTACCTACCATTGATTGAATTCATTTCTAATTTTGACTTTGATGGCAATACTTCAAAAAATAAATTTGGGTGATGGTTCTAATAGTTCCTAATGCAACATAAGAGAAAAGAGTATTAATGTAAAGGCGAAATTTTAGCAAACATAATTTCAGAGTGAAGAAGGTCATAAATATTTTTACCATTTGAAATAATAATAATAATAATAAAATTATTTATGTATCAAATGTTTACTAACATGAATCAATAGAAAAATAATTAAACAAATATTTTTCAAGTTATTAGATATATTAATTTTTTTATTATATATGATGATCACTAAACAAACAAACAAAAATTGCATAAAACAAATGCATACATATTCCTAACTTCTATATGAATTAAAATGATTTGAAATTATCATCTAATACACATGATTAAAGTCTTAATCAAAACCAAAAGATTCTACTTAAATCACATTTTCCAACAATGAAACTTACCTTGAGCATTAAACTCAATATAATTTAAAGACAACCTCTGGCAACAAAGTAAACAACGATGATAGTAGAAACATGGAAAATTATCCTCTGTCAAAGAAAGTGCTCTCAGATTGAAAGAGGAGGAAGAAAGAATGGTTGAAGAATAAACATGAGAAAAAGTCACAGATCGATATTTTTTATAAACATGTGATTGCAATTGCTAACTCTTAAGTCTATATGATCTTTCTCAATGTTCGGAGACTCATTGGGTCCTTCTTTAGTTGTGGATTTATAATATATGGAAAATTTTGAAAATATTGAACATAAATTGAATGATTTGAACTAAATTAGTAATTTTTATGACTTAAATTATTTAAGAAAATTAGTATATTAAATGAGTAGAAATGAATGAATATTAAATTTAGTAATTAATGAATCTATCAATTCTATTTTATAAATAAGCATTTATATAAATTGGGTAAATTTTAAGTAGAATTATATGTATTATATTCTAATTATATATTTAAATTTTTATTAGTATAGATTCACAATATAAGAAATAAAAAACATAAGAGAACCATTTAATTCATACATGGGAGGTATCCCTCTTAAATGTTGGGGAAAAGTATTCATCTCGTGACACCTTCTTCAATTGTTGCAAAAATTTTCTATTAGTCATACTTTCTTGGCATGCACTTGAAACCACAATCCAATGCAAAAAGAGGCTTGTCCTCCTCATTTTATTTTCTTTGGTGGATCTGCTCTACTTAAAATAAAATAATTTCATATTTAAAATAGCATAATTTTTCATTGTTTCCAATAATGATTAATACACACTTTTGATCTTGTATCTATTTTTCATTAAGTACTAATAAATTCAACTAGAAACATCTTGTCAAATTTATAGTATATGTCTTTTTCCACAACATACAAAATCAAACTTGTCATAGCATCTAATAAATGTTTGTTGACCTTTAAAAAGTTATATAAATTAGTTTTTTAAGGTGTACTTAATATATTAAATGAATAGTAACTAAATAATCGTATTAGGAATTAATGAATTTTTTATTTTACAAGTAGTATTTATATATTTTGGGTAAACTTATTTACAAATATATGTCTTTTATTCTAATTATGTGGAATTTTATTAATATTGTTTCAAAATATAAGAACTAAAAAACTTATGAGAACCATATAAGTCAAACATTGGAGCTATACCTCTTAAATGTTGAGGAAAAGTATTCATTTAATGACACCTTCTTCGATTGCTGTAAGAATTTTTTATTTGTCAAACTTTCTTGGTGTACAAATGGAGACTTGAAAATCACAACGTAATACAAAAAAAAGAGTTTTCCTCCTCATGCAAATTATATTTTCTTTGGTGGGCCTACTCTGGTTAGAATTAAATAAATTCAAACGTAAAATAACATAATTTTTCATTGTTCGTGATTATGTTTAGAACACACTTTTGTTCATGTATCCATTTTTCATCAAGTATTAATAAATTCAACCATTAACATCTTGTCAAATTAATAATATATATCATTTTCCACAACATAAAAAGTCAAACTTGTCATAGCATGCTATAAATATTTGTTGACTTTTATAAAGTTATTTAATTTAGTTTCTTTAGGTGTATCCACCATTGATTGAATTCATTCCTAATTTTGAGTGACTATTCTAATAGTTCCTAATTTAGAGAAGAGAAAACAATATTAATGTAAAGTTGAAATTTTAGCACAAAGAATTTCAAAATGAACAATGTCATAAATTTTTCTATAGTTTGAAAAATGAAAAACAAAAATCATTTATGTATCAAATGTTCACTAACATGAATCAATAGGAAAATACTTAAACAAATATTTTTCAAATTATTAGCTAAGAAAATTAAATATAAATTATATCATTGTAGTTAAATGTTTTATTTGCTAAACAAACTAAAGCAAATTGCATCTAATAGATGTATATAGATTCCTAACTTTTATATGGACTATAAAAGATTTGAAATTTTTATTTTATAAACAAAATTAAATCTTAATCAAAACCTAAACATTCCACTTAAATATCACATTTTTCAACAACCAATTTTATCTTCACCTTAAACTATTTATTTTTAGTTTTTTATTCATTGCAACAAGCAATAGGGAAAAAAATTATACAATATGAACAACAACACAGCTTCTCAAAGCTTAACACTACATGAAACTAAATACTATATGAACACAAAGTAAACAACGATGACAATTGAACCATTGATAATTAGCCGATAGGATATATATGGTGGCATAGCTGCCGAATTTGTCTCCAATTAGACACCGAAAAAAAAAACGTTTAAAACATCTGAAATTCATTGGCTTTTTTTTTTAAAGCCTTTGTTTTTCACTTAGGCACAAACAAATTTAAAGAAAACACTAACATGCCAAAGGTGTGCTTAGAAAAATAAAAGGATAATTAAGTAGCTTAACATTAGGGGAATAATATCTTACAATTTGTCTTATCTTCAATTCTTCTCGGTTTACATTAATCTTTAATTATGACTTTAAGTTGTACTTCACGTTTTCACCATGCTTGACAAAGGAGCACTTGATACATATGTCTTTCATATGAAAGAGAAGATAGCCTCTTCTTAGAGAAAATCATAAAGTGCATTTTTTTAAGCTTGATTACATGTCACATATATAACTCTTAGCAGTTGTGGTTTGTCTTGTTTTAAATCCATGTTGGTTTGTTTTGTTTTGAATAGGGAAAACTTTAAGAATACCCCCCCCCTTGGACAAGGTGTAAAAACCTGGCGAAAGATGTATAATTCCCAAGGAAAATTTTAATTTTACTGGCAAATTTTTACGGTTTACGGAGAAAAAATAATAATCTCCATTGGTGAATTAGTCATGATCGCTCCAACTTTGTGAAAAAATATGGCGAATTGTAATATTTTTAAAACCAGAAAAATATTTGCATTGGCGATTTCAACCTATTTTCAAACCATTCAAAAAAAATATTGGCGATTTCAACCTTTTTGAAACCATAAAAATAAAATATTGGCGATTTCAAGCTATTTTCAAACCATAAAATAAAATATTGGCGATTTCAAGATATTAAGTCACTAAAACATGTGGCACATAGTCATCAACTCTCTGCCTGAAAGACTTCTCATTAGAAAATCTCACGACGTAGCGACAAGCCCTGATGACTCTATCTCCAACTTGCAAGCTGAAAATGCTAAGCCTTCATAACCTTGAGATCTAGCAACTGAGGGAAATTGAACTGCCACTCGCCAATTTTTTACCACAAAATGTTAAGTCCTCGTCACCACAGTGACTTGGAGATAGTGGTAACTTTAACCCTTGTCGCATACTCGCCAACATAAAATTGTTTATCTCTTAACCGCTAGCACTTCACTTGCAAGTTCGCACTTGATCAAGTCTTCAGACATTTAACTTCGTGAGTTGGCAATAACCATAAAACTTAACCATAAACTGTCTAGTCACTAGCTCGCGACCTAAAAATGCTAACATTAAACAAACATGAGAGCTAGCGACAAATGTATGAAATGAGTTACTCGCTAACTCTCGTGGCTATAATGTATGACATCAAACCAACTCGAGACCTCACGACCAAAGAAATTTCATTAACAATCTCTAGCTCGGTAACATAAAACGCTAACACCCAAAAAGCTAGAGACCTCATGATGTAAACCCAAACCTTGTCGCCAACTCGCGGCTTGATCTCGTCTTCAGACATTTTACCTCGTGAGATGGTGATAGCCATAAAACTTAACCACAAACTATTTGGTCGCTAGCTCACAACCTAAAAATGCTAACATTAAACAAACATGAGAGCTAGCAACAACTGAGGTGGCAAGCTAATATGTATGAGGAATTTTTAAGGTTTGGATGTCGACTCATTCCTGAGGGACTAGTTTGAAGGTTTCTCCTGAGTCGAGGTTGATTAGACAAGAAAGGATGACGGTTTCAGAGGTATAAAAGGATTGGAGAACTTCTGAGTTAGAGATGGGAGATCACAGATTTCTTTGAGAAATCAGAGCTCAGGTTACTTGTTGTTAGGGATTCTGAAGCAGAATTTGTCCAATTAAGGAGGAATAAAATTAGAACAAAATCGTTCACAATAGATGAGCCTTAGAAGAATGTAGTGGATTTGATAGGCATGACTTCTAGAGTCTACAGTCATGTTGAAAAACACCAAAATGATGATTTTTCACATGAATAAGCATCACCAAATGAAGTGTTAAAAGGTTATAAATACAATGGAGTGGGGACATAATTGGTAGAAGAGAATAGAAACCTTTTTCATTTTCTTAGAGTGGTTTTTTCCTCATAAAGGAAGATGATGTTTGAGCAGGATCGTGCATGGAGTTGTTGTGTGCTCTGTGATACCGGCTAGGTGTTTTTTTGTTTTCTCCTATGTTAGTCTAGAATCATATTAAGGATTCACCTCATTGTAATTGGTGGGCGGATTATAGGTATGAGTAAATGCCAACTTTATGGAGGAGGGAAAACATGTACATGATAGTCACAGAATACCTCCATATATATTACATAAACATCCATAGCATATAAAATCATAAGAGTATTAAGAATAAAAGTATCAAACACCACAATAGATAGGAATACAACATAATTATTAAAACATGCATGCAACTCAATTAAAGGGAATATCTTTTGAGGATCCAATTCCATGATAGATGTTATAGACAAATCACAATTTCATAATCAAAGTCAAACAAGAAAACATATTCACCCATAATGAATCAACTATTATAATTGGAAGGTCACTTCACCAAGTCAATATCAAGACAATAGACTAGTGCCTTATCCTAAGGCATAGAGTCACTTACAATTCAAAGACAACCTGATAATAGACTTCAATAAGATTCATTTGTAGATAAATAGGAATGAATATGCCATTACATACACAACCCAGATTCATACGTAAACTGAAAAATCCTTGACCATTCAATTCATAGTGAAAACATAAATTCAACACAAAGACAATAATGTGAAGATCTCAAACTACAAATTATATCGATATTATATTCATAATGATATTAGAAAGTAAATTCAAAATGCAATTCAGCTATACACTATTGAAATTCTTGAACAGTGAACTATTATAACTATATTAGAGTTTTCAACACCAATAAAAGTGGCCAACTGGGCATCCCTCTCTATCGATCAAAAAGAAAAAGTGGCCATCCCTTTCAAATTAATCTTGGAATCCTTTTATAAGATGAGGATTCAACAAGCTTAGAATTACTGTGAGGAATCTTGGGTAGCAACCTCACATTTCTTCTTTTTCTTTAGCATGGCTTGCCACCTATCCACCTCTTTTTCTGTTGGCCAATTGAATGCCTTTACCTGTTCCAACTTTATAACTGAATCTATCCATCTCGCATCTATAACTTCCCTGGCATCAACAATAAACTTTGGATAGTTAACCTCAACCTTGTATAGTGAATCAAGCATACCATTAAGGAAATCAACATCAACTTGTTCATCTATATGCTTGATTATTTCTTCTTGCTCTAGAATCAAATCAAATTCACTGGTCCAATCATAAACTAATTTCAAATCTCCATTACTACAATAAATTGAAGGCACCAATTTACCATAACCTTCCCCAAATGTCTGCAATTTTTCATTTATAAGCACATCCTTCCTTGTGAGAAATGCATAAGCTGCATTCATTACCTCCACCATGTCTTTAGTGTCACTGATCTTGGGAGGGAACTCATCACTATACATCATTGCAGTATCTAGCTTATCCATTAATTTGCTTCTTCTTGACCAAACATTGAACAAAGGTCCAAGAAAAGCGACAGCCTCAAAGGATGTTTTACTTGCCTCTTTCAAAGAAACGAGCAAATCATGCACTACCATCAATTTTCCTTTCAATACATTAATCTCGTGTTTCAGAATTCCTGACACAATAGAGATAGCCTTGACATTTTGTTCCTTTTCAATATTTTCAATTTTCTCTATGTATTCCTCCATTTTTGTTGTCACATTAGCTGGTATTTCTTGTACTTGTTCTGTAATCTGTATTGGAGGGGGTTCATTTACAATTTTTTCTTTCAACTCCACTAACTCTCCCTCCAGAGAACCCTTCTTCATTAGTGTCTCTTCATATTTTTTAGATAATGCAATCAATTGGCTATATGTTTATGTGTATCTTCTTGACAAATCCTTTGTTTTTGATAAATTTATGAAAGAAACTTGAATAAAAAATGAGGCAATCTTCGTGTCAGTTGTGTGTCAGTTGTGTTCTACAAATTCTAGATCATTCTGTCAGCTTTCTTTTCTACTTGGATATTTAGAAGGTGGGGCTTTTGAGTGGAAGGGCCCAAAGAACAAACAGCAAGTGTCTTTGACTTAGGATCAAATCCTGATCCTCTTATTACATC
The DNA here is from genome assembly GCF_030272615.1 of Cryptomeria japonica. Lineage (NCBI taxonomy): Eukaryota > Viridiplantae > Streptophyta > Pinopsida > Cupressales > Cupressaceae > Cryptomeria > Cryptomeria japonica. The sequence goes on along the minus strand of NC_081415.1, from coordinate 512,970,068 downwards.
TCCAATTTTAAATTCAGTATTAAACATTGGGTCCTCTTGCTTCCTAATCTGATCAATAATAAAAATAGACTGGATATTCCAGTTAGGCATCATAATCATACCAGTACTCTTAATCAATTGTCTTGTCTATTCCACAGATATTTGCTCCCTATCAGGACCATATTCCTGCACTGCCTTAATGATCTCCTCTTTCTTTTCTACATTTCCTTCCTCTGTGATTCAGATTTGTCTTAATTGATTTTGTTTCAACCTTGTCAAAAAACTTTTAAATTCATCTGACTTAATAAAGTCATCATCTTTCATGAACTCATTTGACAACATCACACACTCACCAAAGCCTTGAGTAAGGCTTCATTTTTTTCTCCCTGTTCTTCATTTTGCCCTGCTTCTCTGAGATGTATTCTTATTTGATGAAAGTAGTGTCCTTGTTCTGTAACAATTACTCTAGCAGGGCCTCTCCTCACAATTTTACCGACCTCTTTGGTTTTTTGTTTCTTTGCAGTAGGCACTTGGGTAGATTGAACTTTATCCCCACTCTCTACATCATCAGTAGACACACTAAGTGGGCTCTTTCCATGTGAAGAATGTCCATCTTGGGGGTCTTGCTGCTGAGCAACCACTTTTAGAATTTAAGGCATTTGTTCCATCAGAGTTTCATATAAACTCAATATTTTGTTAATCCTCTCCAGGTACAGATTATCAGGGCAAAAACCTAAGAAACTAGGGTCAACAACCTTCAATTATGCTTCAACTCTCATCAAATTTTTCCATTTTCTTCTCCTTTCTTGTACTTCCTCTTTTCTCAGCAAATTTCTAACTACATCTTCATCACCCAATGGTTCATGGTTCTTTATTATGGCCCAAGGTGTCATTTTTGGCAATGCACATTTAATAAATTCTTCAGGATCATAGAATCTAGACACAGCATTAACCAGCCTATATTGTTTAAGGAAATTGTTTACTTCATCAAAGGAACTCCTACCAATGGTAAAATCAGACACAACCCAAAGCCTAGGAAGAAGAGAACCCTTCTTGTGTTTGTCAAGGTATTCTTTTTCAACTAGGGTCAACTACCAAATAAACTCCATAAAAGCAATCCTAATTAGAACAATTTTTGGTAAAATATGAGGAGGCTGAGGACACCCATAGACTTTGATCACAATAAAGTTATCAGAAAAAGAAAAATTCCCCCAATTATGTGAAGTAGACCAGTTTGGAACATACTGGTAAGGTCTCAAAACTCTCCTAGAATTAATTAACAATCACTCCCTATTTATTCCTAGCATTTCCATAATTGGCAAAACAATCCAATTTTCAAAGAAAAGAAAAGAAGAATGGGGAGAACTACTGTCCTGGACCTGGGTCCATCTGTGTATTGGCATTAAGACACCCAATTCTTCTTTGAAAAGCTCCAATTCTTTATCCATGAACTCAACATTATAGAACAAGATTAAATGCATCAACAATGAATAATGCTTGAATGTAGGGCTGGGTGCACCACTCTGAATTTCAACTAGAGCATTATGAATGTGTTCAACCACATAGCCCACATAATCATAATCTTTGTTAACATCTAGGTGTTGAATATCCATAGCCACCATCAGTAATTTAGCTAATGTTGTTTAATCTCTATCAAAACCTAACACTTTGCATAATCCATAGATTGTACAATGCATATAATGGTGGAAAGGTGTGATGTCAAATGGTGGTTCAATACCATCTGGAATTATAACCGGTTTCCTATTCACCCTAGCCATGTATTTGGGCATTGCATGCTTCTTGATAACACCTTTGTATTTGTCATAATCCTCTACAATCAACTCCAAATCTATATCTGTACATGTAGCACCAGTAATCTTGAAAGCTTCAACAAAGCTATATCTATTAATTGAAACTAGGGCAAACTGGTTCTTTCTTCTGATTACCCTAGATACTGAGCAATAGCATTTGGCCAACTCTTTGATCAAATCCACAACAACATACACATCTGGCACAATTAACTTTGCCATATTTAAATCCCAAGGGTTTGACATCGAGACACCCTTAACCCTATTATTCTAGAAATAATGAAACAAAGTAGATCCAATCATATGAAGCGTGGTCGGGTTTCTGCATTAGCTCCATAAATCTTTCCATGCCAAATCATTTGTATCCAAAGAAATGAAATTCCTTGGAAGAAAATCTACAAATTCTTCTTTGTATTTCTTAACCATCTTTTCCTCAGTAGTCTTGGGCTTGGAACCTCCAGGTCCTCCACTTGTCGTGGCCTTGGGCTTGGAACCTCCAGTTCCACTCATCGCCTTGGTCATTTTAGCTGCACGACAAAAACTTAACCAATTTTCTGAAATTTTCCCACACCCAACACTCTAAATTCTACAACGTTGTTATAGAGTTCAATTCATAGGATTACCTCGAAGATAGAATGCATTAATGCAATTATACAAAATCTCGGCTCGATCATGCAATTTATGATATTTGGGTGCCGTCGCTTGTCTCAAGTCTCATTAATTCCCACACTTGCATGAACTAGCTACTGTGGCATTAATTCAAAGCTAAATTATTCGAGGGAAATTTGATTTCATGCCTTTCTATTTGATTGGTGATTGTCATTCAAAACTTTTACAGAACCGGGCAAACAAGTCCATGTGTCAATCCCCATCTTTAATTGCACACTTGCAACCAATTATAACAATTTTGAAAGTACCCAACGAGTTAGCAACAATGCTACCAAATCCTCTTAATCACAATCTCGCAGCCCCTTTTACGAATCCTCAAAGAATCTTGCTAGTGAGCGATAACAGTTGATCTTCATCAAGCCCTTCAATCACAACCTAGCAACAACATTTGTAATATTCTTTCTTTACTTGCGAGCTAGCGACCATAGCAAATCTAACAAAACAACTTATTTCATCACAAGCTCACAACTCAAAACTTAACTTGACTTAATCCCTTGTGATCCCGTGACAACAAGACACTTAACCACCATCGCATGCTCGCAACACTTTTTGACTTAAGACTTACAAACCTGCGAGCATGCGATGACCACAAAATCTGACCAAAACTTACCTATCGCCAAATCACAACATAAAATGCTAAAGAACTTCAAAACCTGTGAGCATGTGATGAAACCAGCTAAGCTGTGATACCAACCATATCGCATGATCGTAATTTAAAATGACTTAATCACGAACACCTCGTGACCTTGTGATAACATAAAATAACACCCAATCGCAACCTTGCAAGATAAAATGGTCAAGTGCAAAACATCTTGCGAGTTAGTGACAACTAAAATCTCCTAGTACTTGCAAGCTCGCGACTTAAATTGACTTGACGATAAAGGACCTGCGAGTTAGAGATAGCCATAAAATCTCAAAACTTTTTATCTCTTGACAGCAGCGACCCAGCAAGTACCAACAAAAATTGATGTTTTATGTTAATTATCGTCATAAATAGGCGCAAGCAATGGCACACAGACCATTAATGACTTACTCGCTAACTCTCGCGGCTATAATGCATGGCATCAAACCAATTCAAAACCTCGTGACCAAAGCAATTTCATTAACAATCTCCAGCTTGCTAACATAAAATGCTAACACTCAAAAAACTAGAGACCTCACGATCTAAACCCAAACCAACACTTGCTAACTCGCCACTTAAATTGTTAAACAAGAAATTTATTTGCAAGTTAGAGATGAAACATTAAACATGTCTCATTGTCTGACCAACCGTTTGACCACACTTGACGTTGACATGGAAAAATAAAGAGAGGACAACTCATATTTTCAATGCACAACAACTTCTGTTTATTAGCCAACTAAGACAAAAAACAAACAGAAAACCCTAATCGCCATGACCATCATGTTAAGCATTTAATGTGGAACAGTAGAAAGGTTCTAACAGTTATGCAATATGAATAATTTTTTGGATCTTGTGACACAAATTGTTGCATTTCATGTTCAACATAATGTGGAACCAATTTACTAATAATTCAATTATTTACTAATAATTCAAATTCAAAATTGAAAATATGAAATAAGTATCTGTTCTGATTGACAAATTCAAGGAATACAATATCAAAAGTCATCAATGACAACTATAGTATTGCAAATTGAAATTGTAATATGAGTCAAGAACTATATTATAATTATAAATACCTATAAACTGATTGCTAATTCACTTTAGTGACTCACTCTGAGGCTTCTATATCCCAAATGGTCTCAAGATCCGGAAACTAACTATTACTAATAGGTTCATCTTTACTTTGAGTTGGGTATTCAAAAATTTCTTCATCTTCATGCTGACTCTAAGTCTGTGATCCATCATTTGTCTCAGCAGTAGCACTAGCAATAGCACCACTAGCTTTTAAAGTGTTTCACAACACTCGTCTTTCACGAATGGAATTCCAGATTGCTAGTGCCCTATCATATGGAAAATCTCTAACATTATACTGAGTTACAAACAACCTCAAGCAAGTTTCCAAATTTTTATCTAATTTGTTTCTGATCTTTGATTTCAAAATCCCTAATGCACTAAAAACTCTCTCATCTTCCACCAACCCCAATATCATTGTTTGACATAAATCAGCAAGTTTCAAATATTCTGGTATTGTAGTACGCAATGCTTCACTTTGATCTATCCTTTTCCAAAGCCTTGTGATTGATCCAAGTTCAAATAGATTCTCCAGGTTTACATTGTTTTTTAAGATGATCTGAATTTAAAATTCCTTCTATTGGTTGTCCATTGCAATATGCATCTTTTGAAAATGTCAATATCAATTCCTCTAGTTTTTTATGAAACATCTTTGCATCATTTGGATTATCTCCAATTGAATGCCAAAATTGAGGATACACACAACCCATGGATTCATGTATTTCTTCTCGAGGGAATCTTTCATGAATCTCAATTGAAATTTCATATGCAATAGACTTCAAATTATCACTAACAAATTTAATAATCATGTCAAAATCTTCCTTTTTAACTGGTAGTGCTCTGCCTCACTTGCCCATCTTACATTGGTGCATTGGTATCTGAAATACTTTTACAAAGACACATAACTTATTTTTTGTATTAAAATGTAAAAGTTTTTTAGCATGATTCAAATCTATAATTATCTGCCACCTAAAAAAACTTGGGCTTTGTCCTGTTAGATCTGAATACAAACCATCAAAGCTCAAGCATGTCATTTTACGTAGAGTGCTATACTCATTGTTATACATAGTTCTGTCTTGGGATTTCTTAACAAGTTTGTTCATTGAATCCAGCATGGGGAGAAGACTAGCTAAAATTAACAAAGTCTCTATATAACTTAACTTATGTAAGAGATCAAGAGCTTTGTCTATTGTGAGGTATTGCTTGTACATTAGTCCAATCAAGGATTGATATTCTATTAGAACTCATTCCGCTGGTCCATACAAAGAGATCCATCTGGTCTGAACATCCCTGAGAAGCTTGTTTCATGTTGTTACTCCCTCACGCAAAATCTGAAATTCTGCAAAACGTTTAGGACTTCAGTAGAAGTATGAGTGGAGCTCGTGGACTAGATCTTCAACTTTTGACACTATAGGGAAATTGCTTACAATTCTATATGCTAAATTCATTCGATGGGCCATGCACTGAATGCCAACCATGTATGGTGCAATACTAGTTTGTAATCTTGCACAAAGACTGATCCTTTGACCTTAAATTATTGCAGCTCTGACACACACCAACTTCTTGGCAATTGTCAAGTCATCCATACCAATAATTTCAGTCAAAGCTTTTTTAACTTCCAAATATAAATTTTTTGTTGTTGAATTGCCCCTCATTTTATGAACACAGAGTAGATGAGCTCGACGGACATGTTCTTTTATGTTATACACATGCATACAAACCCAAGCAGTGTTATCTACCCTAGTAACTTTATCTATGAATAATGAAATGAAATTTGACTCTTTTACACTCTCTTGTAAATTTTTCTTTTCCACCTCAGTGAGACAGTTTGCCATTTCCCATCTAGCGTTTATTGACCAATGTGACATAGGATACTAAGGAACATTCAAAAAAGATAATAAATTACTAAATTCTAGGAAATCTTTCATAGGACGCCCTCTCGATAGAGTATGAAAAATAACACTCATCTGAATAGTCTTTGCTAGGTTTGCATCTTTCACTGCATGTTCAAGCCCAACCTTGATTGTATTTCCAAATCCACTATTACCAATCAATGTCATTTTGTGGTTATGCTCTTCATATTCCATGGCATACTTAACATGAAGACATTTCCTTTGATTTTTTCCATCTTACTACTTGTGTTTCCTTTCTATCTATGATCTGTTTTTCATAAACCTTACCAATATGCTTTTCTATGGTGTCAAGCTTTAGCTACATCTTCTTCTCTCTTTTAGTTTTCTAGCTACAAATCTTACACCTGCATTCTATTGGTTGTTCATCATTGTTTGGGATTGGTTCAATGAATGGGTACTTTGCTACCCAATCAATCTTAAAACTCCTTGTCATCTCCCACTCTCGCCCCAATTTTACTTTCCTTTTTCTTTTCTTCCTAGAAACATCATCTTCAGTACTAGCATTTGCATCCAAGTGAATTATCTCATTGTGTGTATCCCTTAGAACATCTTCTGCCGTGTCGGTATTGTCATCCTCATTTGATGCATTTAACTCAATGGCAATCCCACCTTGTGGTGGTGGTGAGCTATTGTGAATGGCTTTTGCAATTGCAGAAGTTGATGGACCAGAAACTTTGCCAATTCCAAATAAAGACTTTATGGTAGTATCTTTAAGTTTAAGTTTTGGGTGTTTTGATGGCCTCCCAATCCCTTCAATTTCACCACTCTGGGTAGTCTTACCCTTGTCTGGAATTCCAATCCCTTCATCACCCTGAGGAGTCTCAGTCTCACCCTTGTCTGACATCTCAATCCCTTCACCACTAAGAGGAGTCTCACCCATGTCTGACTGTGACATCTTGATTCTTGACCTCTCACTATGAATTAAAAGTTAAAACTAATACTATCAAGTATGAAGAAATGATTACTCACCTTTATGCCTTCTCAATTCTCTAAATCGGGAATGCTTGGGCCTGTGTTGTAGGAATGTAACTTTGGCCCTCCGCCCTACAATGAAATTCGACGTTCCAACTCAAATTGCGGAATGTGAATCGAGAGCTCCCAAATTTACTAATCAGACACAAACAAATTGTAAGAAAGAATGCATTTATATCAATCCATGATTGCATTTTTGGCGATTTGCGTGGGTAGGCAATGAACATTTAATTTAAGTGGGGCAAAATGGGTCCTCGAATGCTTGTAGTATTTTAATTGATATTGGTGAATTTGGCCGATGCATGCAATGAAAATTTAATTTACCATTGGCGAATTAGGTCCTGAGTACGTGGTCATTTTACTATTGCTGGTGAATAATGAAGGTGATCTAATACCCATGTCCGAGTGATTCTAGGCAAATATTACGAGCATGCATGTCAAACGATGCATGGTCAATGGCGAAGCTAGAATACAATATATCATTAACCCCTAAATTCTAAGCAATTTGACCATGATATTGCCCCGGACTATTCGCCCTTTCCTAAAAAAAAATGCAAAAATACGCAGAATTCACCAATTGACAAAGATTTGCCACTAAAAAACTCTCTGGTTTTGAACCAAGTGCATATGTAGAGGTAGTTTGTTTTCTAAGTTAGTTCAACTCTATTTCTCATAAAGAAAATATGTATTTTTGTTTAAATCTCTTATAATGCCATCTCTTGTCCCTCAATATTGAATTTTTTAAGTTTTTTTTTCTTTTCCATTAATTTAAAAGGTGGTGCCCTCCTCCTAATTTAAAGAAAGAAAAAGTAAGAAAATCCCACGACTTATTATGAACTTAGGATTTTAATTAAGTAATGGCCATTATTTGTACTTTTGGGTTTTTTTTTAATAAACTCTCTTTGATGGTCTTCCACTTTAACCTAGGAGTATAAGAAGGATATATATTTTATTATGTTGGTTAATTAGCATTTTTGTTTGACAAATTATATGCCAAGATTTAAAGAGTATTAGAATGAGTTCATTAATTTAATAAAAATAATTAAAAAGGATGAGAATTATTTTTTAATCTATGCAAGTTTTAGAATTAAGTATTATTGTGAATCTTCAAAATTACTTTTTAATCTACGCAAGGTTTAGAATTAAATATTATTGTGAACATTGCATGATATAATTAATGAAGATGAGACTTTTAATATATTAATGATTAATATTAATAAAATTATCATTACAATTTAAAAATGTAGGGAAAACTATTTTTTTCCCTAATGAATCATGTTATTCTTTAAATTGTGATTTTATTACATTAAAAATAAATATGAATATAACAAGTTGAAACATGATTTAAATCAAAATCTTTATATTAAACACAAAAAACAAGGTGTCCAACAAGCACTATGTTTTCTATAAAAAATTGGGCATGTCTCCCAATATGACAACAAGGGATACACACATATAGGACAAGACAAATTCTCTTCGGAACATTAGAATGTAAACTTTTGTTTCGCGATGCACATGTAAATTTCTTGGTTTAAATCTCCAAAGGCATCCCACATGCATGTATGTCATAAAATGGAAATTTACTTGTTACAATATTTTTTGTTTCTCTTGTACTCTATTCAACATGTTCTCCAAATGGGAAATAGTATGTAAATGTTAGTGTTGAAGTATGTATATGTAAATTTATAAGGTTAGATTTCCACATACATCTCATGTTTACTTATATTATAAAATGCAAAATTTTACTTTCTATAATTTTCCATTGTATGCTTATATTATAGTTTTAGCAAGGCCATTTAGATTACAACAATTGTAATGACATGCATATGTTTGTATAAATGTATACATATGTAGGAACAACTTCTTCCAACATTGAATGTATGAAGTGAAATAATCTCCGTATAGCAGAACTCCATGAGCGGGAAAGGAGGAGTGGGGCGAGCTAGGGTTTCTGCGCCTGATTATTCAAGCGATGGAGAAGAGGACAACAAGGCAGATGGTGAAGGGGGGGAACTCTTTTTTGTGGCTCATCTTGGTTGATCTGGTTTCTGTGTAGTCTTGTGTGGTTTGCAGAGTGTGTGGATTGAATGTGGAGAGGGGGACGATGTGATATCCTCGCCCCTATTCGTGTATTTGAGCGGAGAGGTCGTTGTGCTTCTAGTTGTTTGTAGTTCTTTGCTCACTGGTGATGAACTTTGTTGGGAGTCCATGATCTCGCATGGTGGTGTTTTGGCTTTGGTGGCCTGTGTCGTTCTAGGTTATGGGTTCCTCTTAGAGATGAGTAGAGTATTTTTGCCTCCCCTCTTTGGTTGGTCCTATCCTTTTGGTGGTGCAGGTTTGTCCTTGATGCCTCGCGAAGGGTTGCAGACTATTCTGTGTGGCTTTTTCTTTCTTAGGCCCATGTGGGGGGATCCCCTGTCACTTGTTGTTTCTGTGGGTCTCAAGAAGCAGGGCTCTGTGTGGTCATGGCAGAGTATGGCGGCTTTGGAGGGGTTTCATTATTTCAGGGGTGAGGAGACTCTCTAGTCTTCTCATGTTTTATCTTGGGTTAGGGTGTCCTGTGCTCATTCCCCTTGTTCTCTTGCTCCTGCCTTGGTAAGATTTTTCTCTCTATTGAATATAGAGAGGTTATATTTAGGTGTGAATGGTTTGTTCAGGCTCTCTGTTGTTTCTCGTGAGGGAGTATTTGTGTTTCTGAGGGATTTTATTCCTGTGCTTCCTCTCAAAGATTCTCTAGAGACTTGGTTGAACGAATTTTTCCCTATTCTCAAAAGTCCTCCTTCAGAGGTGGAGGAGCTTTTTCTTTGTTGGTCCACGACTGTAATGTGTGGGCTTTTGGGCTGCTCTCTTTCCAACCTATCTGAAATGGCCTTTTCTCCTATGGAGGCGGAGATTGGGTGGTTGGGAGTGGTTAGGTTTTTGCTTGCTACAAGAGAGTCTCTGAGGCTAATATTTTGCCTTCTTTCTATTCCTATTGAGGTGGACCTCTTCCCTATTGAGGTGGGGAGATAGTGGGAGAAGGTGTGTTGGGTGAGGATGTTGCTCGAGTTGTTTGTTGAGGCCACTTGCCATTACTTTCTTGTGGATCTTCATGGTTAGGCCTGGGTTTTTTTAACCATGCTTTCTAGTTTTTTTGGGGGTTTGATGGAGCCTTCAAAAACCCTCCTTGTGTATGTCATGAAGGTTAGGGGAGCCTTTTAAAAACCCCATGTGTGATTTTAGGTTCTTCTCTTGTGTTTTGGTTGTGGGAGTGTTGTTTGTTCCACTAGCATGCTAGATGCTAGCAATTTTAAAGGGCCCAGTCTAGCCAGTGATTGTTTTTGGTTAAGGGTTAGTTGTACTGCTAGTAAGCTGATGACTTTCTTACAGGTTATTGGAGCTTGGGAAAACCCTTGTTTTCTATTTTTGGGACCCATTTTAAAACCCTTGATGAAGGTTAGGGGAGTCTTTCAAAACCCCATTATTTTGTAGGTTAAGGGAGTCTTGTAAAACCCTTATTTATGTGTTAGGGACACTTTGTGTCCAGTTTGTGGCTTGGCCGTTGGTTTGTTGATGTTCTTTTCTTTTAGCAACATTGTTATGTGGGTTCCAGATCCTAGTAAAATCTGAGGGTTTCAAGTCCCTTCAAAACCTCGGGTCCCCTCAAAACCTATTTACGGGGTTTCTGGTCCCCTCAAAACCTATGTACCCTTAATCAAAAACTTCTTCCAACATTGCATGACTTAGTCATATTATATTGATATTTTGGACATATATTACATTGCCTCCCTCTTGTGATTATTAGTATTTTTACCCAACACTTCTTGAATGCAGATCATGGCATCTTGCAGAGAGAAAAAGAAAGATGATTCTCAAATGATAGAACTTGATAGAATCCAAATCTAAAAAAGAAGTAGAGATTACTATGCTCGCCATAAAGAGGAAAGAGCCACATGTAGGGGCATGAAAAATTTAGAGTAGAGTGAATATCACCCGCAACAAATATTGTAGGTTAGTTTCTCTAGTTGCTCCCAAAAAAATGTTTATACACAACAAAAAAAACATTTTTTAAACATGTTGAAGAATGTCTTATTTTAATTTTTTTAATATGATTGCTTATATTTTAACTTACTTTCTAATATGATTGTGCAATTTTTATTTAAAACTATTTATAGCTATATAATTATTTTAATGGTGACAAAAATAAACCCACACAAAATTTTGTATAATTTTTTTAAATTGTGTCAATTGTATATAATAGATCTCTGCGACCAACAACGAATGTATTTCCCTATCTTCTAATATATTTCTCAAAAAATATCTTCCTATCAACGTAACTATTACACCTTGTTCGATACAAGTGCTAGTTTTTTTTATTTATTTATTTATTGAAACAAAATGTAAAAATAGTTATACAATATGAACAGCAATAGAGCTATCCGAAACTTAACAGTACATAAAACTAATTTTAAAGAAAACCCTGGCCACAAAGTAAACACTGATGACAATTGAAAAATGGACTCAAACAGAAAAGAGGAGTAAAGGTGGGCTTCAAGAGGAATAGCGGTCACAAGTGAAAAAAAGACAAAAATCTTGCACTACTGTCATCAAAATTAGCAGCACGGCGGCCATTGACCCAGCAAGCAACCGTGGCTTAGACAAATAAGCACTTATGAACTCACTCCAGAGTTTCCTTGTACTTTCTCCTAGTGTACTTATGCAATCCTATTCTGATGCCATCAATTGCTTTGCAACCCTGGACATGGGTAATTCCTTTAGCCAGAATGAAAAGGTCCACCACTTGTTTGTTGCTGCCAAGGAAATTGTGAAGCACCTCTACGTTTCTTAACACTGCAATATCCTCTTCGTGGTCTATCAGCTCTTCCATAAGCAACACAAACTGAGTGATTGGTTTCATACCATACCCTCCAACGCCAACTTCCATGGCACCAAAGCTTCCCATCAATATATGTAACTGTGACGTGACCATGAATTGTGGTAAGTACAACGTTGATGTTTTCTCATCAAATCTTATCCATCGAACGGCTGAACAATAATCCATCTATCTTGTTGGATCTTGCAAGACTGCCCTTTTAATATCTTCAAAGAGAACTAACTGGATCTTCACTCCTCTGCGCACAAGTTCCATTGCTGTTGGGAGCTTCAGATACACCATATCGACCGTGTTTCCAGGGCTCTTATTTGAGGAGGAATTGAACAAACAAAGATTATACCAACGTCTACAAAGTGCTTTCATTGAACCAAAGCATTTCTTCAAGCAAATTTGTATGCAGTTGCGAGACGAAGGCAGCGAATCTAGGAGTTCCTCGACATCCCTGCCCAGCATGGAGTGGTAGACTACTTCGAAGACATGATTCTTACAATACATATTGTAAGAAACTCTAGCTTTCCACATAAAAACTTCATGTTGGGTTGCACACCAAAGCAGCATGCTCATTAAGTGTTCTACTTTTTGTTTTGTGGCTTCTGTAGAACCTGTCTGGAACTTAAGGAGATCCTTCAAAACCTGCAAAGGTATTTGGTTTCCAAATAAAAGTATTGTTGAAATGTGGCAACTGATCAGCAAAGTACTATACACTCAGCATGTATCCTCGTCGAGGTCTGGGGCCAGGCCAGGCCCTGGGCAGAGGTTCGGGGGCAACAGCCCCTAAGAAAAGTTGAGGGTTCAGGGGCGAGAGCCCTCGAGAAATTTTTTTTTGCCGTTTTTTGTTGATGAAAACCGACATTGTAATAAAACCCTAAAAAGGTCGACTTTGTTTGTTGCCCTAAAAACGCATGTTATAAGCGGCTGGGATGCTTAAGACATTATAAGGTTGATGTACTATTTTTGCTGGATAATAAGAAAGATTGGACGGCTGTGTATGGTGGACGTAACCCATTCTGGGTGAACCACGTTAAATCTCTGTGTTATCTATGTCCTATTTTATTTCTTTATCTTTTGTATTTAAATCTACATATAATTGTTAGTTCATTTTTGCTTCGGATCTGCTTGAAACCCTAACAATTGGTATCAGAGCGAGGTTTTCTGTAAATTGGCAAGACTTTCAAATTTGAGTGGGAGCAATGGAGGATTCCAAATTCAAGGTCGAAAAGTTTAACGGCCAGAATTATCAGTTATGAAAAATGTAGATGGAGGATTACCTGTATCAAAAGGATTTGTGGTGGCCATTGGAATGAAAAGCAAAGAAAGCGACCACAATGTCAAATGAAGAGTGGGACATTTTAGATAGAAAGGCACTGGGATCCATTCGATTGTGGCTTGCACCATCTATAGCATTCAATATAATAGAAGCAAAATTGACTGTAGATTTGATGGCGACATTGGCTAAGTTGTATGAGAAACCCTCAGCTTCGAATAAGGTATTTCTTATGAAGCATTTGTTTAATTTGAAAATGAGTGAGGGAGGATCTATAGCGGAGCACTTAAATGAATTTAATATGATTACCAGTCAATTGTTTTCGGGAAAAATTACTTTTGCAGAAGAGGTTAGGGCTCTCTTGATTTTATGTTCTTTGCCAGAAAGCTGGAATAGCTTGGTTATGGCTATAAGTAACTCTGTCTCTGGTAAAAATACTTTGGTATTTGATGATATTGTTGGTGTTATCCTAAGCGAGGAAATGCGAAGGAAAAGCACAGGTGAGACTCCAACATCATCGGGTAGTGTTTTGAATGTGGAGAACAGAGGAAGATCAAAGGAAAGAGGAAAAGGCCCTGGGAATGAGAAGTCACTAGGGAAGTCAAAGAAAGGATGCTCTCAATCTAGAGGAAAGAAAGATTGCTAGTACTGCAGAAAGCCTGGTCATCTAAAAAAAGACTGTTTGTCTCGGAAAAACAAAGAAGGAGACAAAAATGAAAATGACAGTAAGGAAGCTAATATTGCAAGTAATACTTTACAAGATGCTTTAATCTTATGTTTGGATAATGTTAATGATTCCTGGGTAATAGATTCTAGGGCTTCATTTCATGCTACACCCCATAGAAAATATTTTCTAGATTATGTTCAAGGTGATTTTGGACAGGTATATTTAGGTGATGATGAGCCCTGTCAAATTGTTGGAAAAGGAAAGATAGAGATCAAGTTGCAGAATGGAAATGACTGGTTTCTGCAGGAGGTAAGACATGTTCCTAATTGAAGAAGAAATTTAATTTCTGCAGGGCAAATAGGTAGTGAAGGTTGCATAGTTACCCTCTCAGACAGTATGTGGAAGGTCGCTAAAGGATCATTAATAATAGCTAAGGTGTGAAGGTAGGCACATTATATCTGTGTACAGGTAACACTTACTCTACCCTAGCTGCTACAAATAAAGTTACTGCAAGGACAACAACAATAAATGTTGCAAGAACAGATTCGATAATGTGGCACCAAAGGCTTGGGCACATGAGTGAGAAAGGGATGAAAACCCTTCACTCCAAAAATCTATTGCCAGGACTAAAGAAGATTGATTTAGAGTTCTCTGAAAACTGTGTTTATGCTAAACAGAAAAGAGTTAGATTTCTCCAGGTTGGGAAAGAGAAGAAGAGTGAGAAGTTAGAGTTTGTACATTCAGATGTATGGGGACCAGCTCAGGTATCATCTCTTAGTGGCTCTTGTTATTATGTTATTTTTATTGATGACTCAACCAGAAAAACATGGGTATGTTTCCTAAAACAAAAATCAAATATTTTTGAAACTTTTAAGAAATGGAAAGTTTTGGTTGAGAATGAGACAGGAAAAAAGTTGAAGTGTCTCAGATCGGATAATGGAGGTGAGTATTGCAGCAAAGCATTTGAAGATTATTGCTCCTTAAATGGGATTTGAAAGCAGAAGACAGTTCCAGGAACTCCACAAGAAAATGGTGTGTCAGAGAGAATGAATAGGACTATCATGGAACGCGCGAGGAGCATGAGATTGCATGTTGGATTGCCCTTACATTTTTTAGCAGATGTTGTACATACTACTATCTATTTGATAAATAGAGGACCTTCAACTCCTTTGGATAGTGGTATTCCAGAGGAGGCATGGACTGGTAAAAAGGTAAATTATTCTTTTCTAAAAACTTTTGGTTGCGAAGCTTTTGTCCATGTTGATAAAGTAAACAGAACCAAGCTTGATGTTAAATCTCAAAAATGTACCTTCATTGGATATGGGATAGATGAATATGGCTATTGGTTATGGGATTTTGAAAATAAGAAAATAATTAGAAGTAGAGATGTTATATTCAATGAGAAGGTTATGTATAAAGAACAGACGCAGGAAAAGAAGCATGAACAGGGCAAACAAGAATATGTGGTGTTGGATGAGATTCCTGAAAATGAAATGCCACAGGTTCCTGATGCTCAACAACAACAGATTGTCCCACAAAATCCTGTAAGTGTTAGACGTTCTACGAGGACAAGTAGACCCCCTGAAATATTTTCTCCTTCTTTGTATTCTATTTTATTAATGGATTCTGGTGAACTAGAAGAATATGAAGAAGCAATGCAGGTAGATGCCAAACAATAGTGGGAGTTAAGCATGAAAGAGGAGATAGACTCTTTGATGAAAAATAAGACTTGGGATTTAGTCCCTTTACCTGTAGAAAAAAGAGTCTTGCCTAACAAATGGGTTTATCAGCTAAAGGAGGAGGAAGGAGGTCAGAAAAGATATAAGGCCAGACTTGTGGTAAAAGGTTTTGCACAGAAAAAGGGTATAGATTATGATGAAATATTTTTTCCAGTTGTAAAAATGACTTCAATTAGAACTGTACTTAGTCTTGTGGTTGCAGATGATTTACATCTTGAACAATTAGATGTCAAAACAGCTTTTCTCCATGGAGATTTGGAGGAGGAAATTTACATGTTGCAACCACAAGGGTATGAGGTCAAAGGTAAGGAGAACTTGGTGTGCAGGTTGAAGAAAAGTCTATATGGCCTAAAGCAAGCACCCCGACAATGGTATGTAAAATTTGATAGTTTCATGGCTGAACACGGTTATCATAGATGTCATTCTGATCATTGTGTATATTTTAAGAGATTTGATAATGGCAGTTATATTATCTTGTTGCTTTATGTTGATGACATGCTTGTTGCTGGGTCTAACATGCAACATAAAAATGATCTTAAACAGAAATTAGCCAGTTCATTTGCTATGAAGGAGTTGGGTGCAGCTAAGCAAATTCTCGGTATGAGGATTACACGTGATAGGAAAAATAGAACCTTGAATTTGTGCCAAAGTGATTATATAAAGAAGGTGTTGAAAAGATTTAACATGTAGGATGCAAAAGCAGTTAGTACACCTTCAGCTAACACCTTCAGCTAGTCATTTCAAATTGACTAAGGAAATGTGCCCAAAGGCACAGGAAGAGGTTAATAAAATGTCTAACATCTCGTATTCATCAGTTGTTGACAGTCTGATGTATGCAATGGTATGCACAAGGCCAGATATTGCACATGCAGTGGGAGTTGTGAGCAGATTTATGAGTAATCTGGGTATGGAACATTGGAATACTGTGAAATGGATTCTTCGGTATTTGAAAGGAACTACTACGAAGACATTATGTTTCAAAGGATCTAATGCTTCTCTGAGTGGATTTGTTGACTCTGATCTGGCAGGTGATATTTATTCACGAAGGAGTACTACAGGGTATGTTTTTACTATAGGGGGAACTACAGTTAGTTGGATTTTTAGGTTGCAAAAGGCTATTGCACTTTCAATCACTGAAGCTGAGTATGTTGCTGTTATAGAAGCCAGGAAGGAAATGATTTGGTTGCAATATTTTCTGGAGGAATTGGGTCAGACACAAGAGGATAGCCCATTGTATACTGATAACCAGAGAGCCATTCATCTTGCGAAGAACTCTACTTTTCATTCAAGGACAAAGCACATTCAACTCAGCTACCACTTCATCCAGACTATTTTGGAGGAGGGTCAGTTACGGCTTGAGAAGATTCACACAAGTGAGAATCCTGTCGATATGTTCACGAAGGCAGTTCCACAGGAGAAGCTAATTTCTTCATCAGTTTCTGTTGGTCTTCTTGATTGATAATTGTGAAATTTATACCAGTCGAGTCCTAGTGTTTTTATCTAGTGGATGCTGCATGTACAGTGGTGTCATGTACTATCAGTCTCCAAGTGGGAGATTGTTCGGTGTGGAGTCTGATTAGTCTCCAAGTGGGAGATTGTTGAAATGTGGCAACTGATCAGCAAAGTACTGTACACTCAGCATGTATCATCGTCGGGGTCCAGGGTCGGGTCGGGGCCCTGGGTAGGGGTTCAGGGGCGGGAGCCCCCGAGAAACTTTTTTTTGCCGTTTTTCGTTGATGAAAACCGACTTTGTAATAAAACCCTAAAAAGACCGACTTTGTTTGTTACCCTAAAAATGCATGTTATAAGCGGCTGGGATGCTTAAGGCATTGTAAGGTTGATGTACTATTTTTGCTAGATAATAAGAAAGATTGGACTACTGTGTATGGTGGACGTAACCCATTTTGGGTGAACCACGTTAAATCTTTGTGTTATTTGTGTCTTGTTTTATTTCTTTATCTTTTGTATTTAAATCTGCATATAATTGTTAGTTCATTTTTGCTTAAGATCTGCTTGAAACCCTAACAAGTATATTAGTCATAAGTCTTTCTCTCATGGGATTTTGAAGATCGACATCGAAAATTGTATCATACTTCCACTTAAATGCACTGTCTTCTTCATAAAAACACTCAACATATTCAAATCGAGGTACTTGAGTTTCATATGAATGGTGAGCATTCCTGCTGACTTTAATATAATTAACAAGAAATTCATAAATAAAACATGCATCCGTGGTGACCATCCATGCCAGTTCTATAGAAGTAAGGGGAATATGTTCATCATATAACTTCCTTATCTTGTTGTCCTTGAGAGGTATGAGTTCTTCAACAATTGACTTGATAGAAGCATGTGGATTACTCCTATGGATCCTCTTTTGCATCCTTCGAACTGCCTCAGATTTGGAGTTCTCCATACCTTGCAGCTCCTTTTTCCCATAATGAAAAGGGCAGATGGAAACAAGATGTGGACTGTACAAACGGTCTTTGGAGTCTCGCGTTAGCCTTGGCACTCGGAAGATCCGAGCAGAGCTTACATCGGGCATATCCTCTTCTTTAACTGTCAGGTCATACCCAACTTGAATTACACAGCTGCTCTCTACCATTGCCATTTCATCCCTTCCCATTTGGATGTATTTCGTCAATAGCGATTCCTGTTCATCAAATTTACAATACTCTCACTGACCTGATATTTGGGGAGACTTTCCCAGATATTTCTGGAGCCTTTCTTTAATTTTCTCATTGACCACCACAACATTTGCCAGCACGCAGCCAGCTCAGCAAAATGGGTGCTTCGAAGCATGGTATGGAAATCCATAAAAGCATAAAGGAAGGAGGATTTGTGTCAAAAGTCAAAGTTGCGGGTCCCCTTGTATGCATGTGTGCAAAATGTGAAACCACAACACCTGAACTCTTTGACAGAATGCCTCAAAGATATGTCATCTCATAAAATGCAACGAGTGAACGATATTACACGTTGAATCCTGATCGCTAGTTTAAAAAAATGATAGAAATACCTTGGTATATTGTGAATGGGTCTATGGTTTACTAGTGAAGTTGAATGATTTCAAATGAGTCCATCAGGAATCAAAGCTTGGTTAATGCAAAGATTCCGACATCATAAGGGATGAGGAGGTGATTCAAAAGAATAGATACCCCTCAGTCCTTGGCTCTTAGCCAAAGAAGTTTCATGGCTGGTGGCTCACAGGCTTCATGCTCGTAGGTCTGGACCTCCATCAACAAAACAAAAAATTGACTTCTCCATGGTCAGTCATATTTTATTTAAGATGTCAGTCTTCCTAATTGGTTTTATATATTTACATTGAAAGGAATATTCACCACACACATTGAAAGTTCAAGAAAGGGAAAAAGATAAATCTACCTTTAAATCACACATGTTAATTTTCTATTCCAATCACTTCTTGATGTGAGACCTTGAGTGTGCCCTTAGTGCATAGTAAATAACTAGCAATTATACTTAATGTGTAAATGACACCTCAATATTTAGTAATTTGACGATAATTTTAATTAATCAAAATTGAAAAATATAAACATCATTTTTTGTGGTAATGGAAGTTATTAGACATAATGCATATTGTAACGAGTTGAAGTATATTGTGAGTTGAAATGTTTTATAATTTGAGATGATAGTGAATGTCCAAGATGACAATCACCCTCCTTCCTCTTTAAAGAGTTATACAAATTAACTTTCATGTAGACATATTGCTAGTTGAAGCTTGAGGGGATATGTAGATTTGCTAAACACAATAGTTATAAGATCATAGTGAATGTGAGACACTAATAGGCAATGTATGTAATGTACATTGATGCTTAAAGCCTATGTTATCTTGAATGAAAATCGATAGTGACTAATAGGCATAATTCAGAGTGAAACGAAAGTGGAAAAAATGTTAGACACACATTTTGTAGTGATGAAATGTTGGTTGTTCAAGGAGCACATAAATGCACAAACACCACTCACATAGGAAGAGTACAAGAAGGAAATTTATCAGTCACCATACATTACCTAATGCATTCAATTAAAGCAATTGTTTTTAAAGTTCTTCACAAGGTGTGTGTACATTTCAAAGGGCCTAAGGATTTCATGTAATTAAATTTTCTAGGGTCTACAATTATTTTTAAAATGATGCTTGGTTGCCATTAGTTGGAGTGGTCTGTAATGCGGAAGGAGATAATGAATGTAGCAGTGACTTGTGTATGTTTAAATTGAAGTTTGTTTGTGCAATATTCTTGATAATATTGGAGAATTCAAATATTGAGGTCCTGGTGTTTGTTTTCTTTTTCAAATATTGGAATAAGTTTGATAAATAGAAGGGTTGATTATAAGAGATTCTAGCAACAAATTTTATATGCGAAAGTTTTGAATAAGATGTTTTTCTTGTAACTAGAGTCTCTTCCAAAAGAGAGGAACCTAAGGTTAGTTATACAAGGAGATGTGTTAGGTTTTCTTATTGAAAGATAGAGTGATGTTATTAGGAAAAAATTGGATGAGTTTGTGGAAAATGCTATTGTTAGTCAATTGCTTTTTATTGGACAACAATAATACAAATAAAGACATCACTCCTTTCATCAATACAAAGGTGGACCATTAAGTGTTTTTATCAACATATTTAATGCATTTTATGTCTACAGGGTAGTTATTTCAAATTTTGGTTTGGGAATATGTGCATCAATTATAGCCATAGTATTATCAACAAGGACAAGGGGAAATGAATTGCACCTCAAACTACAATAATTGGGGCTATCTTTTTAACACCTGATGAGTCCTCCAAAGACTCATCTAAGACATCATATCAATAAAGTGTAAGACTCATCCAAGATTTGAGCATATGATGTGTGGGTAATATTTCTAGTCTTGGGGTCCACCTTGGGGAAGTGGCCTAGCTCATTGCCAATAGCCTCATAAGATAATTTGCACCAAAAATGGAGGGGGAGGAAAGTCATCCTTAACTAGATAAGATTGATAGTCGTAGACTCATTTAACGACTTAAAGGAGGGTGTATAGGGGTGGAGAAAGAGGGTGATAACCTCTTTTCCAATCTCCCATCACAAAAACAACTTCATGATCTTCAGAAGAGAAAAAGGAGATGACAAAAAAAAAAATGCTAGAAGGGTGTTGAAATAAATATTCTTAGCTTTTCTATACAATAAAAATACCATTAATTTGTAGTTCCACTTCATTGCATGCTTACGCAAGGATTTTTATGAAAAAATTAATGATTTCTATTGTGACCCCAATTTCAAAAAATTTACAAATTCTAGAATTAAGTATCAAATCAATGAAGGCACAAAGGTAAACACAAGATTAATAAAAAGAAAAGAACAATTAATGAGCCTAGATGCTATCTTGTACACATAGAGCTATTAAAAACTTAGAGGAATATTTAGTAAAGGCCTTGATCAAATATGACAATAATTAAGAGAGTCTACTAAAAGATTAAACTAGGTTTAGCTATCATAGTAGATAATTCCTATTCTCTATCAATAACATATATTGTCTTAATTTTAAGGAAATTTATAGTCAAGAAATTTAATGTTGCATACATTTTTATTTTATTTTTTAATGTATGAGTAGAGGATGGGTTGCTTAGTAGGTTGGACTTGTAATTTCTTTTATCCAAAAAAAAAAATCTTAATCATTTGATTTCTACAAACTAACTTGTCCTTATTTGAATAAGTGAGGGAAGATGAATTCACAAACATTTAAAGTTCTCTCTATGTATTCTTAAACATCAAGATCAAAAGCATCAACACTATTTTTAATTCTTGTAAGTGTTATTCACATTAATTCAAAGTATTGGATTAGAAACAATACCTAATTTTATAGCAATCTTGTCAAATAAGAGTAACCAAAATAACTACACAAAAAAATATTCATTTAAAAAAGAGAAATATACTTGATTCTATCTTGTAAAACTTCAACTCTTAAATACATTTTTATATATCAAGATACAAATTGTTTGTAGTTATCTTTTATTCATATAAAATATCAAATGTATTATCATCAAAATTCATTATAAACATCCCTTAAATACCACTAATAAAATAAACTTTGTGAAACAATAGATACAAGAAAGAAGATAGTTTGCATAAGAGAAACGAAAACTTGTCTTATACTAATATTTTAATATTTTAAGTAGAGATAACAAACATAAATATAAAAAAACCATATAACAGCAGGTCCAGAGTTATTGAATAAGTACTCCCACAAAGATTAGACACAAAAATTTAGTCAAAATATGACCCTTTTGTGGTCTAAAGGTAATAAACTCGTCTAGTTGTTATCACAAATATTGAAGTGTTGAATACGGGGTTCGTCTCAAGTCACTCTTAATAATATTGAAGTATTCAATACGGGGTTCGTAATAAAATTGCTTAATTAAGGCGAAAGTGAAGATAGAAATCTTACCTCGTCAACTAAATATAAACCTGTTTTTAATTGGCAGTGTTCATTTCAATTAAAATCCACTAACTTCAACAAATTCTGCTCAAACTTTTCTACATCAGTTGAAATGATAGGTTGTCGTAGAAATTGAGCCAAAGACTAGGAAAACTTAATTTTATAAAAAACTTTGGAAACTGTAACGATTGTTCTTTGCTTCCTTTTGGTTGGCTTTGAAAAATATCATATCGTTTCCAATAATGGAATATTAATCAGCTGAAATGATTTTTGAGAATAAGAATAAACAATAGTTTGTTGAAATGTAGCTCACATATTTGCAGCCTTCATTTATGAGGCCCTACACAACATAAATTGATCGAGTGGAATAGTAGGGCAGAAAGGGTCGAAAAAATATCGTAGAAATTGGGTTGAACAGCTGGGCCAAAGACTACAAAAAGTAAAAAAACTCTGACAAAACACTGCGTGGAAATTGGGTCGAACAGCTGGGCCAAAGATTACAAAGAGGAAGATTTTTTTTTATGCTTTCATTCGTTTAGTCTACTATAAAAATTTAATTAAAATCGAGATAATTTCATTTTCAAATAAATCTGCACGTAAGAGATTAGAGTATCAAAATTTTATCTAATTTTATATTTAACTAATTAATTGAAATTGGGTTGAACAGTTGGGTCAAAGATTACAAAGAGTTAAAGACATTTTTATGTTTTCATTCTTTTAGGTCGAGTATAAAAATTTAATTAAAATCAAAATAATTTCATTTTCAAATAAATCTGCATGTAAGAGATTAGAATATCAAAATTTTGTCTAATTTTATATTTAATTCATTAATAGAATTATTGTTATAGCCTCAAAACATCCAAATACGATGATATTTGAATTGTAGATAGATAAGGAAATTGACAAGATTAAATTAAAATTAGAGATGGCTAAGGAAATTGTCAAAATTAACTTTAGTATAAGAATCTACAACTAGCATGTCATTCTTGAGCCACTTTTCTTGTCCAATATAATGCTAGATGCTATCATCAGAACAAGAAGCATCAAGAAGGAAAATGATGAGGATGGAAAGAAACAAGTAGAGATTATAAAGAACATTAAAATAAATCCTTCTATTTTAAATACAAACATGTTGACAACCTTAGAAAAATGTAATATGTGTTCTATTTGTATTTCATACTATTTGGTGCCATTCAAATAAATCCTTCTAATCTAGATTATGAGATGTTGACAACCTTAGGAAAACGTAATATGCACTCTATTTGTATTTCATTCTATTTGGTACTTGTATTTTACTAGCTTTATGTTTCTATTTTGTTGTGGGTCAATTATGTTCTTATGATGTTTTCACAATTGTCAACAATTTTGGGTGTATTAAAAACTTATTATTTACTCCTTTAATAAGAGGAAGCTAGTTCTATACTAAATATATTTGCTACAATTAAACATAAAAGGAGACACTAACATACCTTCTACTAATCCATAAATGTTGGAGAGAGCGAGGAGTAGTGCTAGGGTTTTGGTAGGTGAGGGAGTTGCAAGGGACAACGTGGGGGATGGAGGGGAACAATGAAGATGATGGATGGGGGCTGCTAGCGGCTAGATCTGTTGCTTGTATTGGGTTTGAGGCCAGAGCTCTCTCCTTGCTCTAGATTGGGGCTTCTATGTGGCAAGATGAGACCTTATTTTCCCTTTCTAGGGCCTTGGTGTTTGCCCCTCATGAGCCTCTTTTTATTTTTTGTTGAGTGTTGTTGGTGCACAACGTGTGGTTTCTGTTGTTTGGCCTTTTTTTTCCCCTATTTTTATTGTGTATCCCTTGAATCTAGGGTTGTCCCTAATTCATTTTACTTCAAGAATGGCTTGGGCCCATGCTTACCCTCTTCTTGTGGTTGATGGACATGTCGTGGCTACTTGCAAGGATCTTAGTGTGTGGTTAGGGAGACTCTCTTTGTTTCCTAGTGCTTCTGTTGTTAACGACTGCTACCTATTCTACATTTGGTGGTTTCAAGTTGTGCTTCAAGTTGCATTCAGGCCCTATTTTAGTGATTGTTCTATGTTGGGTGTTCCTCCCCCTTGTTTGGGTGCTAGTGATGGGTTCTTTTCTTGGTGCAAGGGTGTGGAGGGTTCTACTTGTGACATAGATTTTTTGGTGGCCTCTTTTTGGCTCAAGACTTTTCCCTCTTCTTTGGTGACTTTGTCTTTGGCTCTATTTCTAAGGTTGTGGCATCCTCTCCATCATTGGTGGGGATATCTATGATTTTTCCAACTCGTGTGTCTTCTTTTGAGATAGAGATTGTGTTGTTTGGGATTGGTTGAGTTCTTTCGAATTGTGGTTGTTGTGTGGTTCAAGGAGTTCGCTCATGTCTTATCTCTCTAGAGAGAGTAGGCTTTGAATTTGGTGCCTTCTTTGGATGTTGGGAGTCTATGGGTTGATGTGGTTTTCCCTGTGGAAAATGGCTTTTCTTTTCAAGTAATTTCTTCACTGGCGAAAGCGGGTAGGCTTTGAATGTGTGCTGAGGACTGGTTACCCTGTGGGAAATTAACCAGTGAGGGATTTTTTTCCTTTGTGCCTAATTTGGTGGTGGTTTTTCAGTTCATGCGAAATGTCCTATGGAGGTGGATCTTGTTGTTTCAACTACTAATGTTAGCTAGTTATTTTCCTTTAATTTTGGTTCAACTATTGATGATAGCTTGCCATTTTCCCTTTAGTTTGTTTCTGCTATTATTGATAGCTAGTTGTTTTCCTCTCAAGGTTTTTGAGTGCCTTCCAAAACTAGCTATTTTATTGAGATATTTGCGGTCTCCTTCCTTGGCTGAGAGTGTCTCTATTCAAGGGGGTCCTTCATGAAAAAGGTTATGGGAAGCTTTTCAAAACCCACTATCAATTTTCTATCTCCTTGGCTAATTTTATTTTCTAGTGCAAGGGTTTTTGTTTGGTTTATGGTGTGGGGTTCCTTCCATAGCCCCTCTATTATAATTATGTGAAGCTTTTTTGGGTCAAGACCCATGTTCCCATCAGATTGAGGCTCTAGTCAATATGTCTCCTTCAGAAAAGTGTTTTCTCTTTTTTGGTGCTTTGGTTGGGTTCTCTTGTCAAAAGCTTCTCTTTCAAAAAATAGGTTCCTCTTTCTTGGTATCGATGGTAAAAAAAAATAAGTCAGAGCATTCAATTAAATGAAATATTTTAATCTTCAATCAATTTTTGTCCTCATATAAATGTAGTAACCTTTCAATATTGGTTTGTCTCTTTTATGTCCCATGAGGACATAAATGTAATGGTTGTCCAAGTTCTTTGAAAGCTTATAAATAAGCTCAATTCGAATCCAATAAGCAGAGTTATAGGCATACAACTCTTAGGATGATTTTGTCAAGCTATGACATACATCTCATCTGTTGAGTTAGCTGATTCAACTCTCATGAAGTCCACATGCATACAACTCCTTCACAAGTTTGCCTAACTTGTATGGACTCGGGCATACATCTCCACCACGAGTTTGCCCAAATTGGATAGATTCAAGGGCATATAGCTCTTTCACAAGTTTTCCCAAAATTGTATGGATTATATATATATATATATATTGTATGAAATGAAGCTTTTGCATGACGTATTGTGTGTTTACAATACCACCAATTCTGCTTTGGGTATTGTCCCCTGAATTAGCAAAATAATTTAGATCGGTGGTATCAGAGCTTGGTTCGATCATTTTGGTTGCATATACAAGTAAAATTTCACACCTAAATGAAGTTTGTGCTTTAAGGTGTTCTAGCTCCTCAAAAATCAACATCAATCTCGTCAATGTAGAATTCAAAACCACCTCTGTAATGACGATGAGAAACCATTCTTGGTTCTCCATGAGCCTGCACGAGTGACTGCAGTGATGATGGATCTACTAGTTCTTCTCAGACATTTCATTCAATGAAACTTCATCTTCTATATGGAGATAATCGATGGAAGTGGCCACAACGTGCAGTGGAAGCAGAAGTGATAGGGCGTAGTCTCTTGTTGGAAGTCTAAATGTAAGCTCCACAACATAGGGAAAAAGAATCTCTTCATAATGGATAGAAGATAAGGCATCCAACACACCAAAACATTTCTACCTCATTTTATTCTTTGTGCAGGCCTATGCAGTCTCAACCTTTCATCTCAACATACTGACTAGCACTTTCAATTTGCATGTAAGAAATTTTTTTGGAAGATGATCAAGCAATGGGCTCATTGCCTTTCAAGAGAGGAGCAATGATAAAAAATAAGTCAGAGTATTCAATTAAATGATATATTTTAATCTTTAATCAATTTTTATCCTCATATAAATGTAATAACCTTTCAATATTGGTTTGTCTGTTCGATTTCCAATGAAGACATAAATGTAGTGGCTATTCAACTTCTTTGAAAGCTTATAAATAAGTTCAATTTGAATCCAATAGACATAGTTACAAGCATAGAACTCTTAGGATGAGTTTGTCAAGCTGTGACATACATCTCATCTATCGATTTAGCTGATTAAGCTCAGATAAAGTCAATAGGCATACAACTCCTTCATGAGTTTGCCTACCTTGTGTGGACTTGGGCATATATCTCCACCACAAGTTTGCCCAAATTGGATAGATTCAAGGGCATATATCTCTTTCCTAAGTTTGCCGAAAATTGTATGGATTTTATATATATATATTTAATGAAATGAAGCTTTCGCATGATGTATTATGTGTTTACAATACCACCAATTCTTCTGTGGGTATTGTCCCCTAAATTAGAAAAATAATTTAGATCAGGTGGTCTCACTTCTTGTGAGTTTACCCTTGTTATGTTAAAGGTTTAGGATCTCTTCCACTTTAGTCAATCAGAACATACCTTCCACTAACATTGATGTAGAATAACCATGATGTTCTACTGACAAAATACTATGGCATTGGTTTCATGTTCCTCCAGTACTCTTATAGGACTCCTACAAGGTTACTCTAGGATAGTCATGAGATAGAGATGGGACATCTACAAAAGTGAGGTGAGATGAAAATATAACTAATTTAAAATATTATTACAATCTGACAAAAGGACCAACTCATAGAAATGGGCTTCTGAGTGGCACACATTGGCCTGGAGGTGTGTGCCACCCAAATATGGTGAAGATGTGTGCCATTTAAATTTTTTGAAATTATTTGTGCATATTTTATTATTTAGTTTTTTTAAACTTTTTCTTTTGCAACATTTATAGATAATTGAAGTTTAAAATGTCTTACTAAATTATTTTCTTTTATCAAAAATTATTTGTTCATATTTCATTACATAATTTTCTTGTAAAAAGATTTCCTTTACAAATTTTCTAGGCTCTAAAATACCTTAAAGGTTGAGAGTATATTAAATTTCATTGCATAATTTAATAGAGCAATAACAATTAGCATGAAGCAAAAAAAAAAATTATGCAAATTTTTAAACCAACTGATAATCATTTCTTAAAAAACTACTATAGAAAAATAGAGTGTGCAACTAATAATCATTTCTTTAAAAACTACTATAAAAAAACATAGTGTGTGTACATGCGCATGTTTGTAGTAATAATAATTCCTAAAAACTATTTGAGAGTATTATACATGTTTTTTAATGAGTGCTTAAACATTCATAAGTTGAAAATATGTTAAAATATGTTAAAATAGGGAATCAAACATAAGAAGTCAAACATAAGAAGTTACAGATGAACAAACTATAAGAAAATGACTATCTAACCTCTAAAATATATCAAGTAATGTATTTATAATATATAAGAATTAATACTATCTTACTACATTTTAGAGACTGAATACCCATTTTCAACTCAAAGCTCACTATTGCAACTGTCATACATACTTCTTTACCAATATGATTTAGAGAAAATGGCCTATTGAATGGAAAAGAGGCTGAACTAAAATGACGTTACTGGTATACGATTCTCTACAAGAATCGCCAAACTGAAATGAATTTGCTACATGACACCATAGATCACTAAATATTCATCACTAAATATTCAGTTTGCACAACACCCTCATAGCAGCAATAGTGCCTTTTGCAATATTAACAAGTCCATTCAAGGACTTGGCCTTGTTTTGTTTAAATTATTCTCCAACTGTGAGCATCATCAGTCACATTGCCAACCTGAATATAAAGAACATTGATTCAAGGGTGAGCACTATGTAAATGCAAAACATTATATCTTGTTAATTTGGCTAAACATTTTTTTTTATTTATTAAATTGCAGAATAAAATTTAATTTAAACAATGTAAGATTTGATAATACCATCTTTATGGCAGATTTGTGCAGAGGCACAATTTTGAATGTTAGAGAATTTAGAGAATGACTTTTGGATGTTTTCTTCAAAGAACATGTGTTGTAGTTTGTATACTGAACAACAATAAGATTCTTGTCTTGTCAATCTCTAAATAAAGAGAAGAGAATCTGGGTGTATAACTTCCATAAACTATTTTGGTACGAAATTTTGGGTTTTATAACATTTTAATAAAACAAAATTACTGTTTGATTATACATTTATTCTGGCTCTCTGGATAGTTTCCTATCATGAAACTACAATATTGCAGAAATAAGTACCTGAAGACCGGTTTATATAGTAGATGTATTTGTATCTAGCTCAAATGTAGAGCTATCACTTGCAGCAACCCCCTCTTCCGTAATATTAGCACTGGCATTCAGCACCAAATCTGATATGGTTCTTGATAAATTTGGAGCTGAAGTTGCACCTCCGATTAGAACCTCCAATGCCCTTCTTACGTCTCTCATGGTCGGTCGTTCTTGGGGAGATTCAGATGTGCATAGCAAGCCAATATTTATGAAAGCAATAAGGCAGTCATTGCGTTCCACGTCCAAATTTTGTAATAACCTCCTATCAACAATGTCTGCCAGCCTCTCTGGAAAAGCCGACCTCACCCACTTTGGCAGGTTCAGGTCGTCAGCAAATATGGCATCAGTTGGCCTTTTCCTTGTGATCATCTCTAATAATGAGAATTCCATAGCTATAAACATCTCCTTTTGTAGAAGTGTTGATGCCCAATCCATACTCTGCAATTGATGAAGTTACAGTTGATACCAAATCTTGTTCCTGACAATATTAAAAATATATGTATTAAGAAAAAAAAAACTAAGGAAAAAAAGGCTTACCAGGAGCTATGTAGCCAATAGATCCTCTCATGGCAATTGATGTGCTTAAGGAATCAATTAAGTTTGTAGGACCAGCCAATCTCGAGATACCAAAATCTGCTACAAGGGCTGTCATATTTGCATCTAGGAGCACATTGCTAGGTTTCAAATCACAGTGAATAACTTGGATAGGACAATCGTGATGTAGATATTCCATGCCATGGGCCACATCAATAGCAATGTTCAAACATTCATCAATATTGACCTCACAACCATCCTCATTACTTTCAGGATACAAAAGCTTTTCCAAGCTCCCATTTGTAGCAAACTGAAGAATCAAAGCCTTAAAGTTAAGGTCTGAATAGGCACTTATAACTCTAACGAGATTTCGATGTCGAGTCCTAGCCAAGATTATGCATTCTCTCTTAAAACTGTTCTCGAGTTCTTCATTTTGGAAATTCAGAACTTTGATTGCAACTAACATACCATCTCTTAAAATTCCTTTAAAAACTGAGCCAAAGCTACCTACACCAAACAAATTTGTCTCATTAAATCTGTTTGTAGCATTGACCAATTCTTGATATGTTAACCTTGGATATCTCAGTCTTCCAAACATGAAATCTGGAAGATCAAATTGACTTGATGAATATTTCCGACAACACAATATTCCAAAGATTGAAATACACAGTAAAAATGCGATCACTCCAGCAGCTGATAACATTGTTTTTGTAAGTGGTGACTTCAATTTCTTACCCTGATTTGGACATGCGTGCTCTGGTAAATTTTCTCCACCACACAGACCATTATTTCCCATAGATGATTCATTAAATGTGTTATTTGAAAACAATCCTACTTTTGGATCTTCACCTGTCAAATTGTTGAAACAAGCACTGAAGTAGCGGAGCACTTTCATATTTGTAAGAGATGTAGGTATTGTACCTGACAGGAAATTGAAAGAAAGATCAACAGATTCCAAATTTTTTAATTTCCCAAGTGCATCTGGAATCGGACCTTCAAATGCATTATTAGAGAGATTGAGATACTCCAGTGCTAAGCAATTTGCAAGAGCTGAGGGAATCATTCCGTCAAGCTTATTACAAGAAATGTCTATTGCTTGAGCACTTACAAGTTTACTTATTTCCACAGGAAGTGGTCCTTGTAAAAAATTCCATGATAGATTCAAATAAAACTGAAGGCCTTTTAGACTTGCCATAAATTTTCCAGGAATGTTTCCACTCAGGTGGTTGTGAGAGATGTCTACCAGTTCTAAGTTTGGACATTTCTGCAAACCAGAAGGTATCTCTCCTGAGAAATAGTTGTGGTGCAGAAAAGTCTTCTCAGCTGTTGAAGTCTACCAAGAGAGCCTGGTATTGTTCCTGATAGATTGTTCCAACTAACTTCCAACTCCCCTAGACTTTTCATCTTGCCGATTTCCTCTTGAAGGCCTCCTCCTATATTATTGCCACTCAAATCCAATCTTTCAAACTTATAGAATCTTTTGAGTCCAGATGGCAGGTATCCGCTTAGAAGATTGTTTCTTATGTTCAAGTAGGTTAAGTTGGTAAGATTTGTAATTTGTTGAGGAATGTTACCCCTTATCTGGTTGTTCCCAAAATCTAAGATGGAGAGCTTTGAAGAAAGGTGGCCTATGGATCGAGGTAAAACACCGCTCAAATTATTGTACGACATTTTTATAAATTCTAGCTGGGAACAATTTGTGAGAGCAATGAGAAAAGGCAAAGGGATATTGCTGCTACTAACAAGCTGATTGTA
Organism: Cryptomeria japonica; assembly: GCF_030272615.1. NCBI lineage: Eukaryota > Viridiplantae > Streptophyta > Pinopsida > Cupressales > Cupressaceae > Cryptomeria > Cryptomeria japonica. The sequence continues at coordinate 512,939,180 of NC_081415.1, read as the reverse complement.
CTCTAATATAATTTTCTTAACCAGGACCAAATTGCCCAACTCGGTGGGCACAGTTCCACTGAGTTGATTTTTCCTTAAATCAAGGAGTTCCATTTTAGAACAATTTCCTAAGGAATTTGGTATATTTCCTGATAACTGATTTTCAAAGAGATTGAGCTGCTTTAGTTGGGTGAGACTCCCTATTTCAGGGGAAATAGAACCTAACAACTGATTTTGAAAGAGCTTGAGCTCTTGTAGTTTGGTGAGAGTCCCTATTTCAGGAGTGATAGGACCTGTGAGACTGTTTCTTAGCAATTGCAAAACAACCAGCTGTGACAAGTTTCCTATTGAGGAAGGAATATTGCCCGAGAACTGATTGTCATAGAGGTAGAGACAACGTAGTTGGATGAGCATGCCTATTTCAGGAGGAATAGGTCCATGGAGATTATTTTCCGACAAGTCCAAGTGCATTAGGATAGACAGATTTTTGAGAGAGGGTGGAATTGTACCTGTAAAGTAGTTTTGAGGAAACAAAAGAAACTTCAACCCTGTCAACTTGCCTAGCTCATCAGGAATACTTCCATGCAGTTGGTTAAAGGAGAGATACAGTTCAACCAGAGCCGTGAGATTCCCAAGCGCGGGAGAAATGACGCCCTGTAGATCCATATCTGTGAGATCTAACGCAACCACTCGCTGCAGATTATGAGAGCATCTAATGCCGGTCCAATTACACATTGGAATAGTGTTATTCCAATTTGCTAGGGCTTTTTGGGGGTCGGAAGTGATTGCAGATTTGAATGCCAATAGAGATTGATGGTTAGGAAGAGGAGATTGGAGTGGAGTTGAGAAGGAAAGGAGCAACATCAACATTAACGAAAATAACATGTATTCCATTTTCTTGAAACAGTGAATATGAGAACTCAATGAATCTGAAACACCAAGGTGTATGTACTTACATATTTCTTTAATCTCTCCATGCTTTTTTTTCTCAAATTCTAATTAAACGAGTATAGGTATTTTATATATAAATCTATTTAGAAGGGGCTTTCAGTTGTTATTTATTTTAACTAATATATTTAATATAAGTATTTAAGGTTGATATTTTTCAAAAAAAATTAAATAAAATTTTAAAGTAGTTATGTGAGTTTTTTATTTTTAATCAAAATATTAGTTTCTTTATTTAAATTTTTAAATTTTATATTCAAATTAGAAATTGTTATCTTTTTTAATAGAACAATTTATTTTGGAAGATAATTTAATTATTTATAAATCATTAATTTTTTTAATATTTTCATATTTGAAAATTTAAAAATTTATAAAAACTAGAACTCAAAACATTGATTAAAGTATAATCTAAAATCTAAATTATAAATTTAAAGATTGTTATTTGTATAGGGTGAAAATAGAACATTAAACTATTGTAAAACCAACAGAAAATCCAACCACATAAAACCCTAGTTCTACAATTAAGAATCCACCATACACGAATGAAGTACCTAAAATATGCAACGTATCAAAATGATGAAAGATTATACCATTCATCTTCTTTGATAGGGTTGCTCTCATATTTTGTATTGAGCACAAGAGCTCAACAAAGAACAGATCTTGGTTGTATAGATGCTTGATTTCTTGGTCGCATAAAGGTTGTTTGATAGCATTAATGAGGGCTAATATCCTAATATAACATGAAAGTAATATAAAGTTGCAGACCAGGTTTTCAGGGCTTAAAAGCCCACACTAGAGCTTATCTGCAATAAAATAAAATAATTAATCAAAACATAAAGATAAACATATGATTAAACAAAAAATTAAAGATCAATTAATGAGCCTAAATGCTATCTATCAAGCTATTAGAAACTTAGATGGATGATACTAATAAATTCCTTCATTGAATATGTGAATCATTAAGAGAGACTATTATTATGATTAAACTAGATCTAGTTGTTATAGTACATAATTCTTATTCCGTATCAATAATCTATATTGTGCTGGTTTTACACAAATTAATAATCAAGGAATTCAACATTGTTTCTATAAATAGACCGTGTGTCATTTAATAGATACAATTGCAATTAATTGTATCTTTAAATTTATGTTGAACATATAATTAGCAGAAAGTAACCTATTCTTGTTTTAATAGGGAATGGATGAAGAATTCGCAAACATTTAGGTTCTCTCCTTGTATTCTTAACCACCATGATCACTAGCACAAGCATGATTTTTAATATTGTAGATGGTTGTCATATAACTTTGATGTTTTAGACTAGAAACAAATAAATGATTACTAATGCCTAATTTTATAATAGTCAAGTCAAAATTGTATAACCAAACCAAAATTACCCCACAACAAATTATTGATTTAGAAAAGATAAATGTATCTTGTTCTCTTAATTTCATTTTCATATATCAAGATACAAATTATTTTTAATTATCCTTCACCCATATCAAATATAATAAAATTTCTAAAATTCTGTTAAAATTTATTGCAACCATCCCTTAGTGACTAATTAATAGCAAAAAAAAGAGGCACATTAGGATAAAAAAACTTTGTAGAACAATCCATACAAAGGAAAAAGGTAGTTAAAAACGCCGAAATGTAGGAATTTGAGAACATAAATTGCGTAAAAATCGGGTCGAACAGATGGGTCGTCTTAGAAATTGGAGCAAAGAGTGGCAGCTGTAGTATTGGTGCTTTGTTTCCACTTGGTTGGCTTTGGAAAATGTTATATAGTTTTCAATAATGTAAAATTAGCTAAGTTAAAATGATTTATTCGGTGATCTTTTTTCCTAGTAATTATTTTCACATTAAACGAGATGAGAAATATGCTAAAATATCGCTAGATAAAAGATTAAACCCCTAGAAATGTTAATTTTATCCTTACCGCTGCACCAGGGAAATTGCGTTGATCAGGAGGACGCAACAGGAGGTGATAGGGTTAGACTATCCTATTTTCCATTTCCACATATTTTTATATTCCTTTTTGTGTTTTCTTCCTTTTATGTCTAGAATAAAAATATAAATAAAAATGAAAAAATTTCATTTTAAAATAATTCTGGCTACGATTAGAAAAAATTAATCATCTAATTTTATTTTGGAGACTTAATTTATTTTAGTAGCTTTATGTTGTTGTTTTATTGTGGGTCAACTTGTGTTGAGTATTGTAAATGATTCTCATATCCCTTCAAAATTTGTTATTTACCTCTTTAACAAAAACAAATTTTGTTCTATACTAAAATATATTTGCTAGAATTTATCATAGAGAGAGACACTAACATACCTTCCAATAACATTAATGTATAATAACCATGATAATAATAAAAAAATACTATGGGTACAACCTGAGTTGGCCTAGTGGTGGAGAACTTGTGTTCTTGAAAGAGAGGTCACAAGTTCAGATCCCAAAGGGGGTAGGGTATGTACACCTTATCAGCTTCAGCCCATTACCCATAAAAATAAATAAAAAAATAAAAAAATACTATGGTATTAGTGCCATGTTCCTCCAATAATCCTAAATGACTATTATAAGGTTACTCTAGGTTAGTTATGAGATAGTAATGGGATGTCTCACAAGTGAGAGGACATCATGAGTTACACACATTGACATAGTGATACGTGGCACCCAATTATGATCTAGAAAGTATTTTCTTAATAACCCGAATGATGCAAAGTCTCTTAGGTATAATTTATTGTAAGGTCTCGCTACTTACCTATTTAAACCTATATTTAGATATAAATATTTAAGAATTATAATGTAATGTTTATATATAATATATGCACTATTGTATAAGTATACTTCAATTTATGTATATAACAAGTAAAAGACTGGAGATGTGTCATAGTTTAGGCTTGTTAATTTGTTTTGGGTGAAACTTATTCAATTGAAATAGAAGTAGCTAAAACAACATTTCTTAAAAAATGAAAATATAAACTTCAACACTATAGAAATGTAGTGTACACCCTTGATTTGACTTATTTTGACTAGAGTTGACTTTTATATTATGCTTGATAGACTTATCTAGACTATATTTTGATGATTTGGATGATGTTTACTCATGTTGCTTCAATGACTTATGATTGATGTTAGACACTATTGGAAATATGCTATTTTGATTATCTATATGGATGTTGGTACTATCATGATTAATCATGTGATATGATGATATATGTACTCGATGGATTTTATATACTCACTGTGTGATGGATTATTGATAGATTAGATTTATCATGGTTTTGATGATGATTATTATTACGCTAACCCTACTTCATGATTACATATGATGAGATGTTTATGAGATGTGTTTGACTATTGTTTGACTGTCTTCGTGATAGAGACGATTCAACACCACTCATTGCGAGTGGGATGTGTCGTCGTGATTCTCTATCACTTGCTTGTTCTATATATATGCATATGTATATGTGGTATTGTTGTTTTGTGGTTGCAGGATTTTGCAAGTACCAAACATCGACTCCACCTGGCTTCACAGGTCTCAGCGTGTCTTTAGTTCCAATGGTGTATGTGGTTCAGAGATGGCATGAGTTCCCCTCACATACTCTAGGTCTAAGTTGTTCACCGTGAGTAGTCAGTGTCTTGGCATAATTTGCCATGTCAGTTAGTAAGCTTGGTCTTTTGGTTGTGAGTTCAGTTTATGCCAGTTGATTTACTTGATTATGTTAGAGTAATTATGTGGCTCTTGATGTGTAGTTTTATATTTGGTAATGGTTATTTTAATGTATTTAATTTATAATTTTGCATATTTAATTATTTGGTATTTACATTTATTTGATAATTAATGTTTATTGATTTTACAATTATTTAATATTTGATAAGCTTTATTGTTGTTTAATGTTTATTTTACATTTGTGATTTAATCTTTAATGGTATTTAATTAATTAACTATTTATTGGACTTTCTATGGTTTAATATTTAATTGATATCTTACATTTATTTGGTTCTTTAATTTATTTTATTAGCTTTTTGGTTTATTTGATTTTAATCCCCTTTTGGATTATTTATTTACAGCTTATGTTTATTTAATAGTTTGACTTTTATTCCTAAGTGGGGTGTATGAACACATTAAATTAAATAAAGAAATAAAATAATCCCACTTAGCTAGATAAGTATATTTTATTTACTTTACCTATAGTTCACTCTCATTGGTTAAATTCAAAATGGGGGAATAAATTATATTATATGGTGTGTTGGTAAAATATACTCCAAAATGAAATATACTCCCTCCTGGATTTGGCTGGAGCTTGGATTGGATTTGGTTTGGCTTGTGGGAGCTCTTCTTCAACTTCAATCCATTACTTTAGGTTGCAAGTTGGAGTTCTTTCACTTTGCATTTTCTTTTAATGGCTTCTCCGTGTATGCTTTGTGTCTGCAATGTTTTGGGTTTGGGATGAGAAGTTATTTTACTCTATAGTTTTATTATTGTTGAAGGTTAATATTTGGGAAGGAAAGCTTTATATTATTTGGGTTTTATATAGTTGCTGGGAGATTTATTGGTTTTTCCCGTGTATGGTATTTCACGGCTTTGTGAATTTGCTATGGAAATATTTGGTTGATTAATCCTCTCATGTATGAGATGAGATTGGTCTTCCTTTGTGAGTCCTTTAGTTGTGATTGTTTGGGACTATCTTGATTTGATGCTCTGTGAGTTTTGCAATGCTTCGATTCATTTTGTGCCATGAAGTTATTTGATTTAATCTTGATCCATAGTTGGAGATATTTTATTGTGTTTATACCGAAGTAATCCTTGTTTCTAGGCGTCTCTTTGCATATGTTTTTCGAGCCTTTTTGTAAAGTCTGGATTTTATTATTTTACTCGAGAAATTTTTGAGTTTTCTGTAAATATTGTGCAAAAGCTTTGTTCTACAAAAGCATTGTCTTATTGTGCAAAAGTGATGTCCTGTATTGCATTTGTGCTACTCTATGCAACTTAAACGTTGTCCTTTTGGCAGAAGCACTATCCTTTTCAGTAGATGCACTATCCTTTTCGACAGAAGTATTGTCCTTTTGGCGGAAGCGTTGTCCTTTTCGGTAGAAGCACTGTCCTTTTCGGTAGAAGAGCTATCCTCTTCTGTAGAAGCATTGTCCTACTGGGCAAAAGTGCTAACCTGCCCATGTGTTGAATTTTGTGAGTTTTTGGTCATTTCTAAGGTATTTTCCTGAATGGATTTTGTACCAGAGGCTATTTTTTAGGTCTATTAATATTTTCCAGATCTGACTTTTATCAGTCTTGATGTATTTTGATGGTTTATGTATATCTACTTCTCTATACCATTGTGGATATTTTAGACTCTCTTCCATGTGGATAGACCATGGATGATTGAGATGATTTTTATGTTGTTTTGGACTAGCGAGTAGGCATTGCTATGATGTTATTCTTTATTTGATGGCAGCATTTGATGGCTTGTTAAGTATTTGTTTATTGCTAGCTAAGAGTCTCATTTTTCTATATGGATGTTGTTGTAACCTTGCATATGTTGTGAGAGTACGTGTGAATGTTTTTTGGCTACTTTAAGTATTATTTTCATGTATTTATATGGTAGAGCCTCTTGTGATTTATTGTTGGGCCATGTTAGGAGGAGTGGGATTCCTTGTGATGACCAGGGTCACAAGAGATAGGCTTGCATGAGGTTCCTTGTAAGGATGCATGAAGTCTAGACCACTAGGGCACATTAGAGTTTTCCGTGATTTGTAAATAAGTGATAACCTAATAATTGATAGGTCGGGTAGTTAGATTAATTAATAAGATGAGAAATTGATTTGTACCTCATGACTTAGTCCTAGGGAGGATGTTTTAGGACAAGCATGAGAAGGCCGTGAAGATGGTAAGCTAATCTCCCTTAGTCTCTCATAGGTTGAGATGGCTCCACATGTCCATTAGGCTGGTGCCTTGTGTTATTATGTTATGAGGGTGGCATGTGATGACACTTCACTCCTACATGTGTTTCCCCTTATTGATTTATGATTGTTCTTATTGGATGCATTTATGTCTTAATGAGTTTTATGCCTCCGGGAGTTCATTCTTGTTGTTTGTGTGAGTTCTTGCTTGAGAGTCCTTGTGTGGTTAGTCTCTTTGATTAGAGTGTCAGATTAGTCTAGAGTGTGTGTTGGGACCTTGTGTCATCTCCTAGCATGGGGGATGGTTCATTTGGTTCCACATGGTCGGGAGGTTGGTGCTTTTTAGCCATTAGGATGTGTTTATGGTGAAAATGGATAACAATAATAACAATATTGAAAGGCTAAATGAATTCAACCACAAAACCCTAGCCTAACAATCAACAAAGATCCACCATAACATATGAAGATTACCTAAGACAATGCAAATCAAATGAAATCACAAAGATTATACCATCACATGTCCAATAGGGTTTTGATCTCCATTCTTCCTATCTCCATTGATCTTGCTTGATATATTTGCTCTCAGATTTTAATATGCACAAGAGCTCAACAAAGAACGGAATGTGGTTGCAAGTAGGATCGTAGTGTAGTCGAGTCCTCCAAATTGTCGATTAAGCTAAGTGATTAGGTCATTAGGGTTTGACAATGAAGAAAGCATCTTCTTAAATAGAAGACACAATATGAAATGGAGGGATAAGATTGAGAGGTGTAAAAAGAGAGGTCGGCTAGGATTAGAGGGTAGGTAAAAGAAATAATAAAATAATGAAAGGGGTAGGTAGTGTATGAATTAAGAGATGAATGACATGTGTCATGGGTAGAAAAGGTTTATGAATTAATTAAATAAATAAAGATTTATTTAATTAATAGAAGAAGTAAGATAATTAAATAAATAAGATATTTATTTAATTTAGGAAAAGGATAATTTAAATAAATAAATGTATTTATTTAAATGAGAAATAAGGCTAGAAGAGGATAAATGAATTAATTAAATAAATAAAGATTTATTTAATTAATAGAAGAATTAGGCTTAGATAATTAAATAAATAAAATATTTATTTAATTAGACTGGACAATTTTAGGTGTCTACATTTTGCCCCTCTTTGAGACAATGCGGCTTGTCGCATTGTTTCAAAGAAGATAAGATGAACTGATACAGAGTTGCCCCAGAATGGGAATGATATGCCCCCTCGAGAGATTGGATGAAAATGTCTGAAAAGATTGTAGACAATCTCTTGATAAGAAAGAAAGGCTAGAATGGACAGACCGGATAAAGTGACAGAGTCACGGGATGAAGAAGACTGACTCGGGAAAATGCAGGCGAGGGCTAGGGTAGGCTATAAGATAGACCACGGGCAAAAGACATCCTCATTGTCATCCACACCCTTACAAGATCACAGTGCAGAGCGAAAAAAAAGAGCAGCAGTAGTCAACAGCGATGGCCTTCATTCATAGATTCGACCGCGTTCGCCGATTCCAGAGGCCAGCAGAGGCAGGAGAGCCGGTAAGTACCACCAAACCTCCTCGTACTTTCATGCATTTCAAGTTTTTGTCACTAATGCTTAGTAGTTAGCAATAAATGCGCTAGGAATAGGGTACCAAAAAAATGCAAAAACGCGCAATCGCGTCTGTGTCGGTGCCAGCGCGTCTGTGTCCAACAGGCGCGTCTGTGTCGGTTCCAGGCGCGTTCACGTCTGGGACCGCGTTTGCATTGATTGCGGGCGCGTTTAGGTATTTTAGAGGCATTTATGTCATGTAGGGATGTCTATGTTCCCTAGCTGCGTTTGTGCATAATGCAGGAACGTTTGTGTTCAGAAAGCGCGTCTGTGTTGCAGAAGCGCGTTTGTGCAGTCTATAAGCACGTTTATGAGTTTAAAGCGCATTTGTGTGTCAAAATGCATGGTTTTGGTCTTCGAGGTCAAATCGACAGTTCTATGATGAACATATGCTGTCGATTGAATAAGCTGCTGAGAGGATACACTCAAGCAGGTCCTCTAGGAAGATGAGGATAGATCAAGACACTTTGTGATGAACAGTGAGTACCAAGATAAAGTACTTTGTGATGAACAGGGAGTACTAAAATATGAGCAGCACTTTGTGATGAACAGGGAGTGCAAATGTGAGTAACACTTTGTGATGAACAGTGAGTGTCACACCCGTAGTACTTTGTGATGAACAGGGAGTACCACTAGGATAAATAGCAACACTTTGTGATAAACAGTGAGTGTCACTAGGGTAAATAGCCATATGCATTTAGATAGCGAGTAGCATTTTGTGATAAACAATGAATTCCACTATAACTGACATGATTGAGTTGTTTGACTGCAGGAGTATCTGTCGATGCTAGAGTCACGGGAGACATTCCTGTCTACATAGAGACTACGACCAGAGTTGTCGTTTCAGGATAGAGCTGCGATTGAGGAGATGGGCCTCAGACATGTACTATATGTGCCTGAGTTTCGGGCAAACATGGGTTTGCTGACTGCACTGGCGGAGAGATGGCACTCCGAGACTTGCACTTTCCACTTGCCGATGGGGGAGATGACAGTGACCCTCGAGGATGTATACAGGATTTTGCACATACCGATCGATGGAGAGCTGATCCCATACGATCGAGATGGAGACAGAGAGGCGCTGAGACGGGTATTTCAGGATCCCGGGCTGGAGATGAGAGCAGGGCATGTGGCAATGGGATACCATGACATGGATAGGATTAGCACTACCAACAGTGTTGGCAGGAGTGATCAGTGAGTTCCTCTATATCAGTTTTGTACCATTTTGTATGATGATGTAGACACCTGTGGGTGATTGTAGCCATATGATTTTGACATCATTGTATCATGACACTTTATATATATATGAGATGATGCATCTTTGTGGTAGCTATATGCATGTGTACCTATGTGATGAGATGTTATTATGTGATGCTTATGATATGGATGCAAATATGTATATGATGCAATGCAATATTTTGTTTTTTTTGTTTTTTTATGTTGTATATGTGATGCATGATGCAAATGTGAATGTATGTAATGTAGATGAATATGATAATGCAAATGTAAATTGTGCTAACAGGTGTTGTGTGCAGGATGTGATGCAGTTGTGATATCTATATGTATGTATGAGATGCTTATATGTGGTAATGTAGGTGCAGCTACATGAAATGCAAATATTTTTGGTGTGTCATTATACTCAGTCATGTGATAGCAGGCTACACGGACTCGAGAAGGACGATGGAATTCAATCAAGAAAGGGGGATGAAAGATAGAAGATATGAAAGTGAAAGAGCTTCTTGTGCATTATCATCATTGAGCTTTATTATGGCAAGTAGGTTATGACAATCGAGGCATATGTTTGACCCAGAAAGTCATTGTACCCGTTTGCATGGAGATAAGACAGTCACAAACAAGGAATGCCCTAGTTCATACTAGACTCACAGTGTCCTCATATCCTTGGACAAGTCATAGCATTACTAAGAGACAATCCACAGACAGCAAATGCAAATAGGTGACGATACCCCATCCTCGCCTTTCTAGTCAAAGACATCCTAGAGATAGAATCTCTAGTCAAAGACATCCTGAAAAAGCTAAAAGACATGTCACCAAAAGATAAAATCAAAAGAAAACCAAGACTCGATACCAACATCCACTGTAGTCCTCACGTTTAGTGTCTCTTGTCACTTGTATAAGTCTTATTTGATTATGGTCACAATGCTTACTTTCACAAAAAGGATAGATAGCACTGAACCATATGTTGTCTGAGTCTGTTGAAAGATTTGATTTATTGAAGCCCATTGTTGCTGCTGTGTCTCATCTAAAACTGACCGAATCCATGAAACTGATACTTTATTGCGGATCTGTGATGCAAATGCTGCTTTATTGTGGATTGTGCACGGATAGACTGAAGGAAGCTGGAAGAAACTGTACTCCTTGAAACATGTGATGTTCGCAGTTCCACACCCATCACTAGACGTAGGATTTGCCTTAGCCACAGATAGGATCTGATTTATTATGGATGGAAAGGGAGGTTTATTATGAATGGCTAACCAATCTTGGGTAGATCAATAACAAGCCATGATGGGAATGGGTAAGTTTATTATGAACGAATAGGTTGTGAGTGTGTGCAAAGTGAAATGATGAAAGAGAATCCTGAAGGAGGGAGGAGCAATGTCTCTACGCATGGCGCTGGTGACCCAGTTTTCACCATGGTACTTGCCCAGGGCGCCACCGAAGTGGTTTTCACCGTTGGACGAAATTATTCCTCTTTACTTTTTTCGATTTTTCAATGTTTTTTGTGTCACAAGGCGCCTGATTGCCAGGTTTTCACCAAGTAACGATTTTTTTGTTTTATAATTTTTTTTGTATTTTTGATTTTTTTGTGTTTTCGAATTAGGATACTCTGAAGATCTATGTGTAAAACCTGCGAAGGTGCATGCTGTTGATAGGATCCTCCAAAGGTTCACCTTCTGTAGTTGAGAGTTGATATGCCCCAGAGCCATGTACTGCTGTAATAATGTAAGGACCAAGCCAGTTTGGTTCAAACTTGCCCTTCTTCTCTCTGTCTTGTTGATGTTTGGGATTTTCTTTGAGAACCAAGTCACCTACCTCAGATGTGCGAGGCTTGACCTTGTGATTGTAGCTGCATTGTTCCTTAACTGAATGATGTGTAGCTCGAGTGAATGTCTTCCTCGATGAAGGAATTGAGATAGAATTACTAGTGTGTGGACTACACAGGCCCGTATGCATGTCACCTGAAGAAGTTTGGGCATCCCTGATAACAAAGTCCTTTGAGTAAGCTCCATTAAAGGTCCATGATGTATCGCTAGAAGGGGATGGATGTGTGGAACAAGTGGAAGAGTTATGAAGGCTTATGATTGTGAAAAGAAGTGAAAGTAGGATAGCATGATGGAGACTTAGGATCAACAAGTATGCTTTTTGACTTAAAATTTTAGAGCTTTTGCCCCCAGTTATTTTGATATTAGGGGAGATCATCTCTTGTTCTTTTTTCTTCATGGGATTTTTATCCTTGACCTTGATTTTTGCAGAGTCCAATAGCTTTTGATTTTGATTTGGACTAAAGGACTTTTCTTTAGTTTTGACTTTTAGATTTTTCTTTTCAAAGCTTGATTTTTCATCCCCAATGAGTAAGGGCTTTTGTAATTCTTGTTGATCCAAGTTTGGAAGTGGAGTGGAAATGGAATGAGTAGATGAAATGGTAAGGCTATGTGAGATATCAAGAGGGCTGGTGATATGCTCAATAGATTCTTTGTTGGAACCATTCTTAGGACTATTGATATCAAGAGATGCTTGCACCACTAGAGGAGATTTGCATTCAGACTTAGTAGCCACAACACTAGGTGGTTCACACCCAATTCATTGGCATTGAAAATTGTTTGTAGGTTGTTCCTGTCGACTAAATGCCTTAGGAGATAGTGGGAGTTGATCAACATGAAAGATATACTCGCCACATCCTAGGTATTTAATCTTGAACTTTTCTTTTAGCTCTGCTTGTTTGGATGTAGAAGCTTTTAAGGATTTAGGATCCACATATTCTGATGAAGGAATAGCTTCTCGATTAGCTGGAATTGTTATTTCGGATCTAGGTTGTAGATTGTTACAATTAATGAATGGATTTGGATCCGCTTTGATGGTCACTTCAACTCCATTGTGTGGAAACTTGATACATCGATGATATGTAGATGGGACTGCGCTCATCTCATGAATCCAAGGACGTCCTAGCAATATGTTGTATGTGAGATCCAGATCAAGTACTTGAAAAACCACATCCTTTGTAACTGGCCCAACTCTGAGAGGTAAGGTGACTGTGCCCTTGGATGAACGCTCTTCATCGTCATATGCCTTGATGGTGATTTTGTTTGTAGAATTCATAGCTTTATCAGAATATCCCAATTGTTTAATTGTGCTCAATGTACAAATGTTTAGACCTGCTCCTCCATCTATCAGGACTCTTTTTATTTGATGTTTGTGAATGAAGCCTTCAATGTGTAGTGGTGCATTATGTGGCTGACTTACGGAGGCATCATCAACTTCTATGAATGTAAGGGAGTGTGGAATGGAAAGGTATCCCACCATGGCTTGAAACTGGTCCACGTTCAGATCAGTAGGAACGGTAGTATCTCTCAAGATTTTGTCAAGAATAGCTTTATGTGCAGGGGATATGCGTAAAAGCTCAAGAATGGAGATGAGCGCGGGTGTCTTCCCTAAGTGTTCTACAAGGTCATACTCAGGCTTAGTTGATGAGGAAGTGGTGTTCTTGGCTGGAGCACCTTGCAAAGTAATTTTACCTCGACGGGTTGTAACGTGACATTCAGAGGTAGGTTCGGAAGAAGATCCAACACCTTTTAGGACAATCCTGGGTCTCTGAGTAGAATTCTCAGATGCTTTGTCCTTGATGATAATAGTAGAGACGTAATTGTCCATCGAGATATTATTGATAGTTGAATCATAGTTGTAAGGTGCTCTAGTATAGTTGGCTTGGTCATCTGTGGCTTTAGCTTTTCCCTTGTCATGTTTTGGGAATGGTTCCTTAAACATCTCATGTTCTTGATTGGATGAATGTCCTTCAATCTCAATGTCACCTCTATCAATGAGATCCTGTATGATGTTCTTCAGTCGATGACAATTTCCTATCTTATGACCCTTGCTCTTATGAAATTCACAATACTCATCATCATTCCACCAATTCGGCTTAACCTTTGGTTCATATGGAGGAAAATCTGGAACTGTGATTACCTTGTTTGCCACAAGCTTCTTGAAAACTGACTCAAGTGGTTCTCCCAATGGAGTGTACTTCCTTCATGATCTGGAAGTTGTTTGAGTATTTACTTGATTGTTTCTAGAACTTGATCCTGAAAAGATGAATTTGGGTCGCACTGTGTTGGCATCAACAACACCATCATTGACTGTGTTTTTGTTTTTATTCCAAAATCTTGGCTTGTCTTTTCCTTTAAAGTCATCTTTGTTTTCCTTGAATATCTTAATGACTCCTTGTTCAATTAAGACCTTTTCTGTTGCTAAGCCCTTTTCAATAACATCCTTGAAGGCAGGCAAACAAGCTTTCCTTAAGTCATAACCAATCTCTTTGTTAACATTTTGGGTGAACATCTCTACCATTTGTTTTTGTGGAATCTCACAAGAGCATCTGCTGGCTAGATTTCTCCATCTTTGTAAAAATGATGCAAAAGATTCTCCCTCTTTTTGCTTGGTGTTGCACAAAGTAGTGACTGATATGTCTGTCTCTATATTGTAGGAGAAATGTTGAATAAATGCTTCTACTAGGTCACCCCATGACTTAATACCAGGTGGAAGTTGGGAGAACCATTCCATAGCTTGATCACCTAAGCTTTGTGGGAATAATCTCATCAAATATGTCTCTTCTGCTGCTACCTCAATGCAAGCTGTGAAAAATTGTCTTATGTGTGCCTTAGGATCCCCTTTTCCTCTATACTTATCAAATTTAGGCGTTACAAAGTGTGTAGGAAAAGGAGGCATTGGAATGCTCTTGTCAACTGGATAAGGACATATGTCTCTCATTGTGTATGTTGGCTTCGATGTATTTATGTCCTCCATTTTCTTTTGTAAGTCCCTGATTTGTTGCTCCAAATTGCTCTTAGGTGGAGATCGACTTCTTGGACCATATCCTATGTTTGAGGTACCCATTGGAGGAGGTGCATGTTGCATATATGGATGATATTGATCATACACATGTTCATATGGAGGAGGTCTTTAATGATGTTGCATATATGGACCACTTGGTATAGATTCATGTTGAGGAACAGCATATCTATTTTGTGCATGTATACCATACTCTACAGGCATGTCATGTTCTATTGTATTTCCCCCAAATTTGACATGAGGTTTCCTTGTGTCCAAATTTTGAGCATGCCTTGGAATATCCCATTGCTTTGGTGGTTGATCCTTAGCATTGATATGTGATTGAGCATATTTTTCTCCACAAGATTTCCATAATGGTTTGCGAAGGTGAGTATCATATGTTTGACCATGTGTATGTGGGATTGCTGGTTTTTGAAGCAAAACTGATGGTGACTCAGGCATCATATTCGGTGCTCTATTTCCTCCACTATTTGGTCTCCTTTGATCCATGTTGGATTGAGTTTGTTGTGAGGGTCGACTTTCCATAAGTTGAGACATGTCAAAGTCATGAGGCATTTTAACTCCACTTTGTGCCATCATTTGTAAAAAGTACTGGCGATCTCTCCTCATTATCTCTTCAACCAATCTATTGAAATGAGGATTCATTATGGATTCTTCTATATCTGCTGATTGTATTGAAAAGTTGTCCACATTGTCATTGTGTGTAGCATTGTTATTTGTAGTGTCTGTGTTCTCAACATTTGGAATGTGTCTATAAACATCCATGTCAGGCAGTGTAGTGTGCTCAAGATTGAAAAATAAATCATTGTCATACTCATAAGAACTCATGTTTGCGGACTCTTGAGCTTCTTTAGCTATTCTCCTAGATTTTTGAAGATGGGTTTCAACCATGAACTAGGTGTTTGACCAAGATGTGTAAGACTAGTTGAAAAATGGAAAGAGTATGGAAGACCAAGAGTTGTATGGAGTGTAAATGAATCTTGAGGTGTATTTGCAATGTCCAAAGTGTAAGACCAAGTATGTATGTAGTAGAGTAGGTGTGGCTTCGAAAGAGAGGATAGTTTCTCTTGATGAGGTAAGTTGACCTTGAATCTAAGTAAAACCAAATGAGACCCAAAGGTAAGAAACCTTGATGAGGGACCACTTAGCAAAGTGTTGTTGTATGTAGTGTGTTGACAAAGTATGATGAGGACAAGCAAGTGACCTTTTGACTCAAGTTTAGACAATTGTGAATGTAATGAGAGATGTAAAGCAATGATGGGCTATGTGAGACCCAAAGACAGGTTGAATGCTAGATGAAACCTGAAGAAACAACCTAGGAAGCTCAAGTATTCCGAAACTGATTTCTTTTGTTTGCTGGACTGTAAAATTTTTCCAATTTGTGAAGTTGTTGGTTGTGACCAAATCTGAATGTTTGACTATTTTTTCGTGACAAGAGGACACAATGTTGCTGAGGACTCAATGTTTGCAAGTGTTTAGACTTCAAAATGACTCCAAGAAAGTGTGTTGTTTGATGTAAAATTATTTTGCATACACTTGAAAACACAAAAGACACAATGTTTTGTTGTTTGGTCTTGAATGTTTTGAATGTTTAAAATAAGTCAAGCACAATTCTTATGGCTGGCCAAGACAATAGTTGTTGATCCCACATGAGGTTTTACCCCCGAGGCTACGCTATTCAGAGCGGATACTTAGATGCTTGACCTCACTGGCTTCACCCTCGGCACTCACTTCTCGGGTCAGCCAAGCATCAGTCCCCATGAAAACTCCCCATGGTGAACTTTGTATCTCTACTAAGAACTGTATGTGTGTGGGCCGCTACCAGAGGTCCAACCTCCTGCCCCAACAACTAGAAGGATTTGGGTTTCTAAAACAAAAAGG
This sequence comes from Cryptomeria japonica, assembly GCF_030272615.1. Classification (NCBI taxonomy): domain Eukaryota; kingdom Viridiplantae; phylum Streptophyta; class Pinopsida; order Cupressales; family Cupressaceae; genus Cryptomeria; species Cryptomeria japonica. The sequence continues at coordinate 512,922,781 of NC_081415.1, read as the reverse complement.
TGCTAGTAAGGGCATCCACTCGTGTGGCCATACATGCGGCACTGTCAGCTCTGTAAATATAGAAGGCTCCCAGCCGGTAGGGGTTACGCCCTACAAATGATCAAATAAATTTGATCAAACGGGTTTATGGGGAGACATAGTGTCGGTATGAACTAATCAGCACACGTTATCCATAGTTTTCACCATGAATACATTTGATTATAGTGGTTCGGAAGAGGTGGGTTTTCCTCCCTACCACTTGGGTCATTCTCTTCTCACTAGTAGTCCTAATGACCACACGGGAAGATAGGCCCTCTAAAGATTGAACAAAAAGAGCCTATTGCTCAAGACACAAAAGACAATGATTCAATTTTAGTGCACCAATGGAAGTATTTGCTAGTCTATGAAAACAAGACACACAACAAAATTATAAAACCCTAGCCAAGGCCCTGCAACAAAATTTGTTAGTAGTTTGGGTTGTTTCAAATGATCACCCCTTCCTACAAGCACACAAGTTAGGTAAATTTTAGAAACCCAAAAGACTTTGTGAAAGAGGGGCCTTCAACCAAACGATTTTGCTTTCAAGACAAGCTGCACCAATTTTGTTAGCTAGATCTGAAACATTAAATGCAAGACAAAATGGCGAAAAATGAAAACCTAAAATTTTTATTTATTTATTTATTTATTTATTTATTTTTACATAGACGCGATTTTACCTTACATAGACGCGATTCTGCCCTACATAGACGCGATTCCACAACACAGACGCGATTTAACACCTCACAGACGCGTTTCTGCAAAAAAATGTAAAACAGAAAATCTTGCAAAGCACAGATGCGATTAAAATGATCACAGACACGACTTCGTGACACAGACGCGGTTCTGTGATGCACAGACGCATCTGAAGAACACAGACGCGACCCTTGGTCACAGACACGGCTAAAAACACCGCAGACGTGACTAAATAACACAAACGTGATTTCCCGGAACCTGCAAAATAAAATATTGCCAGTAATACAGACGTGATTCCAGATGTCGTAGACGCGCCAGAAAAAAAAAATGCGATCTGAAAGTGCGCAGACGCTGGAATGTCAAAAATGTTGTCGAAAATGCCCGATCTGCAACTTCAAAAATGCAAAATCTGCAACAAAAAGGTTAAATGCAAAGGGACAAAAGTCCCACCGGGCGTGCCAAAATGTTTATGGTGAAAATGGATAACAATAATAACAATATTGAAAGGCTAAATGAATTCAACCACAAAACCCTAGCCTAACAATCAACAAAGATCCACCATAACATATGAAGATTACCTAAGACAATGCAAATCAAATGAAATCACAAAGATTATACCATCACATGTTCAATAGGGTTTTGATCTCCATTCTTCCTATCTCCATTGATCTTGCTTGATATATTTTCTCTCAGATTTTAATATGCACAAGAGCTCAACAAAGAACGGAATGTGGTTGCAAGTAGGATCGTAGTGTAGTCGAGTCCTCCAAATTGTCGATTAAGCTGAGTGATTAGGTCATTAGGGTTTGACAATGAAGAAAGCATCTTCTTAAATAGAAGACACAATATGAAATGGAGGGATAAGATTGAGAGGTGTAAAAAGAGAGGTCGGCTAGGATTAGAGGGTAGGTAAAAGAAATAATAAAATAATGAAAGGGGTAGGTAGTGTATGAATTAAGAGATGAATGACATGTGTCATGGGTAGAAAAGGTTTATGAATTAATTAAATAAATAAAGATTTATTTAATTAATAGAAGAAGTAAGATAATTAAATAAATAAGATATTTATTTAATTTAGGAAAAGGATAATTTAAATAAATAAATGTATTTATTTAAATGAGAAATAAGGCTAGAAGAGGATAAATGAATTAATTAAATAAATAAAGATTTATCTAATTAATAGAAGAATTAGGCTTAGATAATTAAATAAATAAAATATTTATTTAATTAGACTGGACAATTTTAGGTGTCTACAGGATGTTCTCTTGGATTCTTCTTGCGTGGATGTGGATTCTTCTTCATGATGTACTATGGATGTACCTTGTAGTAGATTTATGTAATAGATAAGATGGAATGTATGTAATGTAATATTTTTGTATGTAGTAGATGGATCCTTGTAGTAGAAAGAGCTATGCTCATGATGAATTTAATTTACTTATATTTGTAGATGAATTGTAGTTGGAAATTTGAATTAAGGCATAATTTTATTGTACTATTATAGAGATGTGATTTTATGAATCATGGAAATAAAGTGGATTATAGTTAGAATAGAATGGAATTGCATTATGGATTAGTTATATTATTTCATGGAATGTTTAGAGGCTAGTTAGAATGTTAAATAATCTTCAAGGAGGAATATTTGTAGATTAATAAGTGAATATGTTAGAAGATGCTAATTGGATCTAATAAATAGTAATGATTCACATAGATGCATTGGTAGGAAGTAAATTATGCATATCATAAGGAATAAGTAATGTTGTAGGTTGCAGATCTCATGGTTAAATAATTAGAATATGATGCATCAATGAAGGTGAAATATACCTATCATGTGTGTAGTATGTCATGGTGGAAATGAATTGAGTAATGATGTTAAAGTACCCAAGAGAAAGATTATCGATGTTGTGTTATTTTCGCTTGCATTATTTGATGAAATGAGCAATGATGTATGTTCATATTGGTTAATTCGTTAATGAATGTAAATAGATGGAGATGTTATATGTTGCATTAGATGTTATTAGAGGTTAATTAAGAAAAAAATTATCTCCATTTGTATATTATTGTTTAGTTTCTGTAGGGTATTTTGGTGGGCATTATAGGTAGGGCCCCACTCTATAATGGGGTTGTGCATTGGTTCATGTTTTATTTTAATTTTCTACAAAAAAAATTATTGAGACTCGTTAAACCACTATCTAGTTTGTTTCACTACAATTTTAGGGCATTGAATTTTTTTCTAGAAACTTCAATAGTGGTCTAGACATAATAGTTTTATATAATAAATAATGCTTCTCGAATATGTCATATTTTAGTTAGAATCAATGTTCAAGCAAGAAAAGGAAGTTGGACCAATTATATTGTCATTAAAAAAGTGGTAGTCTGAAACAACTAGAATAGTATATAATCCACCATAATGAAACGAGGTGGACTTTTTTTTTTTTTCTCGGTAAAAGGCATAAGCCATAAGTTTATTAAATATTATAAAAAAATCATTATAGAGTTTTAAAAGAGAAAACAAAACATGGGAGGCCATCTAAACAAAATTACCATGGAAGATCATAGTATTAGGGAAAAAACAAGGCCTATTATACATTATTATAACTAGATTATATTAAAAAAATGAAGAGGTAGAAAATGGAGAACAAGATTGTTATGGGAAATGAAGCAAATATTTCCTTTCCTCAGCCCACATTGGAATCCCTTGGGTCTTGGATATATGTGGGTGGTTGCTAAAGAGAACATCCAATAGCCTTTGAAAGTCACTCTGCCTAATCTAAACTCAACTCCTCCTCATCTTCACTACATTTCAGACTCCCCAGACCATCTAGGTGTTCATCGAATTTGTATTTCCACACCCAAGCTTCATCTTAATTCACATCATCACTTATGGCTCTCTCTTCCCAACCCCTCTCAAAGAGCCCCATTACTCTCTTTAGAACTCCAACCCCCTTTTAATTAGGAATTCTCTTGCCCCAAATCTTTGTTGGTTCCTTAGAGTGATAATTGGAAGCCTTGGCACCTACCCCATTCCACATTTAACAAAATCATAGCTCTCATATTTTGTATTGAGCACAAGAGCTCAACAAAGAATAGATATTGGTTATGTAGATGCTTGATTGTTTGGTTGCATGAAGGTTGATTGATTGCATTAGTTAAGGCTAATATCCTAATATGACATGAAAGTAATGTAAAGTTGCAGACCAGGTTTTTTCTAGAAACTTCAATAGTGGTCTAGACATAGTAGTTTTGTATATTAAATCATGCTTATCGAATAGATGATATTTTCATTACAATCAATGTTCAAGCAAGAAAAGGAAGTTGGACCAATTATATTGTCAATAGGAAAGTGATAGTCTGAAACAACTAGAATAGTATATAATCCACCATAATGAAATCAGGTGGAGTTATTTTTTTGCTTGGTAAAAGGCCAAAGCCATAAGTTTATTAAATATTATTAAAAATTCATTGTAGAGTTTTAAAAGAGAAAACGAAACATGGGAGTCCATCAAAACAAAATTCCCATAGAAGATCATAGTATTAGGGAGAAAACAAGGCCTATTATACCCAAATTATATTAAAAGAATGAAGAGGTAGAAAATGGAGAACAAATTGCTATGGGAAATGAAGCAAATATTTCCTTTCCTTAGCCCACATTGGAATCCCTTGAGTCTTGGATATCTGTGGGTGGTTGCTAAAGAGAACATTCAGTAGACTTTGAAAGTCACTTTTCCTAATCTAAGATCAACTCTTCCTCATCTTCACTAGATTTTAGACTCCCTAGACCATCCAGCTGTTCATCAAATTTGTATTTCCACACCCAAGCTTCATATTAATTTACATTGTCACTTATGGCTCTCTCTTCCCAACCCCTCTCAAAGAGCCCCATTACTCTCTTAAGAAACTCCAGCTCCCTTTTAATTAGGAATTCTCTTGCCCCAAATCTTTGTTGATTCCTTAGAGTGATAATTGGAAGGCTTGGAACAAACCGCATTCCACATTTAACAACAAAATAGCTCTCATATTTTGTATTGAGCACAAGAACTCGACAAAAATAGATCTTGGTTGTGTAGAGGCTTGATTGTTTGGTCGCATGAAGTTTGATTGATTGCATTAGTTAGGGATAATATCCTAATATGACATGAAAGTAATATAAAGTTGTAGACGGGGTTTTTGGGGCTTAAAAGCCCACACTAAAGTCTATCGGCAACAAAATAAAATAATTAATCAAAACATAAAGATAAACATATGTTTAAACAAAAAATTAAAGATCAATTAATGAGCCTAAGTGCTAACTATCAAGCTATTAGAAACTTAGATGGATGATACTAATAAATTCCTTCATTGAATATGTGAATCATTAAGGGAGTCTATTGTTATGCTTAAACTAGATCTAGTTGTCATAGTACATAATTCTTTTTCAGTATCAATAATCTATATTGTGCTGGTTTTAGACAAATTTATAATCAAGGAATTCAACATTGTTTCTATAAATAGACCATGTGTCATTTAATTGATACAGTTACAATTATTTGTATATTTTAAATTATATTGAACATATAATTAATAAAAAGTAACCTATTCTTATTTTAGGAAGGAATGGATGAAGAATTCAGAAACATTTAGATTCTCTCTTTATATTCTTAACCACCATGAGCACTAGCACAAACATCATTTTAAAATGTTGTAGATGTTTATCATTTAAAATGTTATTGCACCGGACTAATTAATAACAATAAAATGTAAATTAAGATAAAATAAACTTTGTAGAACAATCCATACAAAGGAAAAGGGTACTTAAAAACGCCGAAATGTAGGAATTTTGGAACATAAATTGAGTTAAAAACGCAGAAATCGGGTCGAAAAGATGGGTCGTCGTGGAAATTGGAGCAAAGACTACGAAAACTAAAACTTTTTCAAAAATTGGCAGCTGTAGTTCAAATGATGTACAATGTTAAAATGGTGCTTTGGAAAATGTTATATGGTTTTCAATAATGTAAAATTAGATAGTTCAAATGATTTTTTTAAAATAAGCAAAAAAGTGCAATTTTTCTACATGCATCGCATATTTGCAGCATTCATTTATCAGGCGCTACACAATGTAAATTGCGTGTCCTGGAAAAGCGGGTCAAAACAATAATGTAAAAATTGGGTTGAAGACAGCTAAAACTTTGATAAAAATTTGGAAATTGGGTTGGCATTGAAAAATGTCATACGCTTTTCAATAATAATGCTGGTGCTTTGCTTCCTACAGATTAGCATGGGAAAATGTCATATAGTTTCCAATAATGTAATATTTGTCGGTTGAAATGATGTTTGAAAACAAGAATAGAGTATAGTTTGCCATATGCATCTCATTTGACTGCAGCTTGAGCCCTCATAAATACTCACATTGAAGTCTAGCTTAAAGATGGAGGATGTCAAATGCAAAAATTTCGGGATAGTGATGTCTTCCTTATGTTTGTTTCTCAAATACAATGTTTTCGGGATGCTGATGTTTTGTCTTAATGATTATTTTCACATTAAACGAGATGAGAAATATGATGAAATATCGCTAGATAAGAGATTTGACCCCAAAAAAAAAAATGTTAAGTTTATCCCTAGCGCTGCACCAGGGAAATTGCGTTGATTAGGAGGGCGCACCAGGAGGTGATAAGGTTAGACAATGCTATTTTCCATTCCCACAGATTTTTATAATCCTTTTAGGTCTAGAATAAAAATATAAATAAAAAATGAAAAGAATTCATTTTAAAATAATTTTCAGTCAGGATTAAAAAAATAAAATCTTTAAATTTTATTTTGGACACTTACTAAAATCATTTCTTATGGTCGAATTTTAATTGTTTTCTTTATTAATTGTTGTCCAATCAAACTTTAGGCTCCTAATAGAAATATTGCAATAGACTCAAAACATGCCAAACAATTGAAATTCAAATTGGTGATAGACTTGGAAATTGTCAAAAATCACCTTAGCACAAGCATCTAGAACTAACATGCCATTCTTGAGCAATTTTTTGTGTCTAATATAATGTTATATCCTAGCATAAGAACAAGAAGCATTAGGAAGGAAAATGATGAGAGTGACAAGAAACAACTCAAGGTTATAAAGAACTTTGAAACCAATTCTTCTAATCTAAATTATAAGATGATGGCAACCTTAGAAAATGTAATATATGTTGAGTGATCTCTCTTAAGAAAGACAATTGGCATTTACTAGCCACTAGTCTAATTAGAGAATCCATGGCGATAGAGAAAACCTTGAAGAAAGGATAAAATTGGGGAGAAGTGCTTGCAAAAACAAAGGATAAGGATATAAATGTTAAACTTCCAACAAACTATGAAAATGAAGCCCAAATTCTATCTACTTCTTGGGAAAATTCTATCATTAATGCTATCATAAATCGACACACTATAGTATCCTTTCAAATCTCTGATTAAATCAACCATTTCCTTATTTTCCTTTAACAAATAATTCTAAAACCAAATACCAATGCCAAAGTAGAAAAATGATACACTCAAACAAATCTACATTTAAGGAAGAGTAAGAAATATTATGAGTTCAACAAATTTATTTGGTTTGATACGTTAGAATTTATAACCCATCACCATCAACTATCATTCATCCAACTCCACTCAAACACATTAAAAAAAATAACAATAAACATTCCATCATAGATATGACTATATAGACAACACTCCACATCATTGAGTGGCTACACTACATCCCCACAAAGGATGGAGTTGTTAACTACAGTTTTGTCAACCTAGGAATCTAGTGTCACCCTTAATAAGTTTTACCACCATAATCAAATTCAAATTCCCTTGACTTATTAGTCGTTAGCCAACCTCTACTTTTAAACATTAATTCATCTTCCTCATATTTCTATCTCTAAAACCTCATCAACTCAATAATGGATTAATTTAGATTACATTATTCACTTTATTGACTTCTTTCAAACCTTCAACTACTTTGTTGTCTAAGATGCCTCTTTCTTATTTCCTCCTCGATAAATGTGATTAATTGTATATGCGTCAAAGTGTTTTAGTAGATCTAAAACTATTTCTAACAATGCTTTCAATTACTAGTTAAATATTGAACCTAATCTCACAACATTAATCACTAAAGTTGAATCCCCTTCAATCTCTACTTTCCTAATGCCCATTTATTTACATAAAAGAAGCCCAAGCTTAATATCATTGAATTCTGCAATATTATTAGTATTCTACTATAGATGACTAGACAACCATCCAATAGTTTCTCCATTCGTATTCCTAATAATAAAACATTCTCCTGATGGTCTTGGATTTCCCTGAGAGGCCCCATCAAAATTAAGTTTATACCATCCTTCCTTCAGAGGTTTCCATTTAACCTATAATCTTTTAGAGAAGGATCCACCATATTTACTTCCAATATGCGGAGGGATTCTCGACCCTAGGCATGTAAATCTTATTTTCCCATCCAATTCAGTAAAATTCACATGAAACTATAAGTTTGAAATCATCCTATTATTTATGATCTCTACAATAGCTTCTTTGACCATGTTCTGGAAAGAAATAAGAGACATTTCTCTATTTTTTTAAAAATGCCTATTTGTTTCCTTCCAAATTTCCCATATCAAAAAAGAGGGATAGACTTCCCATAGATTGATTGGCCACATTTGAGATAGTGTTTTAGTTTCATTTGGTTAAGCTGGCACCCAACCCAACTTAGCACACATCCATCTCCAACATTCATATGAGACAGGACATCCTAAAAAATATAATCTATATTCCCTTCATGATTCTTACGTAATACATACCTCGATGGACCCTCATAGCTTATCCTTCCAAATTTATCTTCAGGAAGGACTCTCCTTTAGATAGTTGCCGATGAAAAGACCCCTTGTTTAGGCATGCACTATTTACCCCAACATAATTGGTTAGGGATATTATATCTTTCTATTTCCTACAGATTAGCAATAATTTTATATCCATCCTTAGAATCATATTGTTCGTGTTTATAACCTACCCATATTAATTTCTCCCCCCATGTCTGAAAGAAATATCCCCCTTCTTAATAACTTCTATTAACAATGTGACTTCTATCATTCGTTAAGGAAGTTGATATAAATCTTTCTATTCCCATCTCAAAGCACGAGTAACATAAGGGAATAATGCATAGTCTCTCACTTTGTCTCCCCAATGTTGCTTAAGAAAAAAATTAACATTTTTTATTATGATCAAACTATCTAATCTTGGATAACCTCCCCAAGAATTCTCCCAAGATAAGCTTGACTCTACATCATAAATATCCCTTGACAAACAAAATCTTCCATTACTCACTTATATTTTAACAAAAAATTCCAAACCCTAGATTCTTTAGGAGGATTTTTCAACTTAACTTTTTTTGTAGGATCTGAATGATTCAAATATTTAGATTGTAAAATTCTAACCCATTTCAAATTTAGCTCCTTTATCATCCTCCATGCCATTTTAGCCCCAAGAGCTATATTCGATTAATTTTGATCTCTCAACCCCACTCTATATTCCTTTAGCTTGCAAATTTTTTCCTAGAAATAAGAGAAACCTTATGTTTATCCACCATTCCTTACCAAAGAACTTCCTCATTTTCAGAATTAATTATGTATTAACACTACCTTTCAAAGAGAGATATGATAGAAGATAAACTGGAAGAGAAAAATTCACTGATTTCTACATCACTAACCTACCCACCCACAGGAGCCATTTTTTCTTTCATGAATTTAACCTTTTATCAATATTGTCCTTTAGAGCGTCCCATATTTTTTTATTCCTCACTCCCTTATCAATAAGAAAACCTAAATATGACACTGAGGCAGTTTACCTTTTTTTAATTTAAAAACCTCCAAGATATCCATGTCCTTTTCCTAAGGGATCATAAAGAAGAAACCTCTCATTTATCCATCTTAATTTCCTACCCTGAATTCTCTTTATAATAAATAAATTAATATCTTCAAGAATTTGTTGTATTTCATTCTTTTAGCTATACCTGAAAGTAGAGTATCATTCGTGAATTGTTGATGAGTAGCCACAATTTTCCTAGCAAATCTAATTCCTTTTATGAGACCCAAGGAATGTTCATTCTAAATGGCTCTCCCCAAAGCCCCTACCAACAAGATACACAGAAAGGGAGATATGATATCTCCTTGTCTTAAACCTTTAGAGACCCAAAAGAATCCATTCAGGGAACCATTAACCAAAACAGAGAACTTATGGGTTGAAATACATTGAAAAGTCCAATTTAACTACTACTTATTAAAACCAAAGGCACATAGAATTTTAGTCAGGAATCTCCAATCTACCTTATCATATTCTTTCTTTATATATAAATTTATTAATATCCCAAACTCACTAGTGTTCTGAAGAGTATTGATTGCCTGCTGACTATAGTAACTCCATCTAAGATTGATCTACCTGGAACAAACCATGTCTATTATTATGAGATGATATTTGGAAGAAAATGTTTAAGCCTACTGGTTGTTATTTTGGTCATGACTTTATATAATGTATTGCAAAGCAAAATTGGCCTAAATTCATCCAATTTTAAGGCTTTGTCCTTTTTAGGAATGAGGAATATAAAGGAATTATTGAATTCTCTGAGCAACTTCCCTAAATTTCTTACTACTTCTAGAGCCTCTGTCATATCTCTTCCGAGTATATTCAAGCACATTTAAAAAATCCCTATAGGGAAACCATCTGGTCCAAGAGCTTTATCAGGGTGTAATTGATTTAAAGAAATCACTACTTTTAAAAGGAAAATCTTATCATTTAAAAACCTATTCTTCTCCTTGGATATAATATTAGTAATAAATTGCAAGAAAGTCTCTTGATCAAATAACCTTGAACCCTCCCTATTATTAAGAAGATCTTCAAAAAAATTAACTATCACACATTGAATAGCTATAGGGTCCTCAATTATTAATCCTCCTTCCACTTCCAATCTATATATTCTATTTATCCCTCTCTTTCACCTTATAATATTACGAAAATATTTAGTATTCCTATCTCCTGCATCTAGCCAATTCTCCCTTGATTTTTACTTCCAAAAAAAAGTCTTCCTTTGATAACACATCTTCATACTCCATCAACAATTATTTCTCTCTAAGAAACTCAATTCAAGACATTGCATTCTTGATTACTTCTTCATTCAGAGATTTCAGCTCCTCTTCAATTCTTCCTTTAGTCTGAAATATATTCTTGAAATGTGTCCTCCTATTTTATTTAGACAATATTTTATTAACATGCTTTAACTATGATATAAACAAAAACTTCTTAGAACCTTCAAAAAATTCTTCCTTCCACCATGTCTCTATCAAAATTAAAAAAAAATCATCCTTATATGAAATATTTTTAAATTTGAATGGATATTTAAATGTCTTTTCATCCCCATTTTGGTGAGAAATATTGGAAAGTGGTCTAGGCCTATGCATGGGAGCACTTTGCCTTCTAGGGAGAAAGGAAAAATGGACAAACCACCTAAAAAGAAGAATCTATCAAACTTTTTTGTTATGTTACGAAAGTCTAATCACCTATTTTTCCAAGTAAAAATATTGTCTCCTAACTCTATCTCCATCAAGTTGTTTCTAGATACCCAAGCATTAAAATATTTTTTTGAATGATCAAGCCTATCAATTCCTCCTTTTTTATCCTTCTTGTGTAGGATGGCATTGAAATATCCTCCTATAATTAGATGAGGTGGAGTTATTGGTAGAATATAATATTAGAAATTAGTTTTTCATTAATGTGGAGTATATATTTTTGTGTGTTTATAGATTAAGATATGAAGTGTTCTTCATAGGGAAAGATTGATTATACAATAGTTGAAAAATGTTGGCATATGTTGTCATGCAAAGTTGCAAAGTTGTCATGATTTGTTCTATTCATTGCAAAATATTAATCATATATTACTCATACACAATAATGGTATGTAAATGTTGAACATTTATCATAGGCATTTTGTTTTTATTGGTTTAGCTATCTTTGACAATTTTAGCCCTAGAATCATTTTGTCAAGCAGTTTGGCCTAGTTAGGGTTTGTAAATTGCTATATTTATTAAACCCTAAGTCTCACATTCGGGTATGGGAATTTATATTTTATTTCTTTATTGAGTCGATATTACCCTTTATCAATCACTTAAGTCACAACTTAAGCCACTAATCTCATGTTTCTCATTGGACCCTTTGCTAGCAATTATTAAGCTAAGTCAGAGGGTTAATAAAGATTGATGGTAATGACATGGTACTAATAATTAAATAACTTTCAACATTCAAAATACTTATGTGGGACTCTTCTACGTTAGCTATGAAGTTGTAGAATAAAGACATGTTAGCATGGGGATAGTGGACCGAATGGTTCTTGCAAGCCTTTAAGGCATCCATGTGATCCTATTTCTTAAGACCAAGAAACTACAAACATTTGCTAAGTTAGATAGATGTTAGAATATTAACAACAAGCATGTGTTCAGAAGAAGTTTGGTGGGTCCATGTCATGCTACTACAAAATTACATCATCTCTCCATGTGTACTTGGTGAGCCCAAAGAAGAAGTTTATATTGATTTTTAGAGATCCTATTGTTGAACACACCGAGATGTTGAGAGGAGATTGAATTAACATTATCTAAAACTTAACCACTCATTAATATCTTAACCATTAAATCAGATCTACAGAAGTAAAGAACAAAAGTATGACATACACCAGAAATTAAAACCAATATTTTTATGTGGAAAACCCATGGAGGGAAAAGCTATAGTGAGGTGTTAGAAATTGCATGCAAAAAATATCAAATATATGCAAATAGTTATTAAACAGAGGAATGTAAAACATAGAGATAATAGCAAAGGAGACAATTTTAACGTGGTTCACCCAAACTTGGGCTATGTCCACCAAATAGATAGTCTAATATTATTATCTAGTAAATCAAACCGATTACAACCAACAAACCCTTGCAACTCAATACCGCTACCAAATTCTACAAAATTCTCTACTTAAAAACCCAACCCGTTGCCATTTTATAAAGACATGTCAGTTACAAAATTAGGGTTAGAACATGTCAGCTAATAGAAAAATAACTCTCGATGCCTTTATAAAATAATAAAAGTCAATTGAGCTTTCGGGGGTGCTACCCCTTTACCCCGCCTTGTATCATGATAAAGAACATTGCAAGGGTTCTTCCCCTAGACCCCACAAAGGGGTGTTGCTCCATGACCCTGTCTTGGGAGTGCTGCACCCAAATCCCCATTGAATAACTTGGGGAGAAATTACACTGATAAAAGTGTAAAAAATTAACCTCTGAGTCTGATTAGGCTCTATATAACTATTAGACATTTCAAATAACCAGAAGACAACTGAGAGGGGGGTTGTGAATTAGTTGTCATAGATCACCAAAGTCTTAAGAAATTAAAACTTCAATATCAGAACCTAAAATATTAATACTAGAATGCTTAAACCAAATACCAGAATAGGAGTTAAACCAATTAAGTATCAACAATAATCAGAGAATGAATACCATCCATATGACACCAATATTTATACGTGGAAAACCTGGTAAAGGGAAAAACAATGGTGGGAAGCCTACCCACAGTTAAATAATACTTCTGTAGTAAGTATGTGAATTACAATTGAGGGGCCTACACTTGCAGGAAGGCCAATAGCCTAGAGTGCACTGCTCATCACAAATTGAGTCTCACTGACTACATAGAAATTCATACTACAATCTGAAGAAGTGTTGAATTGCAAAAGATAACATCTTGTATGCTTGAGTACAGTTTTGGTTAAGCTCAATACCAGAGGACAAAATCCTCTTACATAAACCCAATTCGATCTCCAATGATCGATCAAAACCTCTACCTAAATGACATTACATTATTCGCACATTACGTCCAATCCCATTCCCATAACCATGATGATCTACAATGAGATCTTACATCATATATATACAAACCCTCGACCATAAACAATCAGGTTGGCCACCAGACAATAAACCAATTACATAATTACAAAACATGTTGTCTTTAGACCAAACAAATAATATTCAACACATTAGATGTCCCGAAAACATATCGTGACGTCCAATCCACACACTTCATTAAGCCAATCCATAACCTAGATCAACTGGGACCCAATATAGGTCCATACGCTAAAGCAACGATCTCCATCTACGAAGTCTCGAACATGATCACCAACAACATCCTGAAACTCCATTGGAAGCTGTGCCAATACCACTTATGCATATTATCAAATATCTTCATCAAAAGCTCCGTCAATGAAACCCTCGTTGGAACCGCAAGCCCAACTTCCAAGCAAACACAATAGCATACGATCACCAAACCAAAACCAACTAACTAAATATGAACATGAGTATCATGAATAAGCCAATTTTATAACCAAACCATATTGGAGCCTACCAGATCATGCCAGATCCAAACCAACTAGAAAGTACTCACCCTACCAAGACCAGAAGGGTGCCGATAAAGCATCCAATTAGCTAGTATTGACATCAATGACAAAACATCAATGCAACACATAATCAATTCCTCCAAATGGCCAACAATCTCCCCCTTTGGCATTGATGGCAACACTAGATGTGAAAAACATCTAAGTACCAATAAATTCCAAACAAATCTCCCCCATTGGAAGACATCCAACAATCTCCCATTCAGAGATATAGCAATGAAGTTCTCAAAAAAATACCAAACTCCCCCTGTGAATAATATCTTTGTAAAGCTTTGAATTATACATATATCTCTCCCCTTGATGCATACAACTCCTTAAGTTTTTCCTTTTCACATCAATATATCTCCCCCTTTGACATTAATGGTAGAAATATGATAAAAAAAAAATCAAAGAAAAAATATAAACCATTGAATGATAAAGATGACTAGTCTCCCTGAGTAGTAGCATCCCCACATCAGTGCCAGAATGAAAAATATCCTTGATAATGCATACAAGACTGATGCCAAGCCACATCAATCAAGTCTCTATCGGAGGGGTATAAACTCCAAGTCTATCTCTCAGGTACTCAAACGGTTCTTTAGGCAAAGGTTTAGTGAAGATATCTACAATCGTCTCTTTAGTGTTCACATAAACCAATTTAACTTTATTAGCTTTCACCTTTTCCTTCAAAAAGTTATACTTGATAGATATGTGCTTTGTCATGGAATGAAATATTGGATTCTTTGATATGTCAATAGTAGTAGAGCTATCACAATTAATAACCACTAGTACATTACAATCCACGTTTATATCCTTCAACATTTTCTTCATCCATAAAACTTGTGTGCAGTTAGTAGGAGCAGCAACATACTCAAATTCAGCAGTAGATAAAGAAGTACATGATTGCTTCTTGCTGATCCATGAAACCAAGTTTTATCCAAGAAAGAAATCTCCAGAAGAAGTACTTTTCTAGTCATCAACATCTCCAGCCCAATCAACATCTATAAATGCACATAAAGTAAAGTCATCATCCTTAGGTACCATAAACCATATTCTGATGTACCTTGTAAGTATCTAATAATCCTTTTCACCACACTCTCATGATTGTTTGTAGAATCACTCTAAAATATTGATACAATACAAACAACATTCATTATGTCAGGCCCAGTCTAAGTCAAATAAAGAAGACCTCCAATCATAGGTTTTTCTCTTGTAGGATTCACCGATGCAGAAACATCTTTTCTTGTCAATTTCTCACTTGTAACCATAGGAGTACTTACCGGTTTGGAATCTCCCATACCAAATTTCTTCAACAATTCCCTAGCATACTTAGTTTGACAGATGAAAATACTTTTGTCTGTCTGAGTAATCTGCAAACCTAAGAAAAATTTCATTTCACCAATCATAGATATTTCAAATTCTTTCTCCATATTCTTAGAAAATTCCATGCATAAATTATCTTCACCTCCAAAAATAATGTCATCAACAAATACTTTAATAATTAGTATTTCATCATTAGTAATTTTATAATATAAATTATTATCAGCATTACCCTTATCAAAACCAATCTTCAAAAGATATTTATCCAACCTTGCATACCAAGCTCTAGGTGCTTGTTTCAATCCATATAAAGCTTTCCTTAACCTGCAAACCATATTTGTATCATCTGATAGTGAAAAACCATCAGGTTGCTCAATATAAACTTCCACATCAAGATCCCCATTCAAAAATGCACATTTAACATCCATCTGATAAACCTTGTAGTTCTTATGAGAAGCATAGGCAAGAAATAATCTTACAACTTCAATCCTAGCTACCGGTGCAAAAGTCTCTCCATAACCAATTCGTTTCTTCTGAGAATAACCTTTAAAAACCAATCTAGACTTATTCCTTATAACGTGACCATCCTAATTCAATTTATTCCTAAAAACCCATTTAGTTCCAATAACATTCTTATTTTTAGACTGGGGAACCAAAGTCCATGTGTTATTTTTCTCAATCTGATCTAATTTTTCTTCCATAGCTTTGAAGCAATATTCATTTACATGCATCAATTACTAATACCAGTTCAACTTGTGAAATTAAACATACCTCATTAGTTTCTAGTCTTCTTCTTGTGATCACTCCATTGTTCTTATCCCCAATTATATGATCTCCTAAATGATTCAATCTCACATACCTAGGAGTCTTCTGACTCTGTATTCCTCTTCCTGGTTCTTTAGTTACTGTAGAATTTTCTGATACTACCGGAGTAACTGGTTCAACACTTTGTTCCAGTAAAGGTGCTACTGATTTAGATATAATCATTTCCACTATCATTTCCTTCTCATAAACTTTGTTTTGACCTCTATTCAGCTCATCCACTTTGACATTAGCACTCTCCACTATTCTCTACAATCTCTTGTTATAACATCTATATGCTTTGCTTTCATTAGAATAACCAATAAATATGCCTTCATCACATCTAGTATCAAATTTTCCAATGATATCCTCTCTCGTGATATAGTAATTACTACTGAAGATTCTGAAATACTTAACTGTACAGGTGTATCACCAAACCATAATTCATAAGGTGTCTTGTCAGTTTCTCCTTTGATATGTACTGTGTTAAATGTATAAACCATTATGCTCACTACTTCTCTCCAGTAGATATGAGGTAGACTAGCTTCCATCATCATTATTCTAGCAAAATCCAAGATAGTTTTGTTCTTCCTTTCCATAACTCCATTCTGTTGAGATGTCCAGGGAGCAGAAAATTGTCTTCTTATACCATGCTTCTCACAAAAGTTATTAAACTCACCGGATGTGAATTCTCCACCATGATCTGAACTCAAAAATTTTATCTTTAATCCTATCTAAGTTTCCACTTTAGCCTTAAAGATTTTAAACTTTTCAAATGCTTCAGATTTTTCTTATAGAAAAGTAACACATATCATTCTAGAATAATCATCAGTGGTTAGCATGAAATATCTATCACCTTGAAAACTTTTAACTCTAGTAGGGCCACACAAATTAGTATGAATAAGATCAAGAACATCATTTGGTTTATCTTGTATACTCCTAAAAGAGGTTTTGACCTATTTACCCATTTCACATTCTTTACATACCAGATTATAGGGCTTCACAATCTTAGGTATATCTCTAACTACATTAGTTGAACTGATCTTCACAATACAATCAAAATTCACATGACACAACCTTTTATGCCATAGCCAACTCTCATAAATCTGTGTAGCCAAACATGTCTTCTCATCGGATTTCAAATCAAATATATTACCCTTTGTCTCCATACCAGTTGCAATCTCCAAACTAGATTTGGTAATGATTTTGCATTTTCCATCCTTGAACTATAGTTGAAATCCCTTATCAACCAATTGTCCTACACTCAACAGATTATGCCTTAAACCTTCAACACAATAAACATTATTATTATTGTTCTTACCATCCAATGATATAGTTCCTTTTCCTTTGATCATACATGCTTTGTCATCTCCATATCTACCCAGACTGCTATCAAATTCTTGCAAAGATAGAAACTTACCTTTATCTCCACTCATATGATGTGAACAACCACTATCAATCACTCATTCATCCTTGTATTCAATTTTAGAAGAAAGTGCCTTCTCTTCAGGTACATTCTCTTCCAGTGCCAGAAAATCTTCCTTGATAGCTAGGAACACCCATTCCTTTCCATTGCCAGAACCACTACTAGAGTCTTCTGCTGATTCATCATCAGAATTAGTAATGCCTTCCTCATCCGCTATGTAGCATGATTTATCTCTATTTTTCCTGTACTTATACTTGCTCTAATATCCAAGGTTAGGATTAAAAGATCTTTTAACTCTTTCTTCAAATCTTGAATTCCTTTCAGGACATCTAGATGCAAAATGACCAATCTTATTACATGCAAAATATTTAAAAGGTTTTTTTCCTTCATACTTACTTCCTATCGGTCCTTTAGGTACTCTTCTAGAAAATAGTGCTTCAAGTTGTTCAAACTCTTCATCTTCTCTCTTCATATCATCCAATTCCTTTGCATACAAATCTTTCCAATATTTCTTACCGGTTGATGATGCAAATGCATGAAAAGTCAGTTCACACTTCATAGCTCCAGAAGGTTCGAATTCTTCAAGCTCAAAAGAAGATAATTACCCAACCAAGGTATCTATGTTGACATATGTATTAGCCACTATTTTCAACTCATTGATACTAGTAGCCTTCATCTTGTAAACCGGTGGTAGGGCTCTCAAAACTTTAGAAACTATTTCATCTTCACTCAGAGTTCCACCACAACATTGAATTCCCATAACAATCTCATTTACTCTTTCCATGAATACAGTAATCCTTTCATCTTCTTCCATCTTCAAGTTTTCATATCACCCGATAACCATGAAGTTTAGCAATCTTTACTGTAAGGTCACCTTCATTAAGAGTCTCCAACTTATCCCATATAGCCTTTCTAGATGATTTCTCAGTTAATTCCATTATTTGATGATCAGAAAGTGCACACAAGAGGGCTTCTCTTTCTCTACAATCATTATCAAGCTCCTTATCCAAGTTTGTTAGAGGATTGCCAGATGTCAGATTATGAGGTGTGACACCATTCTGTGTGATCTCCCAAATCTCCTTGCCAAGACATCTTAGATGAGTCTCCATATGAATCTTCCATACTATGTAATTTGTTCCATCAAGGCTAGGAATATCTCCCTAAAAAATAGAACAAGATGAACTTTAATTGTTAGTCGCACTGTTAAGATTTCTATAGAGAGGACCAAAGCTCTGATACCAGTTGTTAGATAGTTCAAATAACCGGAAGACAACTAAGAGGGGGGGGTGAATCAATTATCATTGATTGCCAGAACCTTAACAAATTAAAACTTCAATACCAGAAACTAAAACATTAATACTAAACCAAATACCGAAATAAAAATTAAACTAATTAAGTAGCAACAGTAATTAGAGAATGATTACCATCCATATGACACCAAGATTTATACATGGAAAACCTGGTAAAGTGAAAAACCACTATGGGAAGCCTACCCACAATAAGATAATACTTTTGTAGTAAGTTTGTGAATTACAATTGGGGGGCCTGCACTTGTAGGAAGGCCAACAGCCTAGAGCACACTGCTCATCACAAATGGAGTCTCATTGACTACATAAAAATCCAGACTACAATCCAGAGAAGTGTTGAACTGCAATAGATAGTAACTTTTATGCTTGAGTATAGTTCCGGTTAAGCTGAATACCAGAGGACTAAATCCTCTTACATAAACCCAATTCAATATCCAATGATCGACCAAATCCTCTACCTGAATGATATTGCATTATTCACACATTACATATCCATATCCCATTCCCATAACCATGATGATCTACAATGAGATCTTACATCATATATATACAAACCCTCGACCATAAACAATCAGGCCAGCCTCTAGGCAATAAACCAATTATAAAATTACAAAATATGTCGGCCTTAGACTAGACAAACAATATTTAGCATATAAGATATCCTATAAATGTATCGAGAAGTCCAATCCACATGCTTCATTAAATAGATCCATAACCTAGGTCAACCGGGACCCAATATAGGTCCATACGCTAAAGAAATGATCTTCATCCACCAAGTCTCAAACATGATCACCAACAGCATCCTAAAACTCCACTAGAAGCTGCACCAATACCACTTATGAATATCATCAAAATCTCTATCCGTAAAACCCTCATTGGAACCGCAAGTCAAGCTTCCAAGGAAACAGGATAGCATCCAATCACCAGACCAAAACCAACTAACTGAATATGAACATGAGTATCATGAATAAGCCAATTCCATAACCAAACCATATTAGAGCCTACTGGATCATGTTGGATCCAAACCAACTAGAAACTCCTCACCCTACTAGGACCAGAAGGGTGCTAGTAAATCATCCAAATAGCTAGTGTTGACATCAATGACAAAACATAAATGCAACACATTATCAATTCCTCCAAATGGCCCACAATAACAACATGAGGATTAACTCACACTATATGAAACTTGTTAATACAATATTTTTTTTAGGACCCACTTATCAAAGGAAGCTCACTACCTTAGGGCATGATACAAAGGACAAGATAAGAATATGCACTACCTCCTAGCAAGATCCATGAAGATTTTAATGAATAATATAAATTGAACTATTATAGAAGAAGCATTTAAATTAAGCTAATGTTATAGTCCTCTTTTGTAGGATAGTCAGTTTGTTGTACTAATTCAGTACACTTCATACTCAACTAAAATATCACTATTATATTTTACAAATATAAACACAAAAATATCAATTAGGTTGCCACAACTAAGACTTAAAAATGAGACGTATGTCTATGATAGGCTGGCTCCAAACATATGTATTAACCAAAAAATTAGGTTTTAGATCAACTTAAGGCATAGGTAAACCCCAAACACATATTAACACATCATTTGAAGCAATATAATATGTCCAATTTAAGCACACATGAAGGAGCTCATCATGTAGGCTCAAATATCATTATTTCTTGTCAAAACTATTAATTATTTGCCTCCAAACCATTGGGAAGAAACCAAAATCATCATATAGACCAAAATAGAGGCATGTAGATCATCTACAACCTCTCTAAAAAATATTTTGTGAAGAAATCAATCTTCAATTTCTAGCACACAATAGTAATCCTTCTAAACTACAAGAAACAAGACAGACTAGTACACATCAACACAATGAATAATACACGGTGGAGCACCATTTAACTTGAAACTCATATCACTAAACCCTTATACCTTCTTGAAAATATTCCTAAAATTGGACAACCATTCCAATCATTGCAGAAGAATGTAGAGCATTCTAATTATTCAATGGAGACACATTACACTATCAAACTATGATTGAAAGAACAAACACTTATAGCTTCTATTGTAGAAGTGATTAGGAAATGGAATCCTAGAAGTGGGCTCCTAATGCACTACATATAAAAATCACAAAAATGTACAAATAAAAGACGCAATGTGGTAAAATGTGGACCAAATTAGTAACTTGTATAGTTGTGAAAATACATTATTCAACACTTAGATAGATCTTCTTTATCAACCAAATATGAAACATAACTAATGTCACTCAACTGACTCCAGGACATGTAGTCACCAACTATTATAACTACATGAACATTACAAAGCATATTTAGTAAAGTATTACCATATACTTACCAATCATTTGGAAAGATAGTATACCATGGATACACATACATAACCTCTAGACTATCTTCCTTACTAGTCTCAAGAAACTAACTGAGTTAGAGGCACAACTACTCTCAAATATAGCTCACCCATAATGTAAATTCATGACAATGCCCTACAATACATATTCTATTAATCTCCTCAATGACAACAAATATTTCTAAACATCAGGTTGATATCAATCATAACACATATTGCCAAAAATATCCCCCTTTTTGTCAGTGATGACAACTCATATATATCTACAAATATTCTACTTCTGTACAAACTCCCATTTTAACAGATAGCCATCTATATACATTCTTTCTCTCTTTATTTGTGTTCTCTTTAGTATATGGTATCTATCTAGTATCTATCCACCTTTGACATCAAGAACAAAAGACACCAACCAAAACTACCTCGAATAGTGTGTATTCATTACATAATTATCCCACTTAGGTAAATATCCCTTAAAAGTTTATACTATATACGTGAAGTCTTATAAAATTGTACTACAAACCTCTGAAAACTATACAACCATAACATTTCCTCCTCTATAACTTCGTAACTCCCTTAGAAGGAAAATAAATTTATGCATTACTGTGAGATGTAAAAGAGGTAAATCCCAAATTTCCATAGTTGGAGGAGGATATTTTTCTGGTACTCAACCTGTATATAACTCTTCAACAACCTCAACATTATCCAAAAATTTTATCTTCCGCTCTATCTACTTCTCTTCTCCCAAAATATGAGATAAAGAAGGCAACCTTAATTTCACTACTTCTCTCAATAGACTAAATGACTTCTTGATTTTTTAGATGCTCCTGCAACAAAGATAGTTGCAAATGAAGTTTCTCCACTTGAGCCCTAATGGAGCCATCCTTATCCTTAGTCAAATCATAGGTTTTAGACAGCTAAAAGATTTGAGAGTCAATAGAGTCATTATATCTATTGATTGTCTTTATATAATTTTGCCACATTAAATAAAATTGGTAAAGACTCCCACCTTCATTAATACCATACTAAAATTCCTTTAATTTATTTTATATTTTTTTTTGTGCATTGACACACAGATCAAACACTTATGCCATTCTCTTATCATTAAAATTTTATAAATCTTCTTGGTCTACTTTCTTCTCAATGTGTTATGAATTATCCTTTAAAAAAACCATTAGAAACCTCAACTTTTGTTCTAGAGCTAAGGATGAATCAATATTTACCTTTGATAAGCCCTTCTTTATTAAACTATCATTGCATCATCAATTTAACTTGATTTCTTCACACATACCTATAGTATCCCTCTTGTAGCTCATTCATTTGGGATGTTACCTAATTGAAATTTTGGAGAGAGAAAATATTTGACCAATCTCTTTATCCCTCATGTGTAGGAAGCTTCAATAGTTGTGGTGTCAACATAAGTTGAAAATGCATCTATAGACCCAATAGGTCTTTGAAGGAATCAAATGGTCGCTTACCAATATCTTGATTACTTGAAGAATCTTCTTTCTTCTTATCTATCTTTTCAACCTCGTACTAAATATTCTTAGGATTATTCTTTTCCTTCTCTTCTCCTACAATCTCTATATTCTGTCAATACCTATATTATCCTCAGCACCAACATTCCTTGTATCCTTAAAAATGTTGTTTTCCATATTTTCATTTGTATTCCCTAGAGGAAGGACATTCTCTTCACATCCTTGCATACTCCTTGTGCATATGTATCAGAATTCTTAAGAGGGGGATGCAATGAAGTTATGAAGCATAGCAACTTCCTACACTAACTTTGAGAGGAGATTAATACAAAAACTTTTATAGATCCTTACAATTAATATAGAAAAATAATAGAAATAAACATTAACATCATGCATACCAAAACACAATGATTTATGTGGGAAAAACTATTCCAAGAGAAAAACCCCATACTCCAAAGCCACTCAATATATTATTTAGAAAGCAATAGTATATTATAATATAATTGCAAAGCAATATTTTCATAGGAGTAGCACCAACTAAAGATTCAAAGGTAGTTGAATAGCTATAAGACTCTTATACTCAACTTCCATCTCCACACCTCATATGTAGGAGATACAATGCATGAAATCATCAAATGATATTACAAAATCATGGGCTAAAACCACCCAATAAAGTCACACCCATCTTATATTGAATCCCAGAAGGCCTATGATGTATCAAAACACACATCAACATGTGTGCCTCCCTTTTACAGCTCATTTATGTGTCTGATGCATTTTAATATTTCCTACTTTAGGAGCCCATAACTTCAAGGTGTTTGATTAAGGAGCCACTGAAGCATCATAAATCTCTTGACATGCCTTGTCAAGCTAGAACCAATTACACTAGTTATTAACACTTTTGGGTCATTTTGGAGCCTCTAAAGCCCTCAAAATTGACTCTAAAACTTTCATTCACAAGTTTCAAAAATGAAAACTTTAATATCTTCAAATCTAGACATGATCTTTGAACGAAAAATTTATTAAAATTGTTATGTAAAAAATTGAAACATTTGGGAAATTTTTTTAGAAAAATTAGTATGTTAGACACAATGTGCCACTGAGAGGTGGGGTGAATCAGTGGTTTCAAAACTTTTCCCGTTAACTATCCTATGTGTGTATGTCGATTATCAGATCTAATAGAAAGTAGACTTACCAGTAAATTGAGAGACCAACACAAAATAAAACACACACAGGGGCACATCTCATAACACCAGTATATACAAGGAAAACCCCAAATGGAAAAGAAAACCTTGTCAAGAAATGCTACTTGAGACTACTGCTCCAATCCATCCTCAAAATTAAACTCTGATTACAATGTTTAGGGAACCAACCCAAGAATGACTCGCCCCTAGTTTAGGGCACCAACCCAAGGAGCACCAACCCCTAATTTAGGGAACCAACCCAAGGAGCAACAACCAAGTTGCAAGGAGCTCCAACTCAATGAACCTTAATGAACATAATTAATTATAAAATTAAAAGCCTAGTTACATATGAGCTTTGTAAAAATTCTACAAATCTCTTCATTGGTTCTCCTCACTCCAATTCTCTATCGATTTTTTGCTCACCTCTTAGTTGCAACTCTATTTCTTGATACAACTTACTCTAAGTTGCACAATCACTAGTTTAATATCTCCTTGTTCTTTGTCGGTTCAGCTATATGTCGATTCTCTCTTCTCTCTGCTACACTCCTCGTCTCCACCACTAGTCTTGACAACTTATTCAAATGTCTATCATATGATTCATTCTAGTTCTTTGCTTTCCTTCTTTGTAACTCTTCTCTATCGATTATGTTACTACTGGTTTACTCCTCTGTCAGACTCAATAACTAACTACTGGTTGCCTCACTGATGCCGGTTGAACCCTTCAACCTAATTCACTCTTTCTCACACCCATTCTCTTCTTAGATTATCTTTTTCACAGTTGACTGATTTCTCCTCTCACATGCAGCAACACTCTCTTATTTAGTGGCAACCTACATTGATTTTGGTTTTCATATTTATAAATTGGTTTTCCCACCGAAAACTAATTGAAACTTTAGGAAGTTAGGGTTTCTTCTTTGACCCTGAGGCATACTAAATCCAATCAGATCTAATCTCCTTGATTGATGAATTGCAACTCATCAATCAATCCCGCCATTGTCATGCTTTCCAAATTACACCTTCCTCATTTAGCAACCTACTTTTAATCTGTCAGTTGATTTCTTGGTCGATCACCAAGACTAGCTTGGCGGTTTCCTTCACCTACCTCGATATGCTCAAACAATTTGTTCTAGATCTCTATTATCTGTTTGACCCCAAGCTACAAACCTCTACTACACATCCTGTGAATCACACAGTCAACATAAATGTCGACTTGCCACAATCTACCTCGTGGATAGACACTTCACCGACCTACTGATGCGTACCACCTCAACTCCTTGTGGCCACTTTATTGACATCCACCATTTCTAGATCATTTATGTCAGTCTAGACAAGATCACCAACCAACTCCATTACCGGGTTCTTTTACCGACTCACTAACCCTGTCGGTTATACCCTAACCAATTTGCCATCACATTGCACTTGGAATCTCTTTCGCTGGAACATTCAATCGGTCAACACATATATCACTCCACCACATGCTCATCTTCATCAGGAGGGAGCACACCACTTAGCCTCTTTGCACTCTTACTGATTCTCATACTTACTGGTAGGCACCCTCGATGACACCATGTCATCAACCTTCAAGTGTTTCCATATGAGGCATTTGTATACCAGTTGCACTCTCTACTTGCAACTTCTCAACCTTGCCTTCTTAATCATTAGCCCAGAACATATCTCAACCAGTTTGTCAAAGTGACAAACCCATCACTTCTTTACTCTTCTTTCTTTGTCCTAGTAGCAAATTATGTCATCACATGTTGATCATGTCCACATCCCCAATCCCATGCACTTAAGGCAACTTGTTTCATCTGTTCATCTGGTGTGAGCCTTCAATCACCTGCCTTCTACTCTTCTCTTTTATCTCGGTGGACTATGATGCATTTCATGCATAATACGAGATAAGCTGCACTTACCAATGGGAGTAGATCCATGTCATTTTCATTGTTCAATGTACCAATGTGGTTTCCCTGTTTGAGAAGCATATCTTTAAATAGGCACATGTGATCCAGTGACTTGTGCATGCATCTCCTTTGGTTTTGATGTGATTCTTGATAACATTATGCCTCTTCATCACAATCAAAATCCAAGCATCTTTCTCACCCTTCTTATACACTAGTCATAAGCTTTCCATTTGGCAACTACTATGATCCATGGATTCTCACACATGTAGTATGTGGTATACTACAGAATCTCTCTCCCCCTATGACAACAATGGCAAAGGGTACTGCCATGATTTCTTTCCTCCTTATATCTATTGGGAACTAACAAATATTTTTCTCCCTTTTTTCTCTATCGGATGTATCTTTCTCCTTCAACAATCATTTGTTACATCTTCTCAAGTGACAACACTTGAGATGGAGGGCTTGACCAAAATATGACACCACTTTTCTCAGCAACCAAGTGTATATGCAAATTGGAACCCTAATGCATATGCAAGACTAAAACTATTTTAAGACCTATGTGTCAGTGAATACAACATTCCTTTCTATCAGACTACAACTCTCCCATCTGATATCAATTGATCCTTAGAATCAAATGTGATTTTATTATGAGTGCCACCAATTGGGAAAGTAGATACCCTTAATCATGAAATTCTCTTGGGTATTCCTACAATAATTTTCACCATTTGTAGTTGAGGTAGCTAGTACCCTCACAAGTTCAAGTATGTCGGTTCAGTATTATGAACCCTTTGAACTCCCCCTAAGTCACATATCTCAGGTCCTTATTTGCCTTTCAGGTACAAAACCGAAGCTCCAATATTCACCATATATCAGTTGAGCTATGCAAATATGATCATCGGATGATCTTTCAGCTCCATCATATCTACCATAGCCTATGACATGATCCTGGATGTACATAATATCATAAAATGTCATCATCATGCCATGAATCAAACTGGTTAGCCCTCAAAGGATGCATGCATACATAATCAACAACTAGGCCATCATATGTCATTCAGGTCTTTTCCAATACCACCTGAGACATAACTTCCTCATTCCATGCTACTGGAGCTAATGTAATGATATTGAACCTCAATGTCTTACATAACCTGCAAGAACTTGTTAGCATCCATACCAGTAACATCTTGCACATATCGGTTTCCTGTACCGATCCATCATCACTACCAGAGCACCTTCCTATAACTCTTAACATCTTATGTCAATTTGCATCTAATTCCAATTGAAAATTTGCCATCCATTGACACATGCAGAAGTGATCCATCTTTGATCTATAGGTGTGTAGCCAAGGCAGCCACTACACACACCATCTCATTTTCTTCCTTTATACTGGTAACAACTTGTTCTTCCACGTGTCTTTATTCACTAAGGGGTTGAATGATAAGGTTAGTGTACTGCTCCCCCTAAGGTCCTGTATCTCTTTTAAGCATAGTTCATTGAATGCACAGTGTCGATCCAAGGTCCTACTCTCCTCTTTCTTCCTCCATACTACATGACTACACTTTTCTTCCCTTTTTTAGTCTTAGGAGCAGGTCTTGCCTTTTTTTTCTGATTGGTCTTTACATTTTTGGATTTTGCATCATAAGTGGAAGTAGTGCTATAGTAGCACACAACATCCATGCCAACCTCATGATTAGGGAAACTTCTAACATGTTGGTTTTACCAGACTTCTTCCGGTCATGCTATTGTGATCGACTATCAGAACCAGTGGTTCTCTTGATCTTGTAGGAACATTTCTCCTTTGGTTCCATACAGGCCTTTGACCTCCATATTCTCTATATCCATTTCTATGTTAAGCATAGTTGCTATGCCAGCTTCCATGTGATTGCAAGTCCTTCTTTCTGCATTCAAACCCTCTATGGCCAAATCCATTGCAGTTATAACAAACACCATTTGCATAACTAGGAGAGGAAATATGTGTGTTTCTACTCTTTGATACATTCTTCTCATATGCGTGATTTCTATGAGATCCTAGATTATTCCTTCTAGATCCCTTTCTACATTCTTCTTTCCTATGGCCATGACCATTGCATGCAAACCAATAACTAGAGAAGGAAGGTTTATAACTTACAAACTTATAATGCCATGCACGGGGAGATCTTACTGGTCTGGCATCTCCATTTCTGCTTCTCTGGGGATGGATCCTAGGTTGTTCATTCTCTGTAGCTCTTCCATTTGATCTCTTCTTTTCCCACACTTGCTTTGTCCTGTGGGTGGTAGAATTTCCGTGTCCTCTACCGGGAGAATATCTTCTTTTTTGTATTCTCCCATCTTCCTTTTTCCTTGGGGATCTGCATTGTTCCTCCCTCTTGCAACATCAGTCTTCATCCTTGTCTGCATGTCTTCACCAGTTGTGGTTAGATCAACCTTCTTTCATGGAGCATCTCTAACTGTGAAGGTCTGTCCCTTGTTGTCCCCATTTGAGGAGAAACAGAATGTCATTCTGGGGGATAATCTTGCTGGTGGATAATTCACCGACACCTTTTCCTAAGCCTCTGGTATCCTTGGCATGCTTTTTCTTTTTCAACATTTTTTCCAAGGTGTCACTAGTGCCATCAAATCAGATTCTCACCTTGAGCTCATCCTGATAGTTCTCAAGGTCATTTTGGAGAATCTCCATTTCTCCTACCAGCTACTAATTTATTCTTTATCTTTTACTTCTAGCTTAGATGCTAGATCTTTACACCGACACTCCTTGGTGTCATCTTGTTGAGTCTTTAATTCTGAGACACATTTTTTAGATTCTTCAAGGTATTTTATCAACTGGTTTTGTTCCATAATTGCAGCATTCTTCAATAACTTGTACTCATTCCTTACTCTACTAGGTTCTCCGAGTGCACTTACAAGTTCTCCTTCAAGATCAACTTATGCTTCTTCTTCTTCTTCCCCTTCACTATCATTGCCAAACACATCTTGCTAGTGGGAATGATCTCCATGATCATTCTCAAATATGTGTCTCTCATCTTCTGATTCTTGAGCCATGAAGGGGTGAGTTCCTTCTTCATCATGGTTGCAGCTGCTAATAGATCTATCTTCATCATCTGCAGATGCATGAGTTGCATTTCTCATCTTTTCTTCGCAAAGCGGTTTAGTAGTAGTAGGCTCATTTCCATAGAGATTTTTCAGTCTCTCCCATAACCTTTTTGTCAATTTGCACTTGTCCACCTGGGAAGAAACATCACCAGAGGGACCACTGAATACAACCTTCATGGCTTCTTCATTGCACCTAGATCTTCTTCCTGCTTCAAGGCCAGTGGGAGGATTGACATGACTAGGGCAGCCCTTTACTACAGATATCTAGACATCATACCCTAGAGAGGATAAGTGAAATTCCATTCTGCAACCAAATCGAATAGTTTGACCCATCAAATACTGGAGCTGGGATTGACACTAAATAGACCATTATGTCCTTAAGCCAGAATCTACCGAAGTTGGAGAAATCTTATCAACCGGGAACCTAGGATTTGATACCAATTGTTAGACATAATGTGCCACTGAGAGGGGGGGTGAATTAGAGGTTTACAAACTTTTCCTATTAATTGTTGTATGTGTGTATACCAGTTATCAGATCTAATAGAAAGTAGACTTACTAGTTAGATGAGAGACCGACACAAAAGCAATCACACATAATGGCACATCTCATAACACTAGTATATACGAGGAAAACCCAAGATGGGAAAAAAATCTCAGTGAGAAATGTTGCTAGAGACTACTGCACCAATCCAGCCTCACAATGAAACTTTGATTAAAATTTTTAGGGTACCAACCCCTGATTTAGGGCACCAACCCCTAATTTAGGGCACCAACCCAAGGAGAAACAACCCTTGCACCGAGCTCCATCTCAATGAACTTTAATGAACATAATCAATTACAAAATTAAAAGCCTTGTTACAAATGAGCTTTGTAATACTTCTGCAAATCTCTTTACCAGTTCTCCTCACTCCAATTCTTTGTCAGTTCTCTACTCACCTCTTAGCTACAACTCTATCTCCTAATGCAAATTACTCTTTGCTGCACAATCATTGATTTTGTATCTCCTTTTTCTTGGTCGGTTACCTCTCTGTCGGTTTTCTCCTCTCTACTACACTACTGCTCTCAACCACCACTCTTGACACCTTAATCAGATGTCTATCATCAGATTCTTGTTGGTTCTCTTCTTGCCTTCTCTGCAACCTTTTGCAACTCTTCTCTATTAGTTTTATCACTACTGGTTTACTCCTCTGTCAGACTCGATGGTTGACTATCGGTTGCCTCACATATGGCGGTTGAACCCTTCAACCTGATTCACTCTTTCTCTCACTCAATCTCTTATTAGATTATCTTTTTTGTACTTGACCAATTTCTCCTCTCACATACAGCAACACTCTCTCATTCAGTGGAAGCCTACATCAATTTTGGCTTACATATTTATAAACTGGTTTTCCCAACAAAAACTAATTCAAACTTCAGGTAGTTAGGGTTTCTTCTTTGACCCTGAGGCAAACTAAATCCAATTAGATCTTATAGATTCTGATCTCCTTGATTGATGAACTGCAACTCATCAATTAATCCTCCCATTGGCGTGCCTTCCAAAACATGCCTTTCTCATTTAGCAACTTGCTTTTAATCTGTTAGCTGATTTCTTGGTAAATCACCAAGAATAGCTTCACTATTTCCTTCACCTACCTCAATCTGCTCAAATAGTTTGATCTAGATCTCTATTGTTCATTTAACCCCAAGCCACAAACCTTTGCTATGCATCCCATGAATCACGCAGTCAACATAAAGGTCAACCTGCCGTCATCTACCTCACAGACAGACACTTCACCAACCTTCTCATGCATGCCACCCCAACTCCATGTGGCCACTTTATTAGCATCCAGCTTTGCTAGATCAGTTATGTCAGTGCAGACAAGATCACCGACCAACTCCATTACTGGGTTCTTCTACCGGCTCACTAACCCTGTTGGTTATACCCTAACCAGTTTGCCATCACCTTGCACTTGGCATTTCTTCTAGTGGAACACTCAACTGATCAACACATATATCACTCCACCACATGCTCATCTTCATTAGGAGGTAGCACACCACTTAGACTCTTTTCACTCTTACCGATTTTCATACTTACCAGTAGGCACCCTTGATGATACCATGTCATCAACCTTCAACTCTTTCCATTTGAGGCATCTGCATACTGGTTGCACTCTCTATTTGCATCTTCTCAACCTTGCCTTCTTCATCATCAACCCGGACCATATATTAACCAGTTTGTCAAAGTGACAAATCCATCACCTCTTTACTCTTCTTTCTCTTTCATGGTAGCACATCATGTCATCATATGTTGTTCCTATGGACATCCCTGATCTCATGCACTTAAGGAAACTTAGTGTTTCACCTATTCATCTGGTGTGAACCTTCAATCACCTGCCTTCTACACTTTTATCTTATCTCATTGGACTATGATGCATTTCATGCATAATAGGAGATAAGATCCACTTACCGGTGGGAGTGGATCCTTGTCATTTGCATTCTTCAATGTATCAATGTGGATTCCTTGTTTGAGTGGCATATCTTCAAACAAGCACATGTGATTTGGTTGGGCAACATTGATTGTCAGTCATCTCTTCAAATGGTGACTGCAACTTTATCCTATGAGATTCCTTTTGTTTGACATGTACACAACATACCGGTGACCTTTACATAGATCTCCTCTAGTGTTGATGTGATTCTTGATAACATTTTGCCTCTTCATCACAATCAACATCCAAGCATCTTGAACACCCTGATTGTACACTCGTCATCAGTTTTTTGGTTGGTAACTACTCACTGTCAACTCATCACTTACCATTTGACATCCTCTCCTTACCGATGATAGACTATATTGGTAACCTGCTAGACTAGTTGACTTCAATGACTGCCATCAATTATTTTCCCATACCGGTTGTCCATCTATACCTATTGACATCAATGACAACACAATTCCAACATTAGTGTTCATATGAAAACATACTAAAAAATGTCTTATGTCTATGCCAGGTGGATACACCATTTTTGTAATAGATGAGTCTCCTTATTTAGCTCAACTACACCACCTATCTTTGTCACAGAATCACCAAAGAAAACATATCAATGTATTTTATATTAGAAATTTCTTCCAAACCTTTATCACTAGGAGGAACCTGTTCTTCTATTATTACTTCTTCCTCCATCTCCTTTAGTATTCTTGTGGTAAATTCTTGTGTCTCTTTTTTCACTTGATCTTTCTATTCTTCTCTCGTGCTCATTATGGTGTTCAATCTCTTCTTTGTTATCAACTCGTATGATTGTATTTGTATGATGTTTTTGATCTCCTCCTCAAATAATACGGGTCTAAACTATCAAATAGCTTGTTCTCTTAATTTAGTTTCTAACTTCAATGATTCTTGTGTGTTTTCTGTTAGGTCCTCCACAAGGCTCCTATAAGTTGGTCAATTATATTAGTAAAGGTTAAATTAGTTTTCATCATGTACATTTTAATTTCTTTCTCTATAATCTCTTGACTGTATAATATCATGTCTAAATGTAGCTTCACTATTTCTTACAGTCCCATATAACATTTAGTTGTTTCATCTAGTGCCATATGACATTTAATTTCATTTAGGATGACATCTATTTTCAAGGTTTCTTGTTCAGGTGTCTCTTTAGGAGACTTCTTTACTTCTCACTTCACCTTTCATTTTCCTTATTATTTCTTTTTGAAATTCCTTCATCTTCCCCCTGACTTATTTTCTTTTCTCTTCTCATCATTTTAAAAGCCTTTATTTATTCTTCTTCTTCATCAACATTAACCATGTTTATGTTTTCTATCTTTTCTCGACCGTCTTTACCTTATCTTGTACAATTGTAGTAGATATCTTTTTGATTGCTTGTATTAATGTAGTTTTAGAAGGTGTAGGAAGTGTGGCAGTAATAGTTGAAGACCCTCATATTCTCCTTAGTGCTTGGGGTTATTGTGGGGCATCAACAGTAGCTCAAGATTCCTCAAAAGTACTTCTAGACTATATTCCTAACATCAAATCCTAATCACACTTGATTTTTTTAATCTTCTCATTCACCTTATTTTTTATTACATTATTCGATATTTTCTCATAAATACTAAACCTTTCAACAGTAGTGGCCTTAGGCTTGTTGACTAGTATATCAACATAAGCAACCCAATTTGATCCTAAAACCTTATATAGCAATTTTGAAATATATGAATTCTTAGGCTCAACAACCTCCATATAACAATTATCCTTGTTATCCATGAATGTAATGACTTCTTTATATCTTTTTACCACTTATGTAGGTATCTTATACATCATATGCATCTTACTTTGAAAGGTTTTAAAGAAACCCCAATAAGTTGCATCACTAACTTTCACATTTAGAAAGCTATGCATATTATATCTAATTTGTGAACCTATTGACGCATCTTTCCTCTAGACAATATTCCTAACACTAGGAAATTCTTTCATGAAACACAAAATTAAATAGATAATTAAAGAGACATACCATAATTGATAATTGTTTCCTTTATCTTGTTTAAATTCTCCATTAGTTGTTGCCTCAAAATCTCACAAAGATCAAAGTCTTTACCCTCTTTAACCATCTAGCATGTAGTATGAATAGTTGTTTCTCTTGCAGAACCCTCTCTATTAGAAAAATAAATATTATATGCTATGTCAATAGTGGCATACTAGACTCCCAAATCGATAATATAATTTGCATTCACTTCTCATTAATTCATTCATAATATCACATCATCACACACACATCCAAACTCCTTAAATATAAGATAGATCATCAAAAAACCTAATTGAGGGTTAGCCATAATTAGAATAAACAATATTACACAAAATAAGCCACCGATCAAAAAATGCTCATCGCGGTCCACTCCAGAAGAAAGAGGGGACTCATATACTTCACAATACATTTTTCCAAACAAAATCTAATGATCCACACATTGTAGTACATCATCCAAAGTTTCCATCAAATACAATGTGTAGAAAAATAATAGAACTCAGCAAATAGTCAACTAGAAGACATTTTCCAATGTAAAATATACCAAACAGATCTCCACACACCATGGTGAGACCCATAACAATATTCTATTTCATTCTCCAATACATATCCAAACCAAAAAGTATGATTCAAATAGGATAATCTAACTAGACATGTTGAAATATAATATAAATGTCCCAAACATAAATCAACATAACTCACTTGTGAAATAGAAACACCACTAGAGAACCACATTAGAAATACTACACAAACCACATAATCATGTCCACTAAAACACAACATAAAATTCCACATATCTAGAGGCCACCAAATAATATCTAGACCTAACTTCTGCAATCCTTGAACTATAACATCAATCAATCTACAATAATACATAATCATATGGGAACTGGAATTTATTCAGACAACCAAGTTTGATGTCAATAAAAACCATACAAACTCATATGAAACTCATATTTTCAACACCTCTCTCTTAATTCTTAATTCTCTCCATTTATTTCTCTCTCCCTTCCTCCCTCCCTAGCTCTCTCTCTCTCTCTAGTCTCTCAATAAACTCTGAGCAGAGAGAGAGAGAGAGAAGAGAGAGATTACTAAGGGGATAGAGATAGAGAGAGGGAGAGAAAGAGAGAGTGTGTGTCTTAAGTGGATAGAGAGAGAGAGAGTTTTAAGGGGATATAGAGAGAGAGGGAGAGTTTTTCTTAAGGGGATAGAGAGAGTGAGAGAGAGAGTGTGTGTGTCTCTTAAGGGAGGGAGATAGATAGATAGGTAGATAGAGAGAGAGAGAGAATCTTAAGGGTGGAGAGAGAATGAGGTCCTAATATGACATATTAGGTCATATTAGGACATAATAGGACCTATCATGACATAATAGGTACTATATTATGTCATTATATGTCCTATTATGACATAATAGGACCTATTATGACATAATAGGACCTAATATGTTGTAATAGGACCTATTATGTCATATTAGGAACTATTATGTCATGATAGGTCATATATGTCATGATAGGAACTATAATGACTTAATAGGTCCTATTATGTTGTAATAAGACCTATTATGTTGTATTAGGACCTATTATGTCCTAATAGGTCCTATTTTGACATAATAGGACCTAATATGATATAATAGGTCCTATTATCACACAATAGGTCCTAATATGATATAGTAAGACCTATTATGATATAATAAGTGTAAATATGATATAATAGGACTAGGTATTATGATGTAACAGGCCCTAATATGACGTAATAGGTCCTATTATGTTAAAATAGGTTCTATTATCACATAATAGATCCTAATATGACATAATAGGACCTATTATGTGATAATAGGACCTATTATGACATAATAGGTCCTATTATGACATAATAGGTCCTATTATGACATAATAGGTCCTAAGGGAGTCTTAAGGGGAGAGAGAGAGAGAGAGAGAGAGAGAGAGAGAGTCGTAAGAGGATTCTTAAGGGTAGAGAGAGAGTGAGGTCCTAAAATGATATAATAACTCCTATTATGTCAGAGTAGGACCTAATAGGAAATAATAGGACCTATTATTAAATAATAGCTCCTAATATGATATAGTAAAACCCAAAATATATCATAATAGGTCCTCATATGACATAATAGGTCCTAGATTATGGCATATTAGGACCTATTATGATATATTTTGGGTTTTACTATATCATATTAGGAGCTATTATTTAATAATAGGTCCTATTATTTCCTATTAGGAGCTATTATTTGATATTAGGACCTATTATGTCATAATAGGTCCTAATATCACATAATAGGTCTTAGAATATCTCATAATAGGTCCTATCATGACATAATATGACCTATCATGACATAATACGACCTATCATGTCATAATAGGACCTATCATGACATGTAATAGGACCTATCATGACATAATAGGACCTATCATGACATAATAGGTCCTAGTTTGTCATAATAGGACCTATCATGACATAATAGGTCCTATTATGGCATAATAAGACCTAATATGCAATAATAGGCCCTAATATGTCCTAATAGGACCTATCATGACATAATAGGTCCTATTATAACATAATAAGACATATTATGGCATAATAGTTATTTATCATAATAGGACCTATCATGACATAATAGGTCCTATTATGACATAATAAGACATATTATGGCATAATAGGTCCTTATTTATCATAATAGGACCTATATTATGATATAAAAGGTCCTATTATGTGATATTATGACTTATTATGCGATAATAGATCCTATTATGACATAATAGGACCTATTATTTTATAATAGGATCTATTATCACGTAATAAGTCCTCATATCACATAATAGACCTCCTAATATCACATAATAGGTCCTAAAGGGAGTCTTAAGGGTAGAGAGAGAGAGAGAGAGAGAGAGAGAGAGAGAGAGAGAGAGATAGACAGACAGAGAGAGACAAACAGAGAGTTAGGTCCTAATATGACATAAGAGGACCTATTATGATATAATAGGTCCTAATATGACAAAATAGGACCTATTATGTCATATTAGGGCCTATTAAGTCAAAATAGGTCCTATTATGTCATATTAGGACCTATTATGTGATAATATGACCTATTATGTCGTAATAGGACCTATTATGTCGTATTAGGACCTATTAGGATATAATAGGTTGTATTATTACATAATAGGTCCTAATATGACATAATGAGACCTATTATGACTTAATAGGCCCTAATACGACATAATAGGTCCTATTATGTCAAAATAGGTTGTATTATCACATAATAGGTTGTATTATCACATAATAGGTCATATTATCACATAATAGGACCTATTATGTGATATTAGGACCTATTATGACATAATAGGACCTATTGTGTGTGTGTGTGTGTGTGTGAGAGAGAGAGAGAGAGAGAGAGAGAGAGAGAGAGAGAGAGAGAGAGAGAGAGAGAGTTAATCTAATAGGAATAAAAGTATCTAGAGAGAGACTTAATATGAGAGACTAAAAGGAGAGAGAGAGAGAAAGAGGGAGATAAATATAAAAAATACTTAATTTAATCAATTAAAATAACTAAAATAGGGAGAGAGAGAGAGAGAGAGAGGGAGAATACTTATTATTTTTAATCACCTTCTATTTCTA
The DNA here is from genome assembly GCF_030272615.1 of Cryptomeria japonica. Taxonomy (NCBI): domain Eukaryota; kingdom Viridiplantae; phylum Streptophyta; class Pinopsida; order Cupressales; family Cupressaceae; genus Cryptomeria; species Cryptomeria japonica. The sequence goes on along the minus strand of NC_081415.1, from coordinate 512,885,639 downwards.
ATATATTTTATAATTTCATTAATTTAAGTGGGTTGGTGAATTACAAATGATAGAGATGCATACCTCTTTTTTTTGCATGATATCTAGCTAATTGTTCTTCATGACATCTTTGTTCCATTCTAGGTGAATTCTTTCGTAAAGCCTTTTTCACCCTTGTCCTTTTGTTTCTCATCTCCTTCCTTTAAAAATATGTCTTTTCAAAAATCCACAACAAAAAAAATAACTTAAAAATGTCTTCTTTGTAAAAAAATGCGAATTAATTTTCCAATTTGAGATGTAGAAAACGAAAAAAAAACATCTACATTTATATAGAGTTGTTCATAGCCTGAAAAAAAAAAGTATGACCAACTAGGGTTTCTATCGAATGTCGATAGTTAAAAAATGCCATGTTCGATAGAAAGTGGCAGTTACAACTAGTATTGATGATTTAAGGTTCAGTAGAAAGGGTGTTCGATTGAACCCCCTAGGTTCGATCGAACCCTCTTTCTATTGAACATATGTTCTATCGAAATTTCCTATTAGACGTCTCTCCCAAAAACCCTCCTAGTTTCTACAAAAATTTGGTCTTCGAAGCTCAATTTTGGTGCTCAAATGGATGAATTTTGACAAGTCGAAATAGATAGAATTAGTACTCAAAGTGAGATTTCCGATGATTATTATTTTATTATGTATTGAATTCATTAATATTTTTTATTTTTTGATTAACTAAACATAGGTTTCACCCCGAACATCAACATTTGAGTTCAATGCTTATGGAAAAATAGTAAAGTTCACTCAATCTGAAAACTATTTACGCACTAGGTATTGAAGTCCTCTTTTCGACAAAAAAAAATGATATTTGTTACATATACAACAAGTTATGTAATGTCAGATGGACATATGTGAAATTTACAATTAACTCAACTTCAAATCTTAATAAAATATAGAATATTGAAGATAATGTTATAGAACCAATTGAAAACACTAGATATGGATGTTACAAAACGGAATTCAAAATAATCACATTCATATCTATTATAGAAAAAAATTATGCTATATAGAGCGAGTATCACTCTTTAAAAATATCATTTAAAAAAAAAAACTAGTTTTTGAGGGAGATGAAAAACCAGAAGCAAATTGATTCCAAAAATAGTGAAAAAAATATTTTTAGAATTTTCATGCAAAATGACACAAATCACTAGTTCACATTATCTACAAATTCCTTACAGTTTAGTAGTAATAATTGTCTGAATCTATAGTTTTTTTTTCTGAAAAATGAATATTGCAGTGTCAAAGTTGGCAAAAAAGTGTAACCCACTATTGTGGGTTCACCCAAGGGTTGGTGTGTAAAGAGAAAGAGCAAACATATTGTATTGGTGAGAAAATTAGGGTTAGGGTTAAATTAAGATAATAAAATCATTAACAAGCCTAATTTACCAATAAATTAAGGAGGAGACCAATCTAATAGATCTAGCCTTGATAGACCAAGATTCTAATCACATTCCAAGCTCTTTTGATAGGACTCTTTCCTCATTAAATTGAATTGAATTTGAGTTGGTGAAGATTAGGGTAAAATAGGTGATTATTGAATTGATTTGGCAACAAAACTGAGCTATAGATGTTGTATAGAGACACCAACTTGGATCTGAGAAAAAATAAGATTTCATGGATCAGTTCCTAGAATTTTAACTTGATTTTTTCAGATGAAGTAGTATGAATTCACTACGATCCTCTGAATTTCTTGCCTCTAAAAGATAAACCAGTTCATCTTTGTGAATTATGGTGATCCTCCCAAATGCAGAACCGTAACTATTTCCTATAGACAAAAAGAAGGGGAAAATTAATGGGAATAGGGGTTTGCATAAGTCAAATCTTGGTTTAGCAATTAACCTTGAATAAAATAATGCAAACACTAAAATAAATGTTGGATAGATATACCCCAGATATAAAAGTAATAATGATGATATTTTTTTCTTTGAATGTAATCACAAATGTTGTATGAAATGGCATGACAAACACAAAACCCTAATCACACACATTCTTGCATAAGATTGGTGTAATTTTTCTCCACAATGGTTGGAGGATAAATATCTAGCCTTGAAGATCTTTGAAAATGCTTTATGACGAATGCTTCATGGATGCTTGTGTACGTCCCGGAGACAACTAAGAGGGGGGGGGTGTGAATTAGTTGTATAATAAATTCAAACCAAAAACTTATTAACCAACTTAATGCTTAATACCGGTAAATTAGTTAAGTATGCCAGTAGACAATGTTAATAGTAAATTGCTATATCGGTAAGAATTAATGCATGAAACATAAGTACAAAGTCATCCACAACACATGACACCAATATTTGTACGTGGAAACCCTGTAAGGGAAAAACCATGATGGGAAACCTTACCCACAATCAGATGATACTACTGCAGACAGTAAGTGTATAAGAGCGGTTTGCACATGCAGAAAGGCCAACAGCCTAGAGCTCACTGCTCAATCACAAATGGGAGTCACACTGACTACAGTTGGATGGTTAAATCCAATAAGAATGTACTGCACAAAATTGCATCTACATATGCTGAATTCAGTACCAGTGTAATGCTGATATGCTTCTACAAAAACCTAACTTCACCTTCAAATGATGTCTTCATGTATGCCTCTGCTTTATCTCACATATACTTTCACTTGAATCTTTTTCGCATTCCACACTTGATCTTACAAATAAGATCTTACATTTATACCATACCCTAAGACCAATTTTAGTAGGTCGGCTCTACAAAATATTACAATAAAAACATTTTACAAACAATACAATATCCGATGCAATAAATAATTGAATATGTCATCTTAATGCATTTACAGCAATAATAAATCATCTCCATAGCGTGCCATGCTAATCTGGAAAAGATAAACCTGCCGATGTAACCCTAGATAACCTGGACCTATTTGTCGGTAAAAGAAAATATGCAAATAAGAATATACCAATGATTATTACTTCAAAATAAAGTGTCCACATTATGTCTTCGACATTACCAAGTGTGTTCCATGTCATTCCAGGTACCGGTGAACATTATATCCTGTCGATTATTCATATACTAATAACTATTGCACAATTTATTTTTTGCCCATGAATGTTGTTGGATTTCCAAAGTAGGTGTATTTAGTAGGTGTTGACATCAATGACAAAACCATACCAAAATACCAGCAATCTCCCCCTTTGGCATTGATGGCAACACAAGATGGAAAAACCTTCAAAGTGCCAAAACATAAATGCCAAATGTAAAACCAACAATCTCCTCAAGGTGAAAATCTCTCCCCCTAGAAGCAACATGAGTTATTTGATGTTATCCTTGTGTAGGGGAAAAAGCAAGACTAGGTTAACATACCCTAATCCTACCTTTTGACACACATTACGGAATACGAAAGAGCCTAGAGATATCGTACAATTGGCTACTTCTTTTTGTGAAAGAGAGAGCCACGGGATATCTATTAGGATTTCTATTCCCTTGTTGAAATTGAAAGATAAAATGATGCAAGTTCAATCCCTAACCTCAAAATGCAAGTAGGAACTAATGACAAGATTGCAGAATTGAACTTAAATGATGGAAAGCTGTAAACACAAGGATAAGACAAGAATGAAAATGCGTACCCGGAGTTAAAATCTGACTGAAAATGTTCGGGATGGGGGCGCGGGTGCCACTGTCCTGATTCTGCCCCTGAAACTGCTCTGGAAACTGCTGTTTTTGCACTTTGGAAAAAGCTGTCAAAAATGCTGAAAATGCTGTCGGACCAGGGCGCCCAGCGCCCCTGTCCCAGGGACCAGGGTGCCCAGTAGGGACCAGGGCGCCCAGAAGGGACCAGGGCACCCAGCGCCCCTGTCCTGGTAGGACCAGGGCGCCCCACGCCCCTGTCCTGGTCTTTTTCTCTGAAATTTGGTGGGAAGGTCGGTCTCAGTCTGCTTCTCCCGGATCTGCAACCTGCGGCGTCGTCTGAGTCCCGAAACCTGCACTTATATCTGAAAAGGTGTTTGGGCGGCTATATAGGGTTTTGCCTTAGTCAAACCCCCGCTTCGGTGATTTCCACCTCCACAAATAGCCAAGTTGTATTGTAAAATGTATTGTGTGTGCAGACCTAGTGTGTGTGCAAGGTCCTTATATGCAAGAAAGCAAACTAGAGCAACCTAGAAAGTAAACCCTAATTGCTTGTAAATGATAATGTAAATGCTCTAAATCAAGATGCAAAGTGATCTAAAGCATGAATAAAGGATATATTGAAGCTTATGCAAAGACATGAAAACAACATGAAATCATACCCAACCCTCAAGGGAGGAGTACAAGCCAATCTTCAGTCGGTAATCTCCTATTGCTCTTCAATGTCTTCCAAGCCCTAAGTGAATGAATGAAATTGATGAATACTTGATAGATGGATGTTGAATGTTGTTGAAGTCTTCAAAGATCTGCTCTTTCGCTGCATATGAGGCCCTGAAAATCAAAAATCGGATCCTTTCAAATGAGGAAAGAGAGCTTTTATGTATGAAACCCTAGGTTGTAAATTCGTATTTTGGCCGACCTAGAGATTGAATGTCCCGCCAATTTCTTGGGGTTAAGCTTTATTTTATGATTGGATCGTGCTCCCAAAATTTCGGGAAAAATGTCCGGGACCATGTTGCACGGGCGCCATGGTCCTGACAACTTTTCACCAAATTTTCAGGGCCGTTAGATATGATGATTTTAGAGAGAATCCCAAAGTTACAGGTGATTTCGAGATGTTTTGACCCCTGAAATCAAGCCCCCAAGTTCAAAATAGGACCTAATTAGGGTTTTTGATTAAATGATGTATTGGAAGAATAAAATGAAAGGGGCACACTTTAATGAAAGGGCCCAAATTTATGATATGGGAGATGATAAAATAGGACCTTAGACCTAATTAATTTAATTAATTAAGTGCTAAAGGGGAAATGCAATGCAAAATGCAAAATGCGCCAAGGCGGGTGCTAAACTAGGTGTGAAATTGTACCACCCTAGCAAGTGCGTACAATTTACGACGCTACATTTAGCCCCCACTTTAGCAGTCATATGAACACTATGTGCATATGCAAGCTAAAGTACAAAAAAGTAAACATTATTTGAAAAAGGATATATCCATAAGTCTGTCGAACGAAGCCCCCAGCGGTATCTGCAGTACACAGTTAGGAACCGCACCCTACAAAACAGACGTTAGATCACAAAATCACCTAATGCTTACTAAGGAAGGTGATGAAAATTCGAGGGTAGTTATATGCCCCCCCCTGTTTCGGCTTGCTAATTTTAGTGAGTTGAAACAGGGTATCATGTTTACCTCTTCGAATTGTTAAAGAATATTGATGACAAATGCTCACAAAAAGATTTGATATGAGATCAAAAACTAATGGAGAATCATTTGGTAAGAAAGAGGACTAAATCTCAATTCCAACACGATAAAGAGTGTGAGGATTTGAGAGTTCTCTAACACAAGATGAAGGATGTACATGGAAACAAAATGCAAAGAGAAGAAAAAGAAAGGAAAAAAGGCATGAATACACACATTGGTGATCCATGAGTTAGACAAATATAACATCTTCTAGAATAAGACAAAGAAGAGAATAAGAATGCAATACTTCCTTCTTTTGCGAGGTGAAAGTGATTCTTAATGAAGGATGATGCTCCTTTTAACGCAATTAGGAGAGTGAATTCATTATAGATGTATTTTACCAAGTGCAAAAGAGGTTGTAGTCAAGGACTTACACCTCTTGTAAGAGAGAATCCTTGAACAAACAACAACAAATGCATACAAGGAATAAAATCAAGTAATAAAGTTCACACCATCCACGAAATAGGAAAAAAAGTGGATCCTTAGATAAAAATAAGGAAATATTATTGCCTCAATGAGAAGGACTTACACAATCTTCTAGGAAGAGATTTGGACATAAGCAAAAGAAGAGATATATGAAATCACTCTTGTCCCCATAGGAACAAGAAAATTAGGCTATTATGTTGCTTCAAAAAAATATGATTGCACTTGAAATTGTACCATCATGAATGACAATGAGCCCCCAGTAAATGAGCTACCAATGTCACATAATGATGAGCAACATAATAGCCATTAATGTTATTTAAAGACATGATAGATTGAATGAGGTATTTGAATATGACATGCTAAATGCTCAGCTATAAGTGAGATCAAAAACATGTATAAAATTGAAGAAGAAAAGTCACAAGAACTCTTAGAAGAGGGATGAGTGTAATTTATTAGAGCCTTATCCCTCGAGGAAAGGACTTTATGATGAATAGGAGATAAAGATTCATAAGTGGATTTAGAAATTTGAGGGGATTCATAAAGAGATTTGTTCATTGCCAAGATTTCCTTATGAGGGGAATGAGAGTTGATAGAAGTAGAAGATGATTTAGTTGAAGTGAGATCATCATCACTACTAAATATAGCATTCACATTGAGAGATGGTCTTTTAGATGCTTTAGTGCGTTTGCAGGGATTATAGCCAAGTCCAAAGGCATAATTGTGAAAATTAGTCTCTAGAGGAACTTTTATCCCTTGTTCATGAGCGCCACAACCATTTCCATGATACCCATGCTTAGCAAAAATGCAAAAACCACGACCATAATGATCAGCCATTTCAGGAAGAGAAGGTGGTTTTTCATAAGACAAAGAATCATACTCTTCATAATTAGAGGTGTGAGGAGAAGAAGTTTGAGAAGCGGCCACAAAATTATTGCTCATAGATTCAGGTAAGACTGATTGATCTCTAGTTTCTTCCTTCTTTTTACCTTTAAGATCTCTAGGAGGAACCCTATATTCACCTACAAAGGTGGGATTAAAATCAAGAGATCCCCAATCGTCTTCCGCGAGAACCTTCTCAGGATCAAAAGCCTTTTCATGTGTAGACTCAAGTCCAGAAGGATCTTCTTCAGGAGCTTTAGGCTCATCCAAAGAATTTTGATTATCAGAGGGTGATGATTCATCCATAGGTATCTTGTTTAATGAGTCATCACTAGAAGAGGAAGGCTTAGAAGAACTCCCTTTGGAAGTAGATGTTTGCAAACAAGCCTGAAGTTTAGTATCACCTATCAAGGTATATGTCTTATTGTTATAAATAAATTTAACTTGTCTATGCAATGTAGAGGGGACAACTTGCATACTGTGAATCCAGGGTCTCCCTAATAACAAGTTGTATGTTATATTTCCAGACATAACATGGATAGGAGTAGGCAAAGTAACAGGTCCCACTGTGACGGGTAAGGTGATAATACCTAATGAAGACTTAGCCACATTATCAAAGCCTCAAATGGGATGAGAGTCAGGCTCAATAAGGGATGTATCCACATTCATCTTATGCAATAGATTAATGCTACACACATTAAGGCCAGAGCCATTATCTACCAGTGTTCATCTTATAGCAGTGTCATTTATGATAACCACAATCATCAAGGGATCATATTGTTGTTGAATTTCACTAGTAGGCAACTCATCTTGGGTAAACACAATTTGAGCTTTAGGATTCATCACAGAGTTAACCAAAGACACTATATTACTAGATATATTAGGTGGAGGAACATTCAAATCTTTCAAGGCATCTTGTAACATTCCATGATAAACAGAAGAAGTTTGTATCAAATCCCAAAGAGATATCTTTTCCGGAGTAGTTTTAAGTTGTTCTATGAGATCATAGTCCTTACTAAGCATTTGTGAAATACGAGGCGCTTGAGGAAGAATAGGTTGGGAAAGAGGAAGTGAAGTGGGGATAACTGGAGGAGGACTAGGTTGCCTATTGTTTCTTGTGTTATAGGTATGAGCAACCGCTGATAACTCTCTCTAGTTAGTTGCTTAGCATACTCATAAGGGCTCTTAGAAGAATAACCACCTTGCACAGTAATAATGGGTTTCTTAGGAGTGCAAAAAGAATCATTAGCATAACCACCTTGAACCACTAAGATAGGCTTATTTAAAGGTTGAGAATTTTGAGAAGGACAAGCACCTTGGACAGTGAAGAGAGGTTTGTTAGGTGTCTCATTCACATGTATCAAATTGATTGAGGATGGTTTAGAGGAATGAACAAAAGTGTTGGAAGAATTATTGATAGTCTTCTCTTGCACTAAAATCTTATCACGGATTAAATCAATTTTAGGAGAGAGACAAGGGATAAGCATTGATGTTCTAGTAGGAAGAGGAAAGGTCATATCATCCTCTATCATCAAAGGATCTACATGGGGAATAAACTCTCTAGGAGAAGGATCAACACTACTCTCTAAAGTCTCACTTTTGAGAGGGAGATCTTTGAAAGAAATGTTAACCATCTTGCTTTGAACTAGGGTTTCCTTATGAGTAGAACCAAGTTGAGGAGAGGGAGATGCTTTATTTTTAGAGGGAGAATAATTGAGATTCAAGGAAGGGGAGAAACTATCAAGGGAGTTTCCAATCTTGATTTTATCCCCTTTGGCTAGGGGTAGAGAATAATCTATACCTTCTTCTAATGGTTCATCCCAAATAGTGAGGTTGTTGAAAGGAATGTTTAAAGTATTGTCAATTTCGGGAGAGGAGATAACATTGTTTATTAATTCTTCATCCTTAGGAGGGAAAGCATCAATAAATGTGTTAAACTCATCCTCTTTCCTCAAAATATGTTCAATATGATCTTTAGGGGAGAGAGAATTAAGGAAATTGCTTATTATTTCATCTTCTTTCTCTAAGGGATGCTTATGGGTAAGACAAACTTTAGGAGAAGGGTAAGCATTTATCATTAATTCATCATCTCTAGTGGGAATTTTGTTGGAAAAGGAAAGGTCATCACTAGGAAATGTAGGGATAATGTCATCTTCTTGCACACAAGGATCCTCATGAAGGGAGCAATTTTTAGGAGACACAAAGGCATCAAGGGCATCATCCCACAAAGCATGATCATATCTATTAAAAGGTTCATCTTTTGATTCAAAAGGAGATATTTCCTCATAGAGGGGATTATTGAACACAACCATGTTACTAGATTCAGTGGAAGAGTTGATAGGAATGTACCCTTGAGAGGAACCATTTGACTTATCTTTCTCATCACATCTAAATGGCATAGTAACAAGGTTTATGAGTTTTTGGTAAAATGAAGGTTTGGTATATTTAGGTTTCAAAAATTCATCTAAAGCTTCATCTAACTCATAATCATCACAAATATGATCATCTTGCAAATAAAAATCTAACATTTTGAAATTGCATAAAATTTAAACACACAATGCAAAGAAACACACTTTTTTTTTTTTTTAATGAAAATGAAATGAAAACACACTAAATCTAAATCTAGATCTAACAAATGCAATGCAAGAGGAAGCAATGATAGATTCACGTTGGGTTCACCAAAATGTGTAGGGGAAAAAGAGAGACTAGGTTAACATGCCCTAATCCTACCTTTTGACACACATTACGGAATACGAAAGAGCCTAGAGATATCGCACAATTGGCTACTTCTTTTTGTGAAAGAGAGAGCCACGGGATATCTATTAGGATTTCTATTCCCTTGTTGAAATTGAAAGATAAAATGATGCAAGTTCAATCCCTAACCTCAAAATGCAAGTAGGAACTAATGACAAGATTGCAGAATTGAACTTAAATGATGGAAAGCTGTAAACACAAGGATAAGACAAGAATGAAAATGCATACCCGGAGTTAAAATCTGACTGAAAATGTTCGGGATGGGGGCGCGGGCGCCACTGTCCTGATTCTGCCCCTGAAACTGCTCCGGAAACTGCTGTTTTTGCACTTTGGAAAAAGCTGTCAAAAATGCTGAAAATGGTGTCGGACCAGGGCGCCCAGCGCCCCTGTCCCAGGGACCAGGGTGCCCAGTAGGGACCAGGGCGCCCAGCGCCCCTGTCTTGGCAGGACCAGGGTGCCCCACGCCCCTGTCCTGGTCTTTTTCTCTGAAATTTGGTGGGAAGGTCGGTCTCAGTCTGCTTCTCCCGGATCTGCAACCTGCGGCGTCGTCCGAGTCCCGAAACCTGCACTTATATCTGAAAAGGTGTTTGGGTGGCTATATAGGGTTTTGCCTTAGTCAAACCCCCGCTTCGGTGATTTCCACCTCCACAAATAGCCAAGTTGTATTGTAAAATCTATTGTGTGTGCAGACCTAGTGTGTGTGCAAGGTCCTTAAATGCAAGAAAGAAAACTAGAGCAACCTAGAAAGTAAACCCTAATTGCTTGTAAATGATAATGTAAATGCTCTAAATCAAGATGCAAAGTGATCTAAAGCATGAATAAAGGATATATTGAAGCTTATGCAAAGACATGAAAACAACATGAAATCATACCCAACCCTCAAGGGAGGAGTACAAGCCAATCTTCAGTCGGTAATCTCCTATTGCTCTTCAATGTCTTCCAAGCCCTAAGTGAATGAATGAAATTGATGAATACTTGATAGATGGATGTTGAATGTTGTTGAAGTCTTCAAAGATCTGCTCTTTCGCTGCATATGAGGCCCTGAAAATCAAAAATCGGATCCTTTCAAATGAGGAAAGAGAGCTTTTATGTATGAAACCCTAGGTTGTAAATTCGTATTTTGGCCAACCTAGAGATTGAATGTCCCGCCAATTTCTTGGGGTTAAGCTTTATTTTATGATTGGATCGTGCTCCCAAAATTTCGGGAAAAATGTCCGGGACCATGTTGCACGGGCGCCATGGTCCTGACAACTTTTCACCAAATTTTTAGGGCCGTCAGATAGGATGATTTTAGAGAGAATCCTGAAGTTACAGGTCATTTCGAGATGTTTTGACCCCCGAAATCAAGCCCCCAAGTTCAAAATAGGACCTAATTAGGGTTTTTGATTAAATGATGTATTGGAAGAATAAAATGAAAGGGGCACACTTTAATGAAAGGGCCCAACTTTATGATATGGGAGATGATAAAATAGGACCTTAGACCTAATTAATTTAATTAATTAAGTGCTAAAGGGGAAATGCAATGCAAAATGCAAAATGCGCCAAGGCGGGTGCTAAACTAGGTGTGAAATTGTACCACCCTAGCAAGTGCGTACAATTTACGACGCTACAATCCTATACCAATTTTCACCATAGATATCTCTCCTCAATTGATAATGTGTTTTTCCATATATCTCTCCCCCTTTGACATCAAATGCCAAATCTACAAAATTTAAGTCCATACAGAAATACCAACTACTCCCCCTGAGAAGTAGCTTCCTCATCAAATACCAGAATAAAAGATTTGTCCATTTAATTCTGTCGGTTGTTGACAGTCATCAACTATCTAAGTCTCTACCGGTGGAGGTATGACTCCTAGCTGATCTCTGAGATACTCAAAAGTTTCCTTAGGCAAAGGTTTTGCTAAAATATCTACACGTTGTTCTTTAGTATTCACATAAACCAGTTTTATCTCCTTTTCTTCAACTTTTTCCCTTAGAAAATTCAGTTTGATAGAAACATGTTTTGTTTTAGAATGGAATACTGGATTCTTAGATATATCAATTGCTGCAGTGTTATCACAATATATAGTAATAGGTTCCTTGCATTTTACCTTTATGTCTTTCAACATCTACTTAAGCCAAAGTACCTATGTATAGTTTGTTGCTGCTGCAACATATTTTGATTATGTTGTTGATAAAGATGTACAACTCTGTTTCTTACTTAACCAAGAAACTAATCTCTTTCCAAGAAAGAATGCTCCTCCAATGGTGCTTTTTCTATCATCCACATCTCCTACCCAATTTGCATCTGTGTATGCATATAGATCAAAATTTTCATCTTTAGGATACCATAATCCAAGATTTGATGTGCCTTGTAAGTACCGGAAAATCCTTTTTACTGCTAATTCATGATTTTCCCTAGGATTACTCTGAAATCTAGAAACTATACATACTGCATTCATAATATCAGGTCTGGTTTGTGTCAAATATAGTAAACCTCCTATCATAGATTTGTATCTAGTTGGATTAATAGGTGTAGATTCATCCCTTTGAGATAATTTGTCATTTGTAGTCATAGGTGTGCTTACTTGTTTAGAGTTCTCCATCCCAAATTTCTTAAGTAGTTCTTTCAAGTACTTAGATTGACTCAAAAATATGCCTTTATCAGTCTATAAAATCTTCAATCCTAAAAAGAATTTTATTTCTCTGATCATAGACATTTCAAATTCTTGTTGCATTTCAAGAGAAAATTCTTTGCATAATTCATCTTCTCCTCCAAAGATTATATCACCAACAAATACTTCAATAATCAAGATGTCATCATTAGTTACTTTGTAATATAAATTGCTATCTGCATTTCCTTTAGTAAAACCAATCTTTAAAAGATACTTATCCAATCTTGCATACCAAGCTCTTGGAGCTTGTTTTAATCCATACAGAGCTTTTCTTAATCTACAAACCATATCATTGTCATCTATCAGGGAAAATCCATCAGGTTGTTCAATATAGACTTCCTCTTCAAGATCTCCATTCAAAAATGCACATTTAATATCCATTTGATAAACTTTGTAATCCTTGTGAGCTGCAAAAGCCAAGAATAATCTAACTACCTCAATTCTGGCTACCGGTGCAAAGGTTTCATTGTAATCAACTCCTTCTTTGTGAGAATATCCCTTACACACTAGTCTTTCTTTATTTCTGACAACCTTACCATCTTCATTGAGTTTGTTTCTAAATACCCATTTGGCTCCAATTACATTTTTATTTTTAGGCCGGGGAACTAATGTCCAAGTATTATTTTTCTCAATTTGTCCTAATTCTTCTTCCATAGCTTTAATCCAAAATTTATCTTCACTTGCCTCATTGATAGATAATGGTTCAATTTGAGAAATAAGACATACCTCTTCATTTGCCAATCTTCCTCTTGTCATGACTCCTTTAAATTTTCTTTCAATTATCTGATCTTTAGAATGATTCAGTCTTACATACCGGGGTGTCTTAGTCTGTTGTTGTTCTTCAATTACTATGGAATCCTCTGATGATACCAGAGTAACTGGATCATCATTCTGTACCGGTGGATTTATTGTAGGTCCATTTGTCATAATTTCTATTTCCAATTTAGAGTCTATATACCTTGAAGTTCCTCTGAATTGTTCATCAATCTTTACATTTGTACTCTCAACAATTTTCTATAATCTTTTATTAAAACATCTATATGCTTTACTCTTAGATGAATAACCAGGAAATATTCCTTCATCACTTCTAGGATCAAACTTGCCAATATACTCATCTCTTCTAATATAACATTTACTTCCAAAAATTCTGAAATACTTAAGAGTAGGAGTATTACCAAACCATAGTTCATGAGGGGTCTTACTAGTTTCACCTTTGATGTGAACTTTGTTGAATGTATAGATAGCAGTGCTTACTGCCTCTCTCCAGTACACATGTGGTAGATTTTCTTTTGATAACATACTTCTTGCTACATCGAAAATAGTTCAATTTTTTCTTTCAACAACTCCATTTTGTTGTGGTGTCCAATGTGCTAATAACTGTCTTTTGAATCCATTTACTTCACAGAATGTATTAAAATCTTTAGATGTGAATTCTCCTCCTTGATCTGATCTTAAACATTTAATTTTCTTACCAGTTTCATTTTCAACCATTGCTTTGAATAGTTTGAACTTCCCAAGTGCTTCTGATTTTTCTCTGAGAAAAGTAACCCAACACATTCTAGAGTAATCATCAATAATTAGCATGAAATATCTATCACCTTGTAAGCTTTTAGTTCTAGCTAGACCACATAAATCAATGTGAATTAAATCAAGGGCATTATTGGATTTTTCTGGAATACTTTTGAAACTAGCTCTAACGTGTTTTCCAAATTGACATTCCTTGCAAATTGTATTATGAGGTTTCACAATTTTAGGTAGATCTCTAACTGCCTTAGAAGTACTGATTTTTACCATGCAATCAAAATTTACATGACATAGTCTTTTATGCCATAGCCAACTTTCATCTATATGTGCAATTAAGCGTTCCTTTTCACTGTTATTCAAATGAAAGATATTACCTCTAGTCTGATTACTGGTTGCAATTATCAAACCAGTTCTATTCATGATTTTGCATTTTCCATTTTTAAATTGTAACTGAAAACCTTTCTCAACTAATTGACCAACACTTAAAAGATTATGTTTTAATCCTTCAACATAGTAGACATTGTTAGTGTTATGTTTACCATCAAGAGATATTGAACCCTTACCTTTGATTGAATAGGCTTTGTCATCTTCGAATCTTACTAAACCTCCATTGTATTCTTGAAAGTTCAAGAATTTACCTTTGTCTCCAGTCATGTGATGTGAGCATCCTAAGTCAATAATCCATTCATCCTTTGATTCAACTTTAGCTGCTAGGGCTTGTTCTACCAGTTGAGCGATAGGTACTGGTTGATCTTTTGTTATAGCAGCAAAGACCCATCCATTTTCTACTGGATCCTCATCAGAATCATCAGTCACACCTTCATCAGCAATGTAACAAGATTTATCTTTGTTTTTCTTAAATCTATATCTCTGATATTTAGGATTAGGTTTGTATGTTCTTCTAGCTTCTTCTCTTAGTCTAGCATGTCTATCAGGGAATCTTGAAGCCATATGACCAATCTTATTATAGTTAAAACATTTAAAGGGTGCTTTACCTTCATACTTACCTCCAATTGGGCCTTTTGGCATTTTTCTTGCAGATAGTGCTTCAAGTTCTTCAAGCTCTTCATTCTCCTTCCTAGTTTCTTCAAGTTCTCTTGCATAAAAGGCTCTCCAGTCTGATTTGTCAAAGGATGGAGCAGATGATGTTGATGCTTTGAAGGCCAAATCAGTTTTTATAGTAGTAATAGGACCAAATTCCTCAATTTCAAAAGCTGAAAGTTTTCCAATCAATGTATCCCTAGTTACTGATGTATTAGGCATTGTTCTCAACTCATTTATAACAGTAACCTTCATTTTATATGCCGGTGGCAAACCTCTTAAGATTTTTGAAACAATCTCATCTTCACTCAAGGTTCCTCCACAACATTTGATACCCAAAACAATTTCATTTACTCTTTCTATAAAAGAAGAAATCCTTTCATCTTCTTCCATTTTCAGATGTTCATACCTGACTCAGAAGCTTTCAAGTTTTGTAATTTTGACTGTGGAATCCCCTTCATTTAGTGTTTCCAAATGATCCCAAATAGCTTTTGTAGTGGACCTATCTGATAATGCACTCAAGAGTGCTTCTCTTTCTTTGCAATCATTTTCTTCATCTTTAGCTAAAGTAGTGGGAGTAGTCTAACCAGCTACAATAGCAGTATAACCATTCTTAGTAACTTCCTAGATGTCTTTACCAATGCAATTCAGATGTGTCTCCATTCTGATTTTCCATATCCCATAGTTGGTTCCATCAAGTTTAGGACTATCCTTTCTGAAATAATTAGTAGACATTGGATCTCCTCAAGTTGTTAAACTTCTGCAAAAAGAGGACTAGGCTCTGATACCAATTGTAGGTCCTGGAGATAACTGAGAGGGGGGGGGGGGGGGGGGTGTGTGAATCAGTTGTCTAATAAATTCAAACCAAAAACTTATTAACCAACTTAATGCTTAATACCAGTAAATCATTTAAGTATGCCGGTAGATAGTGTTAATAGTAAATTTCTATACCGGTAAGAATTAATGCATGAAACATAAGCAGAAAGTCATCCACAACACGACACCAATATTTGTATGTGGAAACCCTATAAAGAAAAAACCACAGTGGGAAACCTTACCCACAATCAGATGATACTACTTTAGATAGTAAGTGTACAAGAGGGGTCTACACATGTAGAAAAGCCAATAGCCTAGAGCTCACTGCTCAATCACAAATGGGAGTCACATTGACTACAGTTGGATAGTTAAATCCAATAAGAATCTACTGCACAAAATTGCATCTACATATGCTGAATTCAGTACCGGTGTAATGCTGATATGCTTCTACAAAAACCTAACTTCACCTTCAAATGATGTCTTCATGTATGCCTCTACTTTATCTCTCATATACTTTCACTTGAATCTTTTTCGCATTCCATACTTGATCTTACAAATAAGATCTTACATTTATAACATACCCTAAGACCAATTTTAGTAGGTCGGCTCTACAAAATATTACAATAAAAACATTTTACAAATAATACAATATCCGATGCAATGACTGATTGAATATGTCGGCTTAATGCATTTACAACAATAATAAATCATCTCCATAGTGTGCCATGCTGATCTAGAAAAGATAAACCTGCCGTTGTAACCCTAGATAACCTAGACCTATTTGCCGGTAAAAGAAAATATGCAAATAAGAATATACCAATGATTATTACTTCAAAATAAAGTGTCCACATGATGTCTTCGACATTACCAAGTGTGTTCCATGTCATTCCAGGTACCGGTGAACATTATATCCTGCCGGTTAATCATATATCGGTAACTGTTACACAGTTTACTGTTTGCTGGTGAATGTTGCTAGATGTCCAAAGTAGGTGTATTTAGTAGGTGTTGACATCAATGACAAAACCATACCAAAATACCAACAGCTTGAATGATAGGAATGGAGACTTAGATTTCTTAGATGGAAATGCATTGATAAACTATCTTTATTTAGGGGTTTCTAGGTAAATTAGTGAATAGGCCAACCTCCAATGGTCATATAGAGCCACATGGATCAAATCTTACCAATGAGATACAAGCCCTACCCTATTTTAAATTGGGGCTAGATTATGGGGGACCATGGAGTTTTGGGGCACCATGGTCTAGACCAAGGCATTTCACACACTATTCCCAACACAATTTAGACAAAATAATACTAAAATTAGGTTGGTATGCCGTGGTAGGACCCACAAAAGGATGTTCATGACCTCAAAGATCAAGAATAGGTACAAATAGTTCCAAAAAATTGTTGAGGATAGGACATGCTAAAGTAGAGGTAGATATATGAGGTGTAAATTGTCCTAGTGACAATTTTCGATGCTACATTTAGCCCCCAGTTTAACATGACTATGAGCCTATGCAAATACTCATGGTACAATAGATGAAAGATGAAAGAGAGAAGAAATTAGGAGTGAGATCATAAGGAGTATAAGATATCACTAATTTTGAGGAACCAAGCCCCCAATCTTTGGATATTGACTCACATAGTCGCATGCAAGGGCACACAAACAAATACAAAGACAAAAAGGAAAACAAGGAGAGACAAAGAAAAAATGAAAAAGACACACAACAAAAAAGCTAAAAACAAAAAAAAAGACCTCATGTCAACTAGCTGAAGAGGCCTCAATAATCAAAATGTCTCAACCACTAATATCATTATTAAAAATATCATCACAAGGATACAAGAGATCACATAATAAGAGCAATAGAACGCATCAAACCATGAACTAAAAATAGAAAAGCTATGAGCTCATGAATAGAAGAAAGGTAACAAACATGGATATCACATTCTAGTTTTGTTTTTCTAGGTGATCCATGGGAAGAAAAGTGGGACATGACATGGATACCATAGCCAATATGCATTTTTCTAGGTGATCCATGATGTGGATGAGAGTCATAAGAGTCTAGCTATTTTTTTTAGTTCTACTCATCGTATTGGGTATGCAACTGTCTTGTTTTAGGTGTTAAGCATCTTGTATAAGAGTTTTTTCTCTGGTTTGGAGCATACAACAACTTGTATAAGACATGAACTAAAATATAAATGTGTGTCTAATTTCATGAACGTCTCATGTAAGTTTTTGTTTCCTTTAGTTTTGAGTATGTGTAACCTTGTCTAAAATAAATATATGCCTTGCTTCAAGAACATCTCATGTAATAGTTTGTTTTCTCTCATTTTAAGAATGTGCATCCCATATGAGACATATATAAATGTTGCATCTAGTTTCCAGTATTAAGCATCTCATGTAAGAGTTTGTTTTCTCTAATTTCAAGAATGAACACCTCATTTAAGACATACAAAAATATACTACAATATAGCATAAAGAGGGTGATATGTATGCCCCCACCTTAAGATGCCAATATATCCCTGTGTTGATGTGTTAAGGAATCTATAAACATGGATACCCACCTTCAACACCAATGGAATATCATTTTAGGTAATAATGTTCATAAATCCAGGATAAAGAGGCAATACTCTTTTAAGCAAGGATAAGATGGTTGATAAAGTGATATCTTACTCTTATAAGAAAGGATAAGATAGTTGATAAAGTGATATCTTGCAATAAGTGTAAAGGGAATCCTTGGAGGATATGAGATCTTTCCTCAAAGACATTCACCCCCAAGATGAATTTCTTGGAAAAACATATCTTTTACCAAAAGAAGGGATGGAGAACAAGAATATTTACCTTCCTTCTATTACTAGATAAAGGGATTCTCAATGAAGGATGACAAAGTTTTGACCCAAAGTGAGGGTTTTGTCTATAATATATATAATTACTAAGTGTAAAAGGGGTTGTAGTAAAGGATACACACCTCTTGCATAAGAGAGAATCCTTGAGCAAATAGACAACTTCACACAAGGAATGACATCAAATCATAAGAAAATACCACTCAACATTGGAAAAGTGGATCCTTACAAAGGATAAGAGAAAGATCAATGTCCCCCAAGTTTAGGGACAATGAGAAGAAGCACACAATCACTATTGAACACAATATGCCACTGAGAGGGGGGAGAATCATTGGTTTCCAAAACTCTTTAACCTTTTGATCCTAAGAGTGAGTATCGATTAGTAAAGAAAAAACAAGAAAAACTACCAGTGAGATAATGGAAGACTTCTCAATGTAATGACACAAAGGCACATCACATTACACCGGTATATACGAGGAAAACCCAAGATGGGAAAAACTTAGGTGAGAAGAGTTGCTAGAGATTACTGCTCCAATCTAGCCTCATAATGAAACACTCAGTTACAAAATTTAGGGCAACAACCCAAGGAGTACCACTCCTTCTTTAGGGCACCAACCCCTGCACTGAGCTCCAACTCGGTGATCTATATGAACACAGTCAATTACAAAGGTAATAATCTAATTACAAGTGAGTCTTGTAATTATTGCATACACTTTACCCTACCGGCTTCTAACCTCCTCCGCCTTACTTGCTGGGGGTTGCTCTACTCACTGGTTTATCCTTTCTCTAATCTCTACCTGTCAGATCCTTTCTCCCATACACACATACAATTTCTTCACTCTGTACTGCCTTCTTGCTGGCTTGAACACCACCAGTTCCCACCTCTGCAACTCGATTTTTATTTTACTGGTTACACTAATATTGTAAGTTAAGTCACTGCTAAAACCTCTCACCGGTTTCACCTTCCTTGTTGGGTCTCTGCTTTAGATGCTTTGTTCCTTGAATTGTCTTAGTCTTATCTATTCTCTACTTTTCTCAAGGTCACTCCTCTCCACCAATGAGTATCACTCAACTTCAATCTTTGATCTGCATAAATATCAGAGCTTTCTCGCCAAAATGTGAGTTTTAACTTTGGTGTGCTAGGGTTTTCTCACTGACCAATTTGGCATACCAAATCTAATCAAATCACTTCTCTGATATGGTGGACCTTAAATAAGTCATCCATCACTACCAATCTTGTGGCTTCCAATGCATATTTGTTATGTTTAGAAAATAATGTAGACTGATCACTGACCTGCTTCAATCCATCACATTAAATATTCTTTGTGGTTATCTTTTCTAGGTTGATAAGTTGATTAGATATCATGCTTTGATGAACTCATTAGGGGGCGTCCTTTGATTTTCCTTGAGCCGCACACTTCTGCATTTCCCCCGTGATTGTCACAGTCAACATTTAATGTCAACCAATGCCAACAACCTCACCGACATGACTTTCCAACAACCTTTGCACACTTGCCACTTCAACTGCATGTGTCATCTCTATCGGTATTCGTAGTTTTAGACCTTTGTGTTTGTCCAGACAAGATCACCAACCAAACATTTAACTAGTGCATACCTACTATTCATCTAACCCTACCAATACACCTCACCTTATTGGTTAACCATCTTGCCATACAATCTCTTGAACAATCAGTGCATCACATATATCAGTCGTCACCTTGACTAGTAGTAGATATCCATAGTGAGCCATCATGTACCTTACCACCTACTTATGAGCACTCCACTTCTCCTCTTAACTCTTTGCTTCACAGTGGTAACTACCTTGTTTATTGATTGACATGTTTCTGCCTTCATACCGGTAATATGCATCATGTCTTCATGCCATCAACCCCCAGCAACAATGCATCTGTTGTAGGACCCTTTCACATATGCAATCCAGTCACTCCATGTGTGCAACTAGAGAGCCTTATCTTCAGTTCATAGGTTCTCCTCTCAACTAGTTTGTCAAAGTGACAAACACATCATCTCAACTCCTCCTTCTCTGTCCCGAGAGAGGATCATGTCTTCACATGATGCTGACCCAGTGTACAACCCTGATCTCAAACTCTAGAGGCCTCCTCATCTCCCACTTTGGTCATTCGGTCTATTCATCCAATCACTTGCCTTCACTTACTCTGACTATCTTATCCCGGAGTGTCATGAAGTATGCCATGTATGTTGTGGGATAAGCAGGTTATTACCACTTATCGGTGGGAAGAATAAACAACTGCACTTCACTGCTACACATCGATGGAGGAAGATCTATGTCTCCTGCCTTTAATGATGTGACTTCACTAAGGAGAGGATACATCTCCAACTTGACATGTGTCCCAAAACCTTTTCTGTATGTCATGTTTTCTCACTGAAGCAACACACATTCTGTCAACCTTCACTTCATCCAGTGGGAGTCTTTCTAGATGGCCTCACACTAGCATACCGGTTGCACTACTAACCCTTGATTACTTCATACTGCAACAAGCTCTATCGGTCACACGCTTTTTGGTTCTCATTACTCATCAATTACTTCTCTATAATGCTTATTCAACATCAACATGCATACTCACCAACTTGTTCCTTCTTCCCAATACTAACATGTAAACCCGTTAGTCCAACATGCTTACCTGTTGGCTTCACTATCCATACTAGTGGTTGATAACACTAACAACATATCAACTATTCTCCCATACTGGTTGTCCTAATTTATGCTATATCGATTGACATCAATGACAACACAATGCCAACAATCTCCCGCTTTGGCCATGATGTCAACACATGTAGTACCCAGTATACTTACTACAAACTCATTCTCCCCCTTTGACAACAATGGAAAAGGGTCTTGATAGCCGATATATTTATCAAGCTCTCTCTTCCCCTTTTGGAATGGTTGCTTGTTCCCTTTTTATCACTATTATTTGCAACCCCTTAACTAGCAGCACTTGAACCAGAGAACTGACACTAGTTGTTGAAAAGTATGTCAGTGAATACTGTTTACCTGCTGGTCAAACTACATTTTTCCCATTTGCTCAATTGGTCTTAAGAATCAAATGTGATTGTACTATAAGTGCTACCAATTGAAACCAATTGTTGATGCAGAAAATGATACCAATTTGATATCAATGAAATATTCTTCCTCTGTAGGGGGTTTCTTCGACACCAATATGTTTGACATATTCTACCCCTGTGCAGGTAACTCACATATTTGTTCACATCTCCTTGTATACCGATCCATGGTGCAGAAACAATGACACTTGATCTCCTCCCATGTCAAGTGTATCAGATACTAATCATAAGATATGACTGTGAACTCCCCTGAATCACAACACTCTAGTCTTCATTTTTCTATCAGGTCGTAAACCAGTACCCCAAACTGCAAATGTACTGGTGGAAGTGAGCATCTATAAATGTCGATGGTCTTTCACTTCCATGACATCCATCCCATCTTTGTGACATGATCTTACCCGACCACAATGCCAAGTCACTTCATGTCAACTCTCACACCGGTTAACATCATGATGTCTCATACACACGGGATTGGCAACTGATCCTACACTCTATCATTAAGACTACTTCTAATATCATCAAAGACATAAATTCATTTGTCCAGGCCAGCAGAGCCATTGCAACATAACTGAAACACATTGACTTGCATATTCTACTATACCGGTAACACACTTCACACACCGGTTTAGTCTACCAGTTCAATATCTTCATCGAGACACCTTGTCCATTATCCTATGTCTTCTTTTGCGAGTTGTCTCTAATCCCAATTACAATTTGAACTATACATTGACATAAGTATGAGTGTGTATTCAAGGCAGCAACCACACACACACCTATCTTACCTTTTTCCTTCTTACCGACAATAACCTATCTTCTCCTTTGTCCTTATCAAGCATGGCAGTGAATGATATTATCAATATTTAGCTCCCCCTCAGTCCTCCATCTTCTTCAAGCTTTAGGAGATATCACTTGTGCATTAAATGCATATTGTCTACCCATTCTCTTATCTTCTTGCTTTTTCCTCCATACCTTCGTATTCTCTTTCTATTCCTTATTTTCAGCCCTTTGAGTAATGTTGACCTTCTTCTACTCATTGGACCTTGATTTACCAAATTTTGTAGCATGACTGGAAGCATTCCTATAGTAGCATGCATCTCATTCATGGCAATCAAATGATTGGGGGACCTTCTAACACACCATTTTGCACCTCCTTTTTAATTATGCCATTGTGGCTAGCTACCGGTCTCCATAGATTCCTTGATTGTAGAGGAACACTTTTCTCCTCTTGTTCCCTACAGGTCTTTGTTGCACATATTCCCTATAACTACTTCCATACTAAGCATGATTGTTCCACCAGCATCCATAGGGTTGAGAATTATTCTTCCTTCATTCATGACTTCTATGGCCAAATTTATTGCATTAATAACATATAGCATTTTCAGAACCGGGAGAAGAGATATGCATGTTTTTACTCTTTGAAACTTTGTGCCCATATGCAAGATATCTATGGCAACCTATATTGTTTCTCCTAGATCCCTTTCTACATTCTTCTGCTTTATGGCCATATCCATTACATGCAAAGTAGCAACCGAAGAAATAGGACATATTACTTACAAATTTGTTTTGCCAAACATGAGGTCATCTTACCAGTTTGGCATCTCCATTTCTTCTTCTTTGGGGATGGATCCTGGGTTGTCTACTTATCACAGTCCTTCCATCTAATCCCTTTCTCTTCCGTATTTGTCTTGACTTGGGATTAGCAACATTCCTTTGTCTTCTATTGGTGAAAAATCTTCTGAATTTTCGTCTCTTGTTCTTACTATCGGTGAAGCTATCTTCTTTTAGCTTCCCTTTTTCTTTTGAATCTGCATTGTTCCTCCTTGTAGGAATGATTTTAGTTAGGTCAACCTTCTTTCTTGGAGCATTTTTAACTGTGGAGGTCTGACCCTTTCCATTTCCATTTGAGGAGACAAATTGAATATCTTTGTGTGAGGCCTCCTTGCTTGTAGAGAATTCATCGGTACCACATCCTAATCCACCGATACCCTTATAATGTTTTGGATTCTTCAACATTTTATCTAAGGTATCACTACTGCCGTGAAACTAGATTCTTACCTTGAGCTCATTCTGACATTTCTCAAGGTCAATTCAGAGATTCCCCATTTCTCCTTCTAGTTCCTGATACTCTTTATGTTTTGCCTCTAGCTCAGATGCTAGATCTTTACACCTACATTCCTTGGTGTCTTCTTGTTGAGTCTTCAACTCTAAGATACATTTATCAGAATCTTCAAGGCATTTGAATAACTGATTTTGCTCCATAATAGCAGCATTCTTAAATAACTTGTATTCATTTCTCACTCTACTAAGCTCCTCAAGTGCACTTACAAGTTCTCCTTCTAGATATACCTCATCTTCATGTCCTTCTTCATCTTTACTGTCGCTTCCAAACACATCTTGCCAAGAGGAATGATCTACATGATCACTCTGTAATGCGTGTCTCTCATCTTTTGATTCTTGAGCCATAAAGAGGTGGTTTCATTCTTTATTATTGTTGTTGTTTGTAATGGATCTGTCTTCATCATCTGCAGACACATGAGTTACATTTCTCATCTTCTCTTCACAAACTAGTTTGGCAGTGGTAGGATCATTTCCATAGAGCTTCTTCAACCTGTCCCATAAACTCTTTGCGAATTTCCATCTATCCACCTGTGAGGAAATATCAATAGATACCCCACTAAGTATAACATTCATGGCTTCAACATTGCACTCATTTCTTTTTTTTTCTTCAGGACCAGTGGGAGAACTGACTTTACTAGGGCATTCATTTACTAGTAACATCCGTACATCAAACCCTAGGGAGGACATGTAGACTTCCATCCTATGATTCCAAATAGAAAAGTTTGAACAATTAAACACTAGAGTAGGGGTTGACACTAAACAAACCATTGTGTTCAAATACCACAATCTACCCAAGTTCGAGAGATCTTATCAAGCAACAACCTAGGCTCTGATACCAATTTTTGAACATTATATGCCACTAAGAGTGGGGGTGAATCAATGGTTTCCAAAACTCTTTTAACCTTTTGATCCTAAGAGTGAGTACCAGTTAGCAAAGCAAACATAAGAAAACCTACTGGTGAGATAATGCAAGACTTCTTAGTGCAATCACATAAAGGCACATCACATGACACTAGTACATACAAGGAAAACCCAAGATGGGAAAAATCCAGTTGAGAAGAGTTGTTGGAGACTACTGCTCCAATCCAGCCTCACAATGAAACACTCAGTTAAAATATTTAGGGCACCAACCCCTGCACTGAGCTCCAACTCAGTTATCTATATGAACATAATCAATTACAAAGATAATAATCTAATTACAAGTAAATCATGTAACCACTGCATACACTTTACCCTATTGACTTCTCACCTCCTATTCCTTATCGGGTGACTCCTACACTTCCTTCTATCTCTCTCTTTATCTCTTTTCTCTCCTTCACCTGCTATTGCTAACATGCCAATTCTACCTCTGCCCATTGGATGAACAGTTAGATCATATACCTGTTGCCATTTTCTCTACTCATCAGGTTATCCTTTCTCTTCTCTCTAGCTACTGAATCCTTTCTCCCATACACACATACAACTGCTTCACTTTGCACTGCCTTCTTGTTGGCTTGAACACCACCGGTTCCAACCTCTGCAACTCACTTTGCATTTTATCAGTTACACTAATATTGTGGGTTAAGTCACTGCTAAAACGTCTCACCGGTTTCACCTTCCTTGTTGGCTCTCTACTTCAGATGCTTCTTTCCTTGAATCTTCTCAGTCTTATATGTTCTCTACTTTGCTCAGGGTCACTCTTCTCCGCTAACCAGCATCACTCAACTTCAATATTTGATAAACATAAATATCAGAGCTTTCCCACTAAAACATGAGTTTGAACTTTGGTGTGATAGGGTTTTCTCAGCGACCAATTTGGTGTACCAGATCCAATCAAATCTCTTCTTTGGTATGGTGGACCTGCAACAAGTCATCCATCGTTGTCAATCTTCTGGCTTTGAATTCATATTCACTATGTTTAGAAAATATGGCAGACAGATCACTGACCCACTTGAATCCATCACATTAAATAATCTTTGTAGTTATCTTTTCTAGGTTGATAAGTTGATTAGATCTCTTGCTTCGATCAACTCATGAGGGGGCATCCTTTGATTTTCATTAAGCCGCACACTTATGTAATTCCCCTATGATTGTCTCATTCAACATTTAATATCGACCAAAGCCAACAACCTCATCAAAACAACACTTCAGCGACCTTGCATTCTTACCACTTCAACTCTACATGTCATCTCTGTCAATATTTGTCAGCTTAGACCTTTGTGTCAGTCTAGACAGGATCAATGAGCAAACACTTAACCGGTGCACACCTACTAGTCATCTAACCCTACTGGTAAACCTCACCTTACTGGTTAACCATCTTGCCATACAGTCTCCTGCACTACCGGTGTATCATATTTACCAATCATCACCTTGCTGACCAGCAGTAGATATCCATGCTGAGTCATCATGTACCTTACCACTTGATTATGAGCACTCTACTTTTCCTCTTGACTCTTTGTTGCATACTGGTAACCACCTTATTTACCGATTGACATGTTTCTACCTTCGCATCAGTAATATGCATGATGTCTTGATGCCATCAAGCCCCAGTAGCAATGCATCTATGGCAGGACCCTTTCACCATCTGCATCCCAGTCACTCCATGTGTGCAACTGCATAGCCTTATCTTCATTTGACAAGTTTCCCTCTCAACCAGTTTTTCAAGGTGACAAATACATCATCTCAACTCCTCCTTCTCTGTCTTGGGAGAAGATCATGTCTTCACATGTTGATCCACTATACAACCTTGATCTCAAACTCTAGAGGCTTCCTCATCTTCCACTTTGGTCATCTGATCTATGCATCCAATCACCTACCTTTTCTTACTCTGACTATCTTATCCTAGAGCGTCATGAATTATGCCATGTATGTTGTGGGATAAGCAAGGTATTACCACTTACTGGTGGGAAGAATAGAAAATTGCACTTCACTGCTACACACCAGTGGAGGAAGATCTATGTCACCTACTGTTAATGATGTGACTTCACTAAGGAGAGGATACATCTCCAACTTGACATATGCCCTAGTACCTTTTCCATATGTCATCTTTTCTCACTAAAGAAACACACTTTCTATCAACCTTCACTTCATCCAGTGGGAGTCCTGCTAGATGGCCTCACACTAGCATATTGGTTGCACTATCGACCTTTCATTAGTTCATATTCCAGCAAGATCTAGCGGTCATAGACTTTCCAGTTCTAATCACTCACCAGTCACTTCTCTATAATTCTTATTTAGCATCAGCATGCATACTCACTAACTGGTTCCTTCTTCCCAATACTGACATGTAAACCTATTACTCCAACATGCTTACCTATTGGCTTCACTATCCACACTACCAGTTGATAACACTAATAGCGGATCAAATATTCTCCCATATCAGTTGTCCTGCTTTATGCTATACCAGTTGACATCAATGACAACACAATGCCAACAAACTCTAAGGAGATATTATACATAAGAAAATACACTATGTAGTTACATGAAGGAATATTTAATGCAACAAAATAAATAAATATATGCAAAATGCAACTCCAAAGAAGAGGTAATCTTCAAAGAAGGAAATATTAATATGAAGGATTACACCCCCCCTAAGGAGATATTAATCATAAGAGACATACCATTTCATGTAAGAAAGGATATCAAGATATGGAAAATACATTAGAGGGAATAATGAATTATGTTACTACCCCAAGATGATTGAAATTTAAAAAGAATCACCTCTTATGACAAAGAGCCCACAATGGAGTCAACTACTAGTGTCATAGGGTGACGAGGAACATGGAAGGTAAATGGAGGTCTAGGGCACTACCTATTCACCAAGAAAGAGTATAATATCAGTTGTAAGAGCTAATGTGAGATCTATCATATTGGTCATCAATAAGAGTAGGTATTGTCTCTTTAGATGTAGGACAAGGGTTTGTAGAAGAAGATGAATTTTTTCCAATGAGTTTGACTATACCATTATCAATGACTCCTTACATTCCATTTTGAAAATATTGACAATCATTGTTATCATGATCATTAGTTTGATGATGTGAGAAAAAAGGAGTGATTGAGACAAGAACCTTTAGATGGATGATAGAGTTTATGGCTTGCAAATTAATCCCTAATATTTTAATCCTAAAGAGATCATCCATAAGTGAATGATGATGATGCCCTAGACCTTCGGTACTATCTTATGTAGGAGGGTTCATAGGGACTTTGATACCTTGTTAAATTTTTTCAAGTCCTTGTCCTCTATAACCTTGTTTGTATATTATTTTATAACCACTCCTATGAGAGATTTTTAATTGAGGAGTATTTTAATAAGTTTATATAAAATTTGTATTGTAAATGCATCTAGAAGGAACAAAGGTAAAAGTAGATGAAGAAGGAATATCCTTTGCAGGTAGATTCTCCTTTCTGTCATCATGCATATCCTCTTTGATAAGTTAAGAAGAAAGATCCTTATTGAATCTAAGGCCTCATCTTTACTTAATATTATGTGGGGAGATAGATCATGAATCAAATGCATAAAATCATCTTCTCTAAAAATATTTTGATGGTTAAGATAGGCTCTACGAGAATAAGAGGGATCTTTGAGAGATTGAAGCACTAATATTTTGACCTTTCCCCCCTTTGTGCTAGGGTATGTGTATGACAAGAATATGTTTCCTTTTTTTTTTCAATGTTTTCTCTCAATTAGAAAGATCTTTGATAGGAATATTAGCTCTTTCTTCATTCACATCAAATACCCTATGAGAGGTACACATATTCAGTTTTTCAGTAGCATCTTTAAGATTGTGATCTACAAAATATTTTATGTGATCTTTATATGTAATACATTTTCCTAAATTTATCATGGATAAAAATCTTTTATATTTAATTGATTAATACAAAGCATTTTGGAAATTCTAAAAATGCAATATGCCAACGTGCTATGAATTAAAAGAAGCAATGTAAAGTGAAAGAAACCATTATCCACTACATGATTTTGATAGATATAAGTGAAAATAAATGTAATCATATGTGAAATGGAAAATAAATTAGATCTATTAAGCACCATGAACATCTAAGGTCGGACTTGAAAACAAATGTTATAAATTACACAAGCCATAAACCAAATGAGCCAAAAAAAAATTAGGGTTTTTTATGATTTTAACCTCTAAATTTATGTAATTTGATTAAAAGTATAATCTATGAGTGCAAACTTGAAAAGGAAAATTCCTACAAATCAGATCTGAGAACACAAATTAAAAAAATGTGGTGTAAGGAGTCAAGTTCTCCAAAATGTATTGGTAGGAAAATTAGGGTTAGGGTTAAATTAAGATAATACATTAAGGATGAAAGAAATATAATAGATCTCCCCTTGATAGACCAATATTTTTATCATATTCCAAGCTCTTTTGATAGATCTCCCCTTGATAGACCAATATTTTTATCATATTCCAGGCTCTTTTGATAGGGCTCTTTCCTCCTTAAATTGAATTGAATTTGAATTATTGAATTTTAGGGTAAAATAGGTGGTAATTGGAGTGATTTTACAGTAACAACACGAGCTACAAATGTTGAATAGAGATACCAACCTGGATTTGAGAAAAATACGATGTCATGGATCTATTCCCAAAAGTTTGGCTTGATCTTTAAGGACCAAGTGGGATCAATTCGACATGGTCCTCTAAATTTCTCACCTCTAAAAGCTAAACCTCTTCATCTTTGTGAATTATGTCGATCCTCCTTAATTTAGCTCTATACCTATTTCTTGCACATAGAAAGAAGGGGAAAATTGTTTGGTATAGGGTTTTGGCTATGTCAAACCTGATTTAGGGATTAATATTTAATGAAATAATGCAAATATTAAAATAAATTTTGGATAGATAACCTCATATTTGCAATTATTGATGATGATGATAATCATAAATGTTTTATGAAATGGCATGACAAACATAAAACCATAATTACACACACATGTATGCATAAGATCGATGTAATTTTGCTCCACAATAGTTAAAGGATGAATATGAAGCTATGAATATCTCTAAAAAATGCTTGATGATGAGTGCTTCACAGATGCCTAGATGATAGGAATGGAGACTTAGATTGCTTAGATGAAAATAAGCTGATAAAATGTCTTTATTTAGGGGTGTGTAGGTAAATTACTTATTAAGCCAACCTCCAATGATCTTTTGGAGCCATGAGGATCAAATCGTACTAATGAGTTGTAGCCCCCACCCTATTTCAAATTAGGGTAGGATTAAGCAGGACCATGGTGTTTTAGGGTGCCATTGTCTAGACTAGGGCACTCTATGCCCTAATCCCAGCATAATTAGTACCAAAACAATGGTAAAATGTGGTGGGTATCCCATGGTAGAACCCACAAAAGGTTGCTCGTGGACTCAAAGGTGGAGAATATCCACAAATAGACCCATAAAAGTAATGAGGATAGGACATTCTTAAGTAGGGACACAAAAATGAGGTGTAAATTGGCTTGGTGAAAATTTATGATGCTACACATATACTAGAGAGTGAAGGGTAGGAAAGAAGGGTAAAGAGGTAGTGTTAGAACTTGGGGGAGAGAGGAGAGAGTAACATAGAAAGAGATAGAAACAGGATAAAGGAAGAGTGATAGATATAGATCTACAAGTTAAGTGTTTGGGTGAGATAAATATAGAGACATAGAAAGAGTGAGAGAATGTTGATAGGAACATGTTGATTATAAAAAAATGACTACTTTATTGACATTTTAAATAATCTTCTAAAATGTATAATCTACATTAAAACTCTTATAGATCTTGAATAACTATCAAACATCTTACCAATAAATACATTCAAATATAACTTAAAATATACTTAAATGTTATATTTCATGTATATATTTTTATAGAAAAAGAGAGAGTAAAAGAGAAAGACAATTTTATAATGCTAAACATTTGGCTAGCACCAAATTTGGCAATCACCAAATGGAAATGTACTCTCAAAACTGCATTTCCACTTGGCGAGTGTCGAATTTGGTGCTTGACTTATTTGGAAATTACTAAATAGGTTTTGGGTGACCAAACATTAGGCTTGGCACACCAAGCCTATTGCCACATGCCAAAGATGGTGAGCACCCTATTTGGCATGCACCAAATGGCTTCATTTCAATAAAATAAAAAATGGCAACTTGTTGGTCCCCCATCTTGGTGCACTTACCCCACCCTTAGGTTACTCTTCAACTTCCAAGTTCTCATCTTCCTCATAGTATTTGAGTTTTATTAGACTTTGAAGAGATTCTTTAAACTTTATTTTTATCAAGGTTGAACAAGATAAAGAGTCTTTTGAAACCAAATGAATAGGGTCTTCTTGAGAATCCTCACTAATTTTAAGTTTAGTCTCATTGAAAGTAGAGTCCTTATAATGGTCTTTACTTTTCTCTTTAGGTGGGGCATTCTCATTGTTCTCAATGATTTTAGTAGTTCTAGATAGCTTGGCTAGTCTAGATAACTTGCATTCCTAGGAGGAGTGTTCACATAAAAATTCTTAGCTTGTCCACTAAGAGAAATACCACTCATTTGTAGTGACACCCTTGAATTATTTTACAAAGTTTGTTTAATCAAATTATTATTGATTTTCATTGCAACCCTTAATTATATGAACTAAGGCACAAGTCCTAGACCTAGATCAACTCAATAATCATGTATGATTCAAATAAAAAATAATTACTACATATAAATCATTGTACTTGAAAGTATAAATGTACTTGAATTTATCTTCCAAAACATAAACCTTATAAATGCACTTGCATGTACAAAAATCAAAACAATTTGTAGTAGTTATTCATTCATAATAATTTCATATTTATTATCTTAAAATTTTGTGAAGAACATCCCTTGAATATCCATTAAAAATAAAAATTAAAAGCACAAGAAATATACATGCTTAGAAATTTAAATATTTTTTTCTATTAAAGATAGCGGAACAAAACAAAGAGTACATTATATTAAGCTAGATCCCTCGAAAGTATTAAACTCTATCAAAAAAAAATTAGGTTTTTTTATTACATCAAATATAGATTAAAAAAAATTAATATTTTTCTAAGACTATCTTATATATAAATCAGATATGAATTAGCCCCTATTCAATTATGCACAAAGAAAGACTTATCCCCTACACAAATAATACTATTGATGTACTCAACCTTGACTTCCACATAGTGTGGAAGAGGTGATTCAACTAAATGTGGGTTAACTTCTAGTACCATGTTTGCTTCTACAACTAGTATAGCACTAGGTTGTCCATTTTGTGGCTCAGGGGTCTTCTTTTCCTCTAGCATCTAATTGAGAAGCTTCATCTCTTCTTTGTTCAATTTTTTTCTTCCATTAGCAAAGAAGTGAGGAGACTTTATCTCTATCTCATAGTGGTAATGATTGCTTCATTCAACAAGATAAAGAAGCAATCCATAAAGAGTGTAAAGTGTAGCTAAGACTTGCAAGAAAATAGTCAAATGGGTGAGCTCACATTTGAACTTGGTAATATGCCTTCTAATACCTTGAAAAAACTATACATTCCACTTTTTCTAGATTAACCAAATAAAATATTCATAAAAAATTAAAAATTATTCAACTGAGGACTTAAAGCATAGACATACCCTTCCAAAATCTCATGCCAAGAAAATCCACATGTATCATTCCAAATAATAAAGAGAATGTAAAGGTGAGACCAAATAGCTTTAGGAAAAACACATTTGAATAAAATATGCTCAAAAGATTCCAAATTACCACAAGCATTAGACATTCTAGACTCCAACCCTCAGCAATATAGAGTAATCAATAGCTAAATTTTTAAACAATAAGAGCCAATGAAAAAGTAAAAATTCTTGGGTTTCATAGAGTTCCTCCACACATATATATAGGTTTATTAGCCCAATTATAATTATACCAGTTAAAGTTGTAAGACTCATTAAGTCTAATATAGACATCCCTGGAGCTAGTTTGTGTGGTAAATAGTTAATTGTCTGACATGTCTTGAAGTTTAGAGCCATCAACCCACATATACTGAGCTAAGAATTTTTGTATCATTTAAGCATTTACTAGGAAACAAGTCTCGCAATATTTTTACCAACATGGAGTAAGTTTTCCTTTCAGAATATGGAATATTCAAGTGAGAAACCAATTATTCCAAGGTGTCAATCCCACAACCTATAAGAATCTCATAAAAATAGATCACTCTCAAAGAATCCCAATAATTAGTAGAGACAAGTTAAGAAATGGAAAGGGATTTGTTATTTAAAAACACATTCCAATGGATATAGATCTAATCCTAGCATAGTATGTAGGAGATTGAGGGATTGTTGAGCCATTACTAATTTGATGTCAGATATTATTTTAGGCCTTCCATAGAGTGAAAAACATAGTAGAGCCAAAAGCTATCACTTTAAAGTGGCCAAACATAATGCCCTAGATATGTATGGACCATAATGTTTCCTTTTCTTGGGACAAGATGAAATAAAATTATTACCTACCAAGGTAAATTTCCAAGGTTTGTTTCCATCCATTACCTTGAAGATCCATTTAGTATCTAATGTAGGCCCTTGAATCCTATGATCTTTAAGGTGTAGGCCTCCCATATGTTGGGGAAGGTAGCACTATTCCCACTTTACACAATACCATTTTCTATTACCTCTACCATCATATTGCAAAAAGTATCTCAAATTTTACTAAAGCCTCACAAATTAATTGTTAGAAAATAATCAAGCGAACAAATGATATAAAGAAAATAACTCACCAACCAAAAAGAGAATATTATTCTGCCACTTGACATGTTTTATCTCAACTTTTTGGAAGACTCAACCCCACATTGATTTTAAGTATAGATCAATAGAAGATGGTATTCCTACATATTTGACTAGAGTCATAAGGTTAACCTATTACCATCAGTTAGAGACCAAATAGTTGAGAGGCTCATTATCCCACCCAATCACAATAGATTTACTATGAGATATTTTTGACCCATTGGATACACAAAATATTTGCATTCTATAAAATAACATTGCCAAATTTATCCTCATTTAATTCAATAAACATGACAGTGCCATCTATAAATTAGGTATTCATGAATTTATCATTATTAGGAAGCCTAATGTCATTCACTAATGGAGAGATGGTCTTGTTACTAAGGACAAATGCATACCATCAGCAAAAATGACAAACAAAGAAAGGCAAATAGAAAACCTTACCTTGTAGACCTTTAAAGAGGGATTGGGTCTGTAAGTTTCCCATTGGCATCAATCTAAGGGGAGGAATATTGGAATAATATATTGATCCATCTAAAAATAGAGGGGGAAACCCAAAATAGTTTATCATATCACACAAAAATGACCATCCAATCCTATCATATTCCTTCTCAATGTCAAGGAGGATCACGACCACATTTTGACCATCATGTTTTGCTCAATGCATTTTTTCCTAATTAGTGATAAGGTTTTTTAGGATATATAATCCCTTAATGAAGCATGTCGAAGTAACTAAGATCACTTTATTTAAAACCCTAGAAATCTTTTTGACTAGAGTTTAAGAAATGATTTTATATAAAATATTCAAAAGAGTTATAGGCCACTGGTTCTTAATTAAAGCCTCGTCTCCTTCTTTCAAAATTAACTTAACAGTACATTTTTTAATGTTAGGGGCAAGAGTACCATTATGAAATGAATACTTATATAACTCCATCAATTGAACCCCAATCCAAACCAAGTTAGTTTTATAGAATTCAATATTAAGACCATCTGCCCCCAAAAACTTGTCATTAACTAGGGCTTTAATAGTTTCTACAATTTCTACAATAAAGATATATTTACTGAATAAGGTAGCATCCTCCTCTATTACCTTTCTTTAAATAAGAATAAGGTATAGCCTTCTTTCTTCTATCGCATCTACATTTTCTTTAAAGAAATATTTTGATGAAAGCTTCTTTCGTAAAGGATGGCTCCTTGGAGACACTATACTCAATTGGACCAATCTCATCTTTGATATGCTTGTGTCTAATTAGGATGATAAAAATTTGGACCCCTTATATCCCCTTCATGGATAAAATTCATCTTTTCTTTAGTTTTTTGACCTTGGAACTTGTAATTTAGCACCTTGCTCAAAAGGGATTGAGCTATGATGAGAAAATATTCTAGTTGAGGCTTAAGAGGTTCATTGTAAAGAATCCAATATATTTTTGTATAAATAATTATTCCTTCCCACAATTTCAAATAATCTCCTCCATATTGATATGAGGATATCCTAATTTTGGATAGGAAGAAGGTTCTTGTTCAAATTATTAGAAAGAGAAGTAACCACTTGAATACCACTTAGGCAGACACTAGTATTGAGAAGAGAGTTATTAAACTTGAAATAGTATGGATGAGGAGTAAACAACATAGAGAGAGAAAGAGAGAGAGAGAGAGAGAAAGAGAGAGAGAGAGAGAGAGAGAGAGAGAGAGAGAGAGAGAGAGAGAGAGAGAGAGAGAGAGAGAGAGAGAGAGAGAGAGAGAGAATGAAGGCCACAATATAAGGGAGTGGTCTGACATAGAAATGGGATGGACAACAATAGAATTTTTAGATGTTCTCTTTCCTAAAATGAGACAGAATTTCTATCCCCATAGAAATCATCCAATATGTGTATTCTATTAGCAAGAGACTAATCATTACACCAAGTGTACCATATAGAGATTTAGAATATAACTTACACGATTCAAGTTGATCGACCAAGTTTAGCATTATTTTCATTTAAGAACAAAATAAGAGCTCAATTCCTAGCCAAGCTTAGTCCTTACCTCCTTTCGTATATTGCCTACTTTAAATCATTTTAAAATCTCCAAAACATCCCCAAGGAATTTTAGGGATTATATTAGCCATCCAATTCTAAATATTGGATCATTCATTGTAATCATCTGAAGCATATAAATAACATATCCCCAATATATCTACACTATTTGTTATTATAACCTATACAAGCTTATTACAAGGTGATCTACCCGATTGAGAGATTTTTGGCCCATGTTGGATGCACCAAGATCATAGTGCATCCTTTTCCTTTATCATGTTTTTAAATACAGACAATTGCATCTATCCATATAAAGTTTAAAACACATGCAACCTGAAAACCAATCACCTTGACTTCTTGTAAACAAACAATGTCAAGTTAAGAAGTATTCTTGCAAAAAGGTCTAACCACTAAGTTTCTATTAGATGATTCTAGTTATCTAACATTCCAACTAGATATATTTAGATTCATTTAGTGATAGTGGTGTTGCAAGGTGTGTGCCCTTGGTCTCCTTGTATTGTGCAACACAACACTTGGTTTTATCACATGGCTTAACCACCTCTTCTGGATCCTATAATTCTAGTGGTTGTATTTAGCATTAACAAGTCTATCTTTTGGTGCAATGAAAACCGGACTTCTAACAAGTGGTATTAGAGCTTCGTCACAGGTTCAAACCCCTTGCTTGTGCTGGGGGGATTGTTGCAAGGTGTGTTCCCTTGGTATCCTTGTGTTTTGCAACTCAACGTTTGGTTTTTTTGACATGGCTTAACTGCCTCCTATAGATTCTATGTATAGTAGTTGTAGTAGGCATTAACAGGTCGATCTTTGAGTGCAACTACAACCGCACTTCTCACAAGTGGAAGGATTTTTCTTTTGATTATTATACAATCTATCATAACACTTCAAAAATAAAATTCCTTCCCTTCTTACCAAATTTATTCTTAGTACTAGACTCAGAATTTTTTAGGTCTATAATTCATTTTTATCTTTTTATTTTCATCTCTAGTCTTGTTAACTAGAGTGAAACTAGTTTCCAAATCAAACCTTGAAAGTAAGGGTTGAAGTGAGGAACCACAATTTCTTTCTCCACTCCATCATTACCTAGTTGAAGGTTAAGGTTAGTGGTTTTAATCATCTGTACCACTCTCTAGTTGAAGGAATTAACTTTATCCTTCTCAACCCTTTCCTGAATAGTCTCAAGGGCAAGTTACTAAAAAATTTTAGGTTCGAAAGGGTTATTAGTTGTAGCATCTCTAGGAACATTCATTTAAATGGACTTGGGAGAAGAGGGCTAATAAGCCCTAATAACTTCAATTTCAACCTCAAACAGGGGGTTAGTTAAAGAAAAAAACTCCTTATCTATCATAATAACATCTTGAGTTTCCATAGTGAGAGGAGGAAGTCATCGTCCCCATCAGAAATAATATTATTATCATCTTTATCGATGTTGAACTGATCATTTTTAGGAAAATGGTGTCTCAATCTTGCAATAATAAATAGGTTATTATTGATAAATGATAACATGGGGTTGCAAGATGGGTTCCACCCTTGCAAGGTCAAGGGGGACAACCCCACTATTAGGGAGTCTAAGGGACACATGCCTTGGTCAGGGATTTTAAGGGCAATACCCTTGAAGACATATGTATAATTTGTCACTATAAATCTTGATCATTTATAATTAGGTCATAGATCTAATGATGGATAGTTTGTGCAATTTGTTTTCCCTAGAAGGAAACCCTTTTTTATGAGGGTATTGTATTTTATCTATGTAATATGATATATTTTAAGAGTTTGATAGCAATTGAGTTGCTCTGGATCTCTATTGGTGATACTCTTGTAAGAAGCTTTCTCTGTGGGTATCTTATAATATGTTGATTTTTAGAAAATATATTGGGTAGGTTTTGGCGTGTGGGTTTTTCTCCTGAAAGGGTGTTCCTCACGTAAATCATTGTGTTTTGGTACACATGCTATTTATGTTTATTTTTCTTAAGTTTCTATAACTATTGTAAATATCTATAAGAGTTTATGCATTACCCTCCTCTCAAGGGCAGTGTAGGAAGTTGTTCTTCTACTTAACTTTCTTACACTCAGTAGAGGGACAATCATTCTTAAGAACTTTAATATTAAGTACAAAGGCCCCTTCAAGATTTGTCCTAGCCCTAGGATAGTCTCTTCTCATATGACTTTTTATATTTTATAGGAAATATGAATTTAAGGACCCCAAGAGTTCAATATTATTGACCATAATTTTATATTCAAGTTGAATCAATATGAGCTTAGGAAGTTCTTCCTTTGTTGTAATAGATATAAGTACACTAGTATTTAAATGAGGTAGAGTCACTGTAGACTCTTCCACTTATTTTACATTGTCTATAGGTTTTAACAAGTTGGGGATAAATTTCTAGAGTTGCTACGGGACACCTTTAATTTCAAGCCACCTAGGAGATAACTTGGCTATGACCTCCTCAAAATTCCCATTAGGAGTCCAAGGAAGGGCCCATAAAATGGATTTTCCCATATTCCAAAACTCCTTTTTAACAACCATATCCTAGATAGAGTAGAATTTGAAAAAAAATAACAAACGAGCCCTTTTGAAGTACTCTACAAAACTAGAAATGATTACCCATTTTTTTCCCACACACTATCACTATCCATACATCAAAGAGCTTTCTA
This sequence comes from Cryptomeria japonica, assembly GCF_030272615.1. Taxonomy (NCBI): domain Eukaryota; kingdom Viridiplantae; phylum Streptophyta; class Pinopsida; order Cupressales; family Cupressaceae; genus Cryptomeria; species Cryptomeria japonica. The sequence goes on along the minus strand of NC_081415.1, from coordinate 512,847,704 downwards.
GAAGGAAAATTATTAGGGTCTAGACAAACAAATAAAATAGCTATCCTTTTTAGTCTATTTTCCTCGAATTTCAAAGCTTGTATCATATCTGAATTAGGGGAGGGAGAGAGAATCTTAGGGTTAGAAGATACCTTACCCTCTTTTCCCTGTCGATCATCTCCGTCATTGATGAAGCTTCCCCTTACCAATCCATCAACCTCGATCCCTAATAATCCTCCTTGTTTCATTTCAGGGGCACTAGCCATGACAAATCTTCTATTACTTTTGATGAACTTAGCAAGTGCAAGACAACCTTTGCCAACAAGGTCTACCTTCACCACAACATGATAGGTTTATCCTAGGTTACCACCGCTATAATTATTGGGGGAGTAATATCACAAGTTTCTTTTACATTGTCATTAATTAATTTCCTATCCTTACTAGAGTTAGGGCCATTGCCCAAGATAGTGTATTACGATTCAGGGCCAAACAATAAGTATAGAAAAGTTGGTTAAAGAGAATAATGATACAAATGGGAAAAATAATGAAAATTTAACCTACCACATTCAAAATTTTAGCAGAAAAGCTAATTCAAAAAATTATGTCCAAACAAATACAACAATAGACCAACAAAACCCCACACAAAATAGGTAGAAGAAGAATGACAAAAGATCAAGAATGATGAAGAGCACTAATCTGAATGTTCTATTGTGAATGCCAAGCTCCATGATGCAAAAAAGACAGATGAATATTTACCTTCCAAGGAACTCAACCTCACCTCATTCCCTATTTATGTATTAATTTAAATAGATTTTATATAACAATAGATAGAAAAAAAAAATTAAAACACATCCTAGATTAATTTGGAGAAGAGACACAAACAAATACAATTGAGAAACACAATGAATTGAAAAAGATATAACTCTAAAAAAAAATTAATTAATTCTTCCATATATATTAGACATCAAAATATATTAAAAATGATAACACTATTGTTGTCTAGAAACGGGTTTATTATTTGCAGTGTTCAATTAAAATACAGTAAATTCAAATGCTGACATTTCTCATGGCTTTTCAATTAGATGGCTATTCAACAAACTTAAGAATATCATGAGCCGTCAGATCTGTTCACATTGCAGTTTATTATGCTTAAATAATTTGGTTGGAAATTGCAAGTGAGAAATGGTACACAATTAGTGTAGAAATTTGTACGACCAAATGGGCCATCGTACTTGCATTTTTCAGGCGCTTGAAAATTGGGTTGAATAGCTTTGCCTAAATCTACGAGAAGTTATAAACTTTGACAAACAACTGGAAATTGTAGTAGTTCTGCTCTGCTTCGTCTACCTTAGCTTTGGAAAATGTCATATAGTTTGCAATAATCCGTTCATACAATTTTCGAAGATAGAATAATCTATACTTTTCCAAATGCACCTCACTTGTTTGCAGCCTAAGCCTGAAGGATTTAAAAAATGAACAGCTCACTATGCTGATAGTGAAACTCAGAAATTGAAACTCATCGCATTCAGAAATAAAGAATTAAAACAAAGTATGCTCTGTACTGTGCAAAGAATAGAGACGGAAAACAATATTATTCCCATTGCACAAATCTACGAAAGAGAGAGCCATGATTGCTTGTTTCTTACTATTCCATGAAATAGCTCCAAAAACAAATCATAAAATATAACCAGAAGTGGATTTCCTCTCATCTACTAAGCAAGCCTAGTCTGAATTTGTGTAATTAACAAGCTCAAACTTGTCTTAAGGAGAGTAATGTATTCCAAAATTTTGTGTACCACTCACATATCTTAGGATCCTTTTTGCAGCTCACCTATGAGTGCCATGTGTATCTTGCAGGAACCAAGAGATAAGGCTCACAACATACATGATATTAAGTCTAGTAGTAGTGAGGTACATGAAGCTCTTAGCCATACTTCTACATAAGATGGCATCTACCTTGGAACATGCATCTTCATTGGTTAATTTCTCACCAAGGGCTACAAGAGCGGCAACTAAAGTGCATGAGAACATTCTAGACCTCTTCAATAAGTCAGCTACATAATTGAATTGAGAAATGGATATACCATTAGAGTTTTGTTGCACCTCCACACTGAGAAAATAATGCATGAGCCCCAAATCTGACATCTCAAATTCCTTCTTCATTTGAACTTGAAATTTCTCCAAGAGAGATGTGTTATTACCTATATAAATAAGATCATCCATATAAAGAAAAGTATAGAGAATATCATTACCCAAATATTTTATAAAGAGGGTTGGCTCAAAAGGACTTTGATGGAAGCCTTTCTTTAGGAAATAAATATCAATCCTTGCATACTATGCATGTGGAGCTTGCTTCAATCAATAGAGTGATTTATTCAACTTATAAACCAACTTTTCTTTACCTAGAATTTTATATCCAATAGGTTGCTCCACACATACCTCTTCATCAATATAGTCATTCAAGAAGGTTAATTTTACATCCATCTAATAAATTAGCCACTAGTGTTGCACAACAATAGCCAAGATAATCTTGACTATATCAAATATTGCAACTGGAACAAAGCTTTTTGAATAATCTACTCCGGGTGTTTGGGCTAATCCTTGTGCAACCAATGTTGCCTTGTGTCTTTTCATAGAATCATCAGCATGATACTTAACCTTTTAGATCCATTTGACATGAATTACTTGTTTGCCCTTAAGAAGTTGCACTAATTCCCATGTATTATTTTTTTCAATTTCTTGAATCTCTTCATTCATAGCATCAACCATTTTTTTTCTTTAACTGCTTCTTCATACACAAAAATTTCAACCTAAATTGAACTAAACAAAGAAAAATTGATAGTTGTATTCATATTAGAGCTCTTTTGATAAATTTCATTTGAACTTCACACCTTTTGGTAAGAGATTTGACAAGATGTTAGACTCGAGCTATCAATTAGTGGTGTGCTATTTGGAGAGCTCGGTAGGATAGATCTTGGAGGCATCACACATGAGCTATCAATAGAGCTTGAACTTCCACTTGAATTTGTGGGGAAAGGAGGAACATTGTCATCTTCAATACCCATGATGAGTGGTTTGTTTTATTGAACACCTTTCTTCCATTTCCATACCCCCCCTTCATCAAAAACCACATCTCAAATTATGATCCATTTCTTTGTGTCAAGATTGTAGAATTTATACTATTTAGTTGCATTGGAATAGCAAGCACAAATATACATAGTTGAGATTTTGGATCCAACTTCTTTCATATGTGATCTAGAACATGAACATAGGTTGGACAACCAAATACTTGAAAGTGAGCCACTAAACACTTGTGACCATTCTAAGCTTCCTTTGGAGTCATATTCTTAACCAACTTTGTAGGGCTTCTAATCAAAATATACACTATGGTTCCTATTGCTACTCCCCAATAGTGATTGGGAAGATTTTTTGGACTACAATATGCTTCGTGTCATCTAGATAATGGTATGATTCTTCCTTTTAGAAACTCCATTTTTCTTGGGGGTATAGGCTATAGGAAGCTATTTTTCGATCCATTAGTGCTACAAATATCAAAAATTATTTATAATTAAATTCTCACCATCTATCTGTTCTTAGTATTTTGAGAGAATACCCACTTTGTTTCTCTGCCAAATCCTAAAAGTCCTTGAAGCATGTAAAAGGCCATGATTTTTGTTTAATAAAATAAACCTAGGCATGGCATGAGAAGTCATTGATAAATGTAAAAAAATAGAGATTCTTACTCAAATATTCCTCTTTCTTTTTGAACCATAGATATCAACATGCACAAGCCCTAGTAGAGTTTTTGCCCTCCATGATTTGTTCATCGAGAAGTTATCTTGATGCTACTTGCCATGTGCACACCCTGAGCACACTTCTTCTTTTGGATGAATTGGAGGGAATCCTCTCACCATATTCTTCTTCTAAAGCTAGATTAGTCTTGAGAAATTTAGTTCACCATATCATTGGTGCCATAACCCCAAATCATCTGTAGTTGTTTTCGAAACATGTATCCTAGTAGAACCCAATGTGAGAGAAAAAAGCCTATACTCTGTCATATAAGACTTTGCTACAAGATGATGGTTAGCAAATTTATCAAATATTTTGCAACACTTATCTTTAAACACAACCTTATAATTTTTTCCTAGAAGTTTCCCAATACTTAAGACATTATATTCTAACTTTGACAAATGGGTAAGTGCACCAAGATAGTGTGCAAAAATGGGATTATAAGTGGACATCTTTTTTTAAAAATCTGCTAAACCTAAATGTGGAGGAGACATTTGAGAGTCATCCACTCAAAATATGAAGATACTCAAAGAAAAAAGATTGTATTACTCTAAATATAGTTTCCAAAATACTAATTTTTTTCAAAATTGGATAAGATTAAGGGGGTCAAATCCTTTGCGCACGAAAAACAGATCCTCATTTTTTTCTAAAAAAAAAAACATAGTGTCTAGTGTGTGCATCAAAAAAGTCATAGTTATATTTAGTATTTTAACAAATCCTTTTGTAGAAAGATATTTAAGAGTGAACACTAGAAGTTGTGTATTTTTTTGTAATTTTTTTTTTAGTATTTTTTTTTTTAGTATTTTTTGAATCGGGCACATCCTGAAAAATTAGGTACCTGTTCGTGCGTGAAGCATAAATTGCACCAAAATAATTAAAAATGCAAATTTTTTTTAAATTGTAAAGAATCAAGTGTACTGCAATAATATATTAATTTTTTAAAATTTGGATAAGTAGATCAAAATTTATTAAAAAAATGATACCAATATGTCTCTAAGAACTATGGAGACAATGGTAAAAGAAATTCAAGATTAATATTTTATTGTTGTTCAAATTTAAAATAATTATATCGTTAGAAAGCTCAGAAGATGGGTGAAAATACGATGGTAATTTTAGAAATACCCAATTGATGAGGTGTAAACTTGATGATGACAAAGTCAAGAAACCAATTTGATAAAACAAAACACAACCCCCACCCTTGTTATCCAAGCCTATTCACAAGCCTAAACATGCTAAATGCGTACACGTTTTTTTAACTAATAGTGCATACGAGGTTATAAAAAGAAAAATCATGTATGCATTTTAGTGAGTACAAAACCTATATGGGTTATATCAACATAGAACATTCTAATATATAGAAATACATATGTATGTGTATGTATACATATATGTATATGCATAATATGTATGTATATATATTTATATATTTATAATATGTATCTATATGTATATAATGTGTGTGTTTATATATATATATATATATATATATCTTAGCACATTGTAGTCCCACCCTCTTTAAATATCCTCTTTCTCTCTCTCTCTCCCTCTCTCTCCCCATTAAGACCCCACAAAACCCCTAATGACATCATATAAGGTCCCTTAGCACACCATATGATGTCCTAAGGGGTCATATGATGTTCTAACACATGTGTAGTCCCATTAGGACCCCACATGACCCCCAGTGACACCATATGATCCCTTAGGACCATGTATGATATCCTAAGGGGTCATATGGTGTCCTAAGTGGTCATATATATTGTTATAACACATGTGTTGCCTAATTAGGACCCCACGTGACCCCTAACGATATTATGTGACCCCTTAGCACATGACATGACCCCTTAGGAGAATATGATGCTCTAAGGGGTCATATGGTGTCCTAATGGGTCATATGGTGTTGTATCACATGTGTGGCACCATTAGGAGTCCACATGAACCCTAATGACATCAAATGACCCCTTAGCACACCACATGACCCCTTAGGACCATATGGTGTCCTAAGGGATTATATGGTGTCCTAAGGGGTCATATGGTGTTCTAACACATGTGTGGCCCTATTAGGACCCCACAAGACCCTTAACGACACCATATGACCCCTTAGCACACCACATGACCCCTTATGACCATATGATGTCCTAACAGGTCATATGGTGTCCAAAGGGGTCATATAGTGTTCTAACACACGTGTGACCCCATTAAGACCTCGAGGACCCCTAACGATACCATATAACCCCTTAGCACACCACATGGCCCCTTAGGACCATATGATGTCCTACGGGGTGGTATGGTGTCCCAAGAGATCATATGGTGTTCTAACAAATGTGAGGCCCCATTAGGACCCCACAAGACCCCTAAAGACACCATATGCCCCTTAGCATGCCACATGACCCCTTATGACCATATGATATCCTAAGGGGTTGTATGGTGTTCTAAGGGGTCATATGGTGTTGTAACACATGTGACCCAATTACGACTCCACATGACCCTTTTCAACAGCATGTGACCCTTTAGCACACCATTGACCCCTTATGAGCATATGATGTCTTAAGGGGTCATATAGTGTACTAAGTGGTTATATGGTGTTGTAACACATGTGTGGTTCCATTAGGACCCCACCTCACCCATAATGACACCATAAGACCCCTTAGCACACCACATGACCCCTTAGGACCATACGATGTCCTAAGGGGTCATATGGTGTCCTAAGGGATCATATGGTGTTCTAACACATGTGTGGCCCCATTAGGACCCCACAAGACCCCTAAAGACACTATATGACCCCTTAGCATGCCATATAACCCCTTAGGACCATATGATATCCTAAAGGGTCATATAGAGTCCTAAGGGGTCATATGGAGTTCTAATGGGTCATATGGTCTCCTAAGAGGGAAAGATGAACCATTATTACAATATAAAAAGTAGTGCCAATACTGCTTACAAAATAATTTTAGATCACCCAGGCCGTTAGCACATCATACAACTCCTTAGGACCCCACATGATGCCTAACGATACCATATGACCTCTTAGCACACCATACAACCCCAAGTAGGATCATATGATATCCTAAGGGGTTGTATGGTGTCCTAAGGATTCATATGGTGTCTAAAGGGGTCTTATGGTGTCCTAACAGTTCTTATGGTGTCCTAAGGGGTCTTATGGTGTCGTAATGGGTCATATAGTGTCCTGAGGGGGAAACATGAGTCATTATTAAAATATAAAAAAGAAGTGTCAATATTGTTTACAAAAATAGGTTCACATCACCCGTACCCTTAGCACACCATATGACCCCTTAGGACCCCACATGACCCGTAACAATACCATATGACCCCTTAGCACACAATATGACCCCAACTAGGACCATATGAGATCCTAAGGGGTCGTAGAGTGTCTTAAGGGGTCATATGGTGTCCTAAGGTGTCATATGGTATCCTAAGGGGTCATATGGTGTCCTAAGGGGGCAAGATGAACCATTATTACAATATAAAAAAGTAGTGCCAATACTTCTTAAAAAAATAAGTTCAGACCACTCAGGGCCTTAGCACACCATATGACCCCTTAGGACCCCACATGATCCCTAACGGCTCCATAAGATCCCCTAGCACATCATACAACCCCTTACGATCATACAATGTCCTAAGGCATCGTATGGTGTCCTAACGGGTCATGTGGTGTCCTAAGGGGTCGTATGGTTCACTAAGGGGTCATATGGTCTCTTGAGGGGAAAGATGAACCATTATTACAATATAAAAAGAAGTATCAATACTGGTTACAAAAATAAGTTCAAATCATCCCTTGAGGAGGTTCAAAGATGAAAGTAATAAACTAGTATGCCACCCCTCTCTCCCTTCCTCCATACCCCATCCCTCTCTCTCTCTCTCTCTCTCTCTCTCTCTCCATTCTTTCTCCCTCCCTCCCACCTCTATCTCCCTTCCTTTCCATCTCTCTCCCCCTCTACCTCCCTCCCTTTACCATCTCTCTCTCTATGTCTCTATGTGTCTCTCTCTCTTTTCCTCTCCCTCCCCACTCTTTCTCTCTCCTTCCCCCCTCTATGTCCCTTCATTTCTGATCTCTCTCTCTTTCTCCACTCTTTATCTTTCTCTCCCCCTTTCGCTCCCTTTCCCATCCCCTCTCTCTGTCTCTCTCCCTCCCTCCCTCCCCACTCTTTCTCTCTCCCTCCCCCCTCTATCTCCCTTCCTTTCCAATCCTCTCTATCTCCCTCTCCCTCACTCACTTTAACATCCCTCTCTCTCTCTATCCCCCTCTCTCTATTTTTCTCTCCCTCCCTTCCCACTCTTTCTCTCTCCCTCCCCCCTCTATCTCCCTTCCTTTCCCATCCTCTTCCTCTCCCTCCCTCTCCCTCCACAACTATGTTTCCCTTTTCCTTTCTCTCTCTCTCTCTCTCCCTCTCTTTCCCTTCACCCTTTCTTTACTATTAGTAATGCGTATGGGTTTTTTAAATAAGAAGCGAGTATGGGTTATAGGAATTATGAATGTTGTCTTCTTGGGGTATTTTTAGGGACTAAGTACGCATACAGGTTAACTTAACATAACCCGTACATATTGCTGGAACAAATTTTTATTTCCTCGACAACCACATAAGTAAATTTTGAATTCGATGAAGGCTCCACTACAACTAATACTACAATTCTATGGCAATTTTATATGTCAAAGTAACTAAAAATTTTGTTTTGCAAGATTTCAAATGATTGAATTGTTGTTCTATATAGTTTGCTCAATGTTATTGTGATTCTTTAATAGTTTTTACTATTAAAAATAATGATAATACTCATTTTTATGGTCATTTTATTGTATAATTTTTTGTAACATATATGTGCAAAATGATTCTATTTAGGACAATCATTATTAATGATGGGAAAGAACAAGCAAGGAACAACCGAATAACAAGAGGCTAAAAAGGAAAGACAAAGGCAACATAAGAAGAAATTACGTGAACTAAGAACAATGGGACAAGAAGGTATGTCATCTACAACAAGAGCATTCCTACTGTAAACCTACCTACCTGGATGCGCTCGTGCTACTTGTTTGTGCCCACAAGGAATGGAATCCAATTTATCCTATCTTACAACCTTGCATTGCATGCATCTGACTATTTTTACACCAATTGAAAAAATGCTACCATGTAAAAATGGCTCCGAGTCTTCAAAAACTGAGATAGGTCATTGTAGATGAGCCTCAAATGACCCTATAGGTTCAAATGGATCAATCGTATGCATGCTAGATTACAAGAAATAGTCCATCAAAGTTTGACTTTTTTTTTGACTTAGAGCACTTGAGAGATCACGTTGGAAGGGTATGGCTTTTGACGTTCTAGAGAGCTAGGAGGTAGAACAAGAGTATACCTATCATAAACCTTCCCACCTAAATGTGCTCATCCTACTCATTCATGCCCACAAATAATGCATTGAATGTATTACCATTTTGTCTATTTTGTACATCAAATCTCACTCATCCTGTTGAATCTGACAATGTGGTTGAGAACATAGCTCCAAATACTTGTCACCACCATCATTGTAAAACTGCATCATCCACCTCTTCATGAATCACCTATACCGGTTGTTGGAATGCAACTCTATCTCAGTTTATCGGTTGAGATCCTAATTACCAGTGCTCTATAAAACTATCATCTGTATCGGTTATACCTTACCAGTTGCCTTCCAATACTTAGATTACTACAAAAACATTGTTGCCATCAATAACAACACGAAACTTATTCATCAAACATGAATTGCAATATCTTCATCACATTCACTAACCAATCAAATATCGGTTGCATATCAACAAAAGCTTTACCAGTTCAGTCAAATGCCAACACTAGGTCAAAAATTTCTAACACAGAACTCGCTAAACTCACCCGTGCCACCTATGATGGTAGATCAATTTGACTTGATGATATTAGAGATATTAATATCAAATTTGTAGTAATGGTAATTGGTTATAAAGTTTATCAGTCTAATTGGATAAACTCTGTCTCTGGAATAAACATTCTTATTGCACATCAGATGGTGAAGGAAGACGCACATTATGTCCTATGTAGTGTGATGTTGAAGGAGTTAATAACCAATCTCTAGAAAATAAAGAAATAAAGAAGAATACATTTCAGTATGGCTCTTTCATCATATGCTTGACATTTTATTTTCTACATATGATACTAGGATATGGGAAGATTCAATGGGCTTTTGATAGACTTGTAGCTACTCAAATAGGTCAAGTATTAGATCAGCAAGGTGACAAATAGCAAAAGGATAATCTATGGGCATTTTTCAAAACTTTCCAAGTAGAAATGAAAAATAGAGTTAGAATTCCAAAGGAAATTGTAGAAAAATATAAAGATACTATTTGTTTTATGGTTATAAAAATGAATGTATGATGGAGGCAGTCCAGCCTAAAATAGTCTGGATCATGCCAATGGGATATGAAGTGGATGAGGCCACACTAGATTCTTATACACAACATTTATTGAAAGCTCCAGTTGATGAGAAAGAAGAAAAATTTGGCACAGCTCAGGAGAAGCATTTAAAAGTCCATCAGGAAAAAATTGCACCCACCATATGAAAGAAGATGACAAGGGCTGCAACTGGGACATTAATCAGTGAGGGTTATAATAGGGCTGAAATTGAACAAAAAGTTAAAATCCTTGAAGCCCAGAGAAAGGAACTGGTGAAGAAGAAGAGGAAGGAGGAGAGAGAAGCAAAGAAGGCATCTCAAGCCACTCCTAATGTGGTCCTGGTTACAATAGAGTCATCAAAACAATTGGAAGCACCATCCAGTGAGCTTGCCAGCCCCAAGCCCAAGGAATCCATTAAGAGGAAATAAAAACCGGCTAGGCAATACATTACTATATCTCCTAAGGAGACTAAATCTGATGAAGAGATCAAACAAGCTGCAAAGAAGAAAGGTGTTTTTGCAAGGGTTGTGAGAGAAAAGAAGGAAGAATGGAAAAAATAAACTGAGATGGAGCCTTCCCAGAAGACTCCCAAAATCACAATTATACATAAGCTAAAGCCTAAGGAAGATGAGAAATCTAAACCAGAAACAAGGAGAAGAACCAATGAGAAGAATTTAGATGCTCAACACATTATTGATCTGATCATTAATGATGGTAATCTGGATAACATTTCTACATTCTATGATGATTTTGATGATAAAGACAAGAAGCAGTTAGAGAAGGTAATTATTTTATATCTTGATTATTTTAGTAGGACTTTGATTAAGTTAGAGAAAAATTTGCCCAATGAATTTTATGATAAGTTAGAGTTCAGAAAATTACTTGCACAAACTTTGGACTGACAAATAAAGGATACATAATTGGTTAATCTATGTCTATTAATAACTCCACTAGAGATTGCAGATTTAATTAATAATATAGGTTCAACTAAATTCAATCCTAAACATTGGATTAATAACTTGATGTTACAAAAATTTGAAGAGATTTGAAAGGAGATCATTGACATATGGGTCAGAAATATTTTGAGTCTTGGATATGAGTTAAGTCCTAGTTTTGTTCAATCATAGAGTATACAATTACCAGGGGACATGAAACTGATAAAAATAGATGAGTATAATGTAAATACAGATCCACCAGTTAAAATAGATGGGTAGTGAGGATACTCAAAATCCTCCAGAATCCCATGTACAGGATCTAGACAAAGAGGTTGAGAAGGACAAAGGTATAGAGGATAAGGTCATAGATGATGCACCAGAAGTGAGTGAGGCACCAAGTGGCAAAGCCACTGCCAGTGCATAGGAGGTAAAGGCTATAGAGGATAAGTCACCGATTGAAATAAGAAAAAAAATAGTGACAAACTCCCCTTCTAGTCTTGCAATTGACACATTATCATTAGCTAGAGGGAAAATGCCACAATTTTCTATTAGTTTTGACAAGCCTTATCATTTGATGTCTCCAACAGAGAAAAGTTTGGCCACTACAGCACTTTGGGCTCAAGCAACTCAAGAATTGGCACAGGAAGAGTCTAAGGATAGAGAATTAGTACAGAATACCTTTGAAGTTTTGAACTGGCTTGTACCAGAATTCTAGACTAAGGAGAGTGCAAGCTCATCCAGAAAATTGCAAAAGTTAATTGAATACATCCCTAAGCAATATGATTCTTTGGTTAAGATCTTTGTAACTAAGGCTAAAGACAAATTTGTTGAGTCCAGGAAATAGACATTTGTGGTGATGATTGCATCTAAGAAATCTAAACTTCAAACTTGCTTACAGTCCATTGATGCAGCATTAGAAGAAGGAAGAAAGGTATACAAGATTTGTCTAGATTTTTCTAAGCTTACAACTTCCATAGACAAGAAAATTTTGGATTGTAAAGATCACTTTCTCTAGATTTCAAACTCTTATAATCCAGCAACAAGTTTGACAAGTTCTTTCTAAGGTCTAGTTTTGGCAGTTATGGATCAGATTTTGAGGTTAGAGAAGGAAACGGATAGCATAATAAGGAGAGTTATAGAGCTTGAGAATATAATTGGTCCCCGACTTGATAACCTGCTATTTTACAAGACATAGTGTATATCTAACATGCACTAGGATGATCCCACTGAATCCCATGCCATAGAATGTCATGCTAGTCTCTTGAATGGATTCACCTCCATTCTTTATTCTCTCAAGTAGGGTTGGGACACATACTTCTTATTTTTGAAGACTTTATATGTTGACGTTGTGAAGCATGTATAGAAACCAGTATGTATATATTTGTACAACATTTTTGGTGGGCACCCCTCTTTGTCATTGATGTCAAAGGGGGAGGAGTACAGTGAAAAATGGATGTACATCAAAGGGGGAATACACTAGATGTACATAACTGGATGGATGTATAGGTAAGGGGGATCAGATTCAAAGATGATATCATTTTTGACATGAGTGTTGCCATCAATTCCAAAAGGGGAGATTGTCGGCATTTGATACTCATTCGGTAAGGTGAATTACATTTAGGGTTGTCATTGATGGAAACTCATCTTTAGGTGTTGGCATTTCTCATCCACATTCATTGTCTTATCATTTTGCATAGATTGGGCCAACCGATATATAAACACTTTAATTTATTCTTGTTAACCAGTTAGTCTTGGTACTGGTAACGTATATTTGGGACCCGGTTAAGGTATTTTGGGACCTTGATAAAATCACTTGTGGAATTTATGGTAATGTTTAGTCTGACATCAAATATGATCATTAGGATAATGCATATCATGCTTTGTGATTCGATAGTTGACAGATTCATTTTCTTATGAAGGCCGACATGGTGGAAAGATACAAGGGTATTTAAGGGAGAACATTTAGCAATAGAATCAAGAAGATTATATTATAGTTGTGATGAAATTTTTGGATGCAAATCAATTAGATATTGATGGTATGTGATTTTGTCAGCGAGTGGAATCATTTCTACGCAGTTTCACATGTGGAATCCTAACCGGTAGTGGAGAACAGAGTATCAAAAATTGGGTTCAGAGGAGGTTGATAGAGCTTAAACAGGAACTTATCCAACATGGTCAGATGCATTATATAAGTTAATTTCTATATGAAATCATTATGTAATGTTGTGTAAGTCAGTGAGACTTCTATTTGAGCAGTGAGCTCTAGGCGGTGAGCCTGATTGCATGTGCAATCCCCTTTAGGTAATATTTGCATACCTTGATCAAGTATATAGATATTGTGGGTATCATCCCCACCATGAGTTTTCCCTTTATAGGGTTTTCCACATATAAATATTGGTGTTATGGTATTGTTTATTTATGTGTTTATTTGTTTATTCACTTTAATTTTATATTTTGTTAATCGGTTAATCAACAATAAGTTCAAAAATTCACTTACCAATAGAGCACTGATTCACCCCCCCTCTTAGTTTTCTTGGATTCCAATAGTTTCCTCTTCTAGTAATTAACAAATGTAGTAGGGTCTAAGGGGGAGCTTCAATGAAAACTATGAGATTTTGCTAAGATCAAGAGCTCAATGAAATGTACAAAATAGAGACACAATATAGGACAAGAATAAACTATATTCTCATCAATAGAAAATGATCAATAGTTCAATAGTTACAATGAATATGAGCCTGCTTATATATGCAAGGATGTATGGATATGTGAGCACACAAACATGACATGTGGCTCAATAAGAAACAAGGGTAGGTAGGAAATAGCTTTGGGTAGGTAGGAGAAACAATATAATATTTCACATGAGGTGGATCACCCACTGAATGTGGAGTGTAACAACAAGATCACACCATAAAGGGTGGAAATTCTCCTACACACACTATCCCAATGTGGCACAAACTCCCAAGTGTCTCATACCCAAACTACTACGAAATGCATTTTCTAAGTAAACTTAAGTATAGTTTAATAATATCCAAGATGAATAATTATTTACACCAACACCCCCCCTTTAAGTGCAACTTAGGGGAATGCACTTAAGTCTACAATGCAACTAAGCAATGCAAGATGGGTCCTAGCTACTAGGCCATGTTAGGTACCCATGTACAAATGCAAATGCATGCAAACCAATGCAAGGAAATATCTCACAAAGTGGGGAAAAAGAGAAATACCCAATGGGAAAGGACCCTCCCCCAAAAGAGAGATGAAAACTAGATACAAAGAACTCTCATAGAAGTATGTGAAGGAAAAAACCCCATGTCAGGAAAAAGTCCCCCCCATATGAGAGAAGAAGAAGAAGAGAGACTAGGAAGCCCCCCCTCAATGTGGAATCTGCACCAATGATAGAAGCTTGATGTATGAAGAAACTGCTCCATGAACATCAAACAACATTCCTCCCCTTAGGAAGAAACAAAACCAAAGGTGTATCCATGAAGTCTCCCCAATATTGAAGGGAAGATGTATGAAAAAAACTCATGATGAAAGGAATCTCTGAAAACTGCTCAAGTGTCCCCATGTCGATGCTGAAAGATACCCCCTCCAAAGGTAGTAAGTTGTGACACACTGCTGAAAAAGGCACTCCAATATCTAGTGGAGATGGATGTAGAACATGTCCCAAAGACTCACATGTCTCCTCAAGAGATAAAGAGACCTCCTCCAGCTGTTGTACATAAGTATCTACAATCATGTCAATCTCAAAAGAATGATCATGTAGAGAATGAACAAGAGGGTCAGAGTGTGCCCTCGTAACAATCGAAGAAGGATCATCTTCATCAAAGAGAAGATGAATGTCATCAATGATGTCTCCCAAATCTACAATGTAGGATTCCACAAACAAACCTGCAATGTCTGTCAAGTAATCATCCCATGAATCTGAAGCTGGAAGACAATTAATATCCTATTGTACCGAATCACATGAAGCTAAAACTGTCGCACTATCTACATCATCAAGTGCAATAGGTGATGTGATATCATTATGAGGAGATGAAATACAAGGCTCAAGAACGGGGTCACATGTGAGAATCCCCATGTTCAAGTGCCCAAAGTTCTCCTTAAAATCTGAACCATCACAAGAACTATGATCATCATGTGTAGAATCATCAAATGTGAAATCATCATCAACAAAATATGAAAAGGAGTATAACTGAGATTCATGATCAACCACCCCATTCGCAATGATAACTCTATTCTCCAAGTCTCTAATGAAAACTGACTTAGGTGTGAACTCCACAACTCTCTTAGTTGTGCCATGTGTGATTTGATAGATGGAAAGGAGATTGTTTGTCAAGTGGGGTACACACAACACATCATTGAAGGAGTTATACCCAATGTCAATAGATCCTTTCCCAATCACATCCATGTATGTATGATTTCCCATCAAAATATGCGGCATGGTGCAAGGCTCAAATGTAGAGAACATTGACTATGAAGATGCCATATGATGAGAAACCCCTGAATCTAGAAGCCATCTCTCTAAATCAGGACTGATAGTAACACATAGAGCTTTTCCTTTTCTTGTCCCAAAAGAGTGAGTCTTCCCACTTATAGAAGCCATGAATGCTTGCCCTTTTCCTTTTTAATGTGAGGAAGTGGAAGTTGATGAATCATCCTCTTGTAGACATTAGGGAAATCAATGTTATGCTTTTTGAGGATATGTGTGAGCTCATCAATCTTCTTAGATTGGCAACAACGCTCCTCATGACCAAACTTTTTACAATAGGCACAAGTGGGTTTCTCCCTCTTTGGTGAATTATCTCTCTTGGAAGAGGATGTATCTCCTTGTTGTGGAGAGGATGATGCTTTGTCCTTAGGCTTTGATTGCCATTTCTTCTTGTTTGAGTTGTCCTTTCCTTGATTTCCTTTGTTCCCTTGATTTGCCACTAATGCTTGAGACTTAGAAGCCTTAAGAATGCCCATGCTTATCAACTTAGTTTGTTCCATCATCAACATTTCATTGAAAGCATCAAATGTAGGCATTGTGTAGCTTGAACCGATTGTCATCCTATGGGTTTGGAAACTAGAAACAAATACTGCATATTCTTGTGGAAGCTTGCCCATCAAGTTGAAGATCAATTGAGTATCCTTCTTATCATTGCCACAATCTTTGAGTTGTACGCTCAACTCATTTGCCTTAGTGACATAATCTTGTATTGGGATCCAACATGGTGAGATCACTATCAATTTGATATACCCTAATCTCATCAGCTTGACCATACAAGTCTTGAAACTTTTGCCAAGCATCCTTGATTAGAGTACACTTTTCAATATGAAAGATGAGATCCTTTGATACATACTTTCTTAAGGTACCAATTGCCATGATATTTTTAGTGAGCCAATCCAAGTGACCAACTGGATCAACCTTAGGATCTGCAGAAGCAACAATAGTTCCATCAATGTAATGAGTTAGTCCTTTTTCCATAAGTGTACTCCATGCATCAATTTTCCAAGTAGCATAATTATGAGGAGTTAAGAGAGGAAACTTAGAAGAACCCATAGAAGCAAAAAGGAAGGAACACAAGAGTACAAAAGCACAAAAGACACCCCCCAAATTCACTCAATCAAAGTACCCCCCCAAAAATGATGATTTTGGCACTTTATATGTAGTTCGTGTACAATAGTCCACTTGCAAAAAATGGAAAGGTGGACTTCTCATTTTGTTTTACAACTGCCCCCAATAGGCTAAGAACTACAATGCAAAAGACTAGAAAGATAGATCTATTCAATACAAGTGCCAATTTGGCCAAATAAGACCATATGCTGAAAGTATAATTTCTACCCAAAATTGCTAAAAACTGATAGCAGATTATGAAAGTAGAGGAAAACTCATGCACTTTAAAACAAAACAGCACCTGAAAAGGAGTTCGTATGAGCCCAAACGGAGTCCCAGAAGTTGCAAAAATGGGGATTGGATAGCTATAGTCACCAAAAACTGGGAATTCTAAAAAATCTGTCCACCAAAATTAGAAAATAATTCCAACATGTGAAAGTACACAAAATTCTAGCCCACTTCAAAAAAAATTGCACCAAAAAGTGAGCAAAAAATGAGCAAGATATGGCCATTTGAAGTTGAACTGCAAAATCAAAAAGTAGAATGAGAGGGGCCTGCAAAATTTTTGAAAAATGATGACGTCAGAGCACTGTGCGGTTAAATTTGACAGCTGTATGACCATCGCCAAAACTTCTTGGTTGACTGGGCCCTGACGTGGCACGATCTGACTAGGCAGTACGGTCGTAGTGACAGGACAGGTGATGTGGTAGCTAACTGGGCTATTGCGTCTGCTATCGTGGTGCTGATGTGGCAGGGTCCATGTGTTAGTCGGTGTAGGGCTGGTGGGAGGCACCGGTAGCGAGGTGGAGACTGGAGGTGCTGGTGGCGGCGGTGGCGGCGAAGGCATCAGTGAGACCGACAGGGGCAGCGCGGAGGGAGGCACCGCTAGGGCAGCGGTGGCGGGGGCGGTGCAACGGGAGGCACGTGGGAGGCCACAGCTGCAAGAGGCGTGGGAGGTATGCTGCTAGGGGAGCTATGCAGTGGCGACGCCAGGTGGTGCTATAGTGGGGTGGTATAGGAGGTGTTGTGCGGGGAAGCTGGGACTTGAAAGGGTTACGGGGGGGTGTTCGGACCCCCAAAACAAAAAACTTTTGATTTTTTGATTTTCAAAATTTAATTTTTCCGAAAAAAAAAAATTTAAATTTTCTACGAATTTTTTTTTTTTTTCAAAATATTTTTGCAGAAATATAAATAAATTTGTTTTTGAAATTTTTTTTTGAAATTCGTACAATAATAGCAAAATTGGCGAAAAAAAATTTCTCACCAAAATAGGCCAACTTTATAACCAAAATTCATGGAAACGGCCACTTGGATGTAGTGACAAGGTTGGATCTGGTCTAGGACACCTCCAAAAGATGTTGCTCCTCAGATCTTGCTCTTGACATTGCAATAATGCCTCTTCAAGATGAATCAATGTCGCTCTAATGGCTCTAATACCATGTGAGATTTTGCTAAGATCAAGAGCTCAATGAAATGTACAAAATAGAGACACAATATAGGACAAGAATAAATTGTATTCTCATCAATAGAAAATGATCAATAGTTCAATAGTTACAATGAATATGAGCTTGCTTATATAGGCAAGGATATATGGATATGTGAGCACACAAACATGACATGTGGCTTAATAAGAAACAAGGGTAGGTAGGAAATAGGTGTGGGTAGGTAGGAGAAACAATATAATATTCCACATGAGGTGGATCACCCATTGAATGTGGAGTGTAACAACAAGATCACACCATAAAGGGTGGAAATTCTCCTACACACACTATCTGAATGTGGCACAAACTCCCAAGTGTCTCATACCCAAACTACTATGAAATGCATTTCCTAAGTAAACTTAAGTATAGTGTAAAAATATCCAAGATGAATAATTATTTACACCAAGAAAAACATCTTTACGACCCCTCTTGGTTTGATGATGAGATTCTCCTCAACTTGGAAGATATATGTGGCTTGGATGTACTGTTTGGAGGTTCGGCAAATAATGTATCAACTTTTTGAAGACCTAATTTGTGAGTGTTTATTTTGGTGATAATGATCATTTGGGCACTTGCAATTTAAGATGTGAAGGAAAGATAAATGAGAAAATTCAAGTAGAAGTGTGAGAAAAGAGTTTGTCGAGTAGTGATTTGGCATAATGGCAAAAATTGTAAGTATTAATAATGATTCTAAACTTGTGTATGAATTAAAGCCTTTTATTTCTTGTTAGAAATAGATTCAGTTGGATTTTTTTTGGAATTGATGATCATTTTACTCATAAGGAAGATGTTTGTAAGTATATTCATATTTACTTAGAGTAGTATGATCAAGGAATATTATAGCTTTCAGATAGATTAATTTGGTTGGTAGTTCGTAGAGATTGAAAAATGAATTTGGCACCCAAGGATTCAAGGTTTTGGATTCATGGAATTATTTTTCGATGATCACAGATGAAGAAATTATTAGAATTCTTCTTATTAGGATTCATGGTACACATTTATGGCTTGATAAACAATACTTGATATAAAAAGATGAATTGCAAGCTATGACAGGGTTATGTGTGACAAGTGTAGTGTCGATGCTGAAATTTGTTAAGAATGTTGAAGTGAATCATTTGACTGGTGTTGTATAAAATGGAAGAGCATTGAGAATTGACACCATTAGAGACGCAAATGTCAGATATACAACAATGGAAATATCATACAAATTTTATTATATGAATAAAAAGGGTTATCACGCATCAACCAAAGTTCATATAGCATATAGGATGGTTATAGAGAATGCCAAGTATGATTTGTGTGAGATTCTACACACTATTGTTTGACAACCTAAAGATGATGAAGAGTGAGATGTATCCATTTCATTATACTTCAGTGATTGTTTTTTTGGTTTTCTATTTTCTCCATTCGTTTCCTTGTATTGAGAGAATTTCATGGATGAATCATATGACCATTGGGTCTCAGATCAAAAGATATTTAGATGGTTTGGAATAAAATTCTAAGATGTGTAGAAATTTCTTTGAAAAAATTAGAAGTGATCTAGTTTTGAGGAATCAGATTCCTCCCATGGTTTTGGATTGGTATGAAAACAACATTAGTTTTTTAGTTGATAAATATAATGTTTTTTAAGAAGTTGTGGTTACAAGAGCATCTTGGGAAACTCCATTACCTTATGAGGATCTTGAAGATGAATGTATGAAGTTATTAGTGAAAATTTTTATGATACCAAAAGATCTGTATGCATAGAGATTCGGTAAAAGAGATGAGATTATTGGAAGGTCTAAAATGCTAGCACTAGATAAGAAATCAAAGAAATAAAGAAGGTTTTTTCAGAGATGTCTTTGCTTCCAGTTCTAATATTCAAAAAAGGGAAACGATAGATAGTTCAAAGAAGAAGGAAATCATGTTAGTGAATATTGATAGTGATGAGGAAGAAGAAGAAATAAAGATAGAATAGGTAATAGCTTAGAATGTGCAAGTAGATGAGGAGTAGTAAGTTTCCAAAGAAATATCTGATGATGATGATTTTATAGAATAAAAGGTGTTGAAGATGTTTGAGAAGCCTAGCGGTATGAAGTCTATTGGATAATATTATCATGATCATGTGTTGTATAAGTAGTATGTTATTGAGAAGGATTTTGTGAGGTATTTAGTGCAGAACAATCTGGTTGTGACTAATATTGCAGAGTGTCTTTTTGGAGGAGCTTGTTGAAGCATTTATTGAGAGAATTGATGAAGAAGATGTTAATATGGAATTTATTGAAGGAAACATGCAAGAAATGATTACTAAGAAATGTAGGAAGGCTCATCAGGTGCAAATTCTTAATCTATTAAATTTCAGGAATTTGATTGGTGAAGCTGAAAGGTTTTATAAATTTTGTTTGAAGTGGTCGGTTTCCACACAAAAGTTTAAAAATAAAATTGATCAGATTGGGTCTCAGTTGGTTGAAATGGGTAAATTTTATAAATTTTTAACAGATGTTTATGGTAAATAAAAGGATAAGGCACGTGAATTGCATAAACAGTTAGCCTTGAGGAAAAGTCAGAGAGATAAATTTATTAGGATGTTTGTAGAATTAAGAGATGACATTGAGTTGAAACTTTATTCTTATTTGAGTTTTTTGGTTGATGCAGAATGTGTTGAGAAAGGTGATCACTATAAATAAATGTATTGACTATGAAAGTCAAAGTAGATTTTTTTATGCTTCTACTCATGCTTGGAAGGCCTCAGTGATAAAATTAAGGAAGCACTTTAAGGAATATCTAGCTGAATGATTTCAAATGATTTCAATGTTTTTAATGGCTTGCTGGTTGATGGCCTTTGTTGTTGATGGAAAAGGGGGGAGAAAGATCACAAAAAAATGTTTATGTTTTCATATTTCATTTGTTTCATTTTTTACTATTGTTAGGGGAGCTATTGGCTATTGTTGTTGTTATTTGTTGTTATTTGTGAGTTTCTGATTAATTGATTATTCTATGAAATATGAAATGAGATTGGAATGTGAAACATTGATAAGAAAGATGCGAGTGAGTTTGATATGTGAATGGTGAAAGCGAAAGTGGGTAAAGGTGTGATACAAGGAAGTCTATCAGTTTTTTTTGTAGTGTAGGAGTTACAGTGGATATAGATGCAGTGATCTAAAAGGTTTGGTGGTTCAAATATTTTAGTAAGAGAAAAGTTTTGTCCTTTAATAGTGACTACAATTTACATTCTAAGACACCTCTATTTATACAGTTCCTTTTCCGATATTGTAATTTTGTATCTTGCCCTAAATGCAATTAGATTCAGGTTTACAAATCTCTTTTGTATCTTATTCCTTGAGAAATTATCTCTACCTTTTGTAATCATTTTATATATAGTGGATTATCTTGTGGGTTGACTCCCACTATGGTTTTTTCCCAATTCAGGTTTTGAACGTATAAAAATGGGTGTTCATGTGTGTGTGCTTATGCTACTATTGTTTAATTCTTCATGTTGTGTATAAATGGATTTAAGTTGTTTCAAAATTTAGTCAATGTTAATTCACCACCCTCTTAGAATCTAGTGTGTTCAACATAGGGGACTATTTAAAAAGGTATTATTTTGTGAACTAGATGTAGAAATGCTTCTTGTGATGATCCCCTTGAGCTGATAGGGAGAAAAAGGATCATTTGGATCAACCATACCTAAGAACATCAGGCCAAGTTGAGTAGGACTATAATGATTTTGAGGGATACTTGGTCTAGATGTTCTCCTCAAAACAACTCCAGAGGTAGTTTAGATTGTAAATCTCATGGACAAGATCCACAACACTTTGACCACTCCATGAGTGTGCAACAGAGTTACTCGATACCCAGTACCACACTTGTTTGATTAAGAAAAATTTCTACAAGCTTTTCTACTTTTACAAGTCAAACAAATTTAAATTGTATTAGACACACACAAATAAAGATCAGTTCAAAATAGTTTATGTTAGGTTTGCCAAAATGTAGAAGAGGGAATTCAACACCCTCATGGTGATGGAACCTAGAGGAGAAAATTGGGCAACTCTACCTCACTAAAGGGGCACTTTGGTGAGCTAGGGAGACACAAGAAACAATTTATCTAAGCCTATAAGTGGAATTTACTAAATAGTTGAAGCACAAAAAATGATAAAAATGTTTTGATAGTAGAATCTGAAAGTGCAAGCCAATAAGGTCATTGGGTGATCTCTATTAGCGGTCTCCAGTAAACATGAGTAGACTCCAATAACCTACACACAAACTATAAATACAAGAATATTGGGGTTGTTTTTAGAGGCTTTCCATAGTTCAACCTTGATTTGGTGTTTACATTTCCATAGATATTGAAGATGATAGATAAAAGAAAAAAAGATATGAGAGATACAATGCAATAAATGATAAACTTGATAGGCTAATGGAGACAAGATGATACAAATATGGTAAACAAGAGTGAAGAAACTCCACTTCATCACCAACAAAACAAAATCCTACTGGAGTGAAGATGACTACAAAACCCTCAAAGACATAGAGTTGTAAGAATGGATATGGTGTGATGCTAGTGGTTCAAAACCTAAATGACCAAAACCCCAAGGCAAAGAAGTAGAGAACTATATCTTGTAAGAATGTGATATAAGGATATGTGAAGAAGCTAAGAATTTTTAGGAAAACCCAAAGGACCCAACCCAATGAAGCTCAAATAGGGAAGATATAGGCGCTATAGAAGAATCTCGACATTGGTCATCAGAGAGGCAAGATTCTTTTCTTATGACTCATGACATAGGCTAAAATGGCTTTTAATAATTATTTAAAAAAAAAAAAATTAATCGGTTAAACCTCTTGACTTCATCAAATGAAAAGAAATCACACATATTCATGCTTTGCATATATTCATTTTTTGTTGAATATCATTATCGACTTAAATTGTTTAACACAAGAATTCCAACAATTTTCACTCCTCAAAAAGTAGGGTTAACAGTTGGCTCTGACTGGGGACAAGGACCGTAAGGGACGATGAAGGAACCCATAATCTTTGGTTATTATTCATTGGGCAACGGAGTCAAAAAGATTGGCACACTACTTTACATGGAACAAGGAGGGAGAACCAAGCCAAAAAGGAGAGAGAACAACACACACACACAAACTAAAAGGGACAAAACAAAAATTTCTAGCTAAGCTATATACAAGACGAAGGGCAAGTGAGCTTATGGATTATATAATTTTAAGTGTTGCCCATTATAAGGAAGGGGCATATGTGTGCCATCTAAATATGCTAGATAGAATGAATTTGTACCATAGACTTGCCTTATCTGGAAAGGTCCTCTCCAAAGTGAATCAAATTTACCATGTAATCCCTTTGGTTCTCTTTGTTTATCCCATAATAAGACCAGATCGCCAACTTGAAAAGATCTTTCCCTTGCTTCCCGGTCAAACAGTTCTTTCACTCGCATTTGATGTTCTCTGATTCTATCCACCACTGTTTCTCTTTGTTCTTCCATCTTGGTTAAGTACAATATTCGTTTTTCCAATGCATCTTTAAATGCATGATTTTTGACTACTTCTTGCAACTTAAGAGAAGCTAACTCTAATGGAATAGGTAATCTAGCTTCCGCACCAAAAAGTAATTCGAATGGAGACATCTTGATAGCCCGCTTCTTCATTGTACGATCAGCCCACAGTGCTTCATATAGATACTTATGCCACGTTCTCTAATTTTTATCGACTAACTTGCGGAGAATAGTGATGATATTCTTATTGCTCACTTCAGCTTGACCATTTCCCTCAGGATAATAGTCAGATGCATGTGAAAGTATAACTCCATACTTGTAACAGAAAGCCAATATTTCATAAGAAGAGAAGTTGGTAGCATTATCGGTGACGATTTTCTGCGGAACTCCATATCTTACAAGAATGTTTTGTTTGATGAAGTCACAAACTACTTCTGATGTTGTTTGTCTAACTGGAGCTGCTTCAACCCACTTGGTGAAATAGTCAGTGGCTACCAAGATGTGAGTATGACCCGCACTGGAATGAGGATGAATTGGACCGATAAAATCTAGTCCCCATTGCTGAAATGGTTCTTCGATAATCACAGGTTTCAAAGGTAGGGGGGCAAGTTGTACTCTTCCCTTAAATTGTTGACATGCATCGCATCTCTTTACCCACTCATCTGCATCTTTGAACATTCCAGGCCAATAATAGCAATTTCTTAATATTTTGAAGGCCGTTATTGAGGAAAAAAAATGTCCTCCACAAGCTTCATTATGAAAGACCTGAAGGAGCTTCTTTCTTTGTTCTTTGTCTACACACTTGAGAAATGTGCCATCTATTCCTTTTTTGTAAAGAACATCACCCCAAATAATATATTTAGCAGCCTTTAACTTGATAGTCCATTTCTCCCTAGGGGTGAGATGAGGAGGACATTCTCCGTATGTAAGAAAATGTGCTATGTTAGAAAACCACTCATCTGTGGTGCTGACAAATAAAACCAAAGGTAGTTCAGACTATTGAGCAACATTCCCATTAGAATTATTCTCAGCTATTAGCTTACACAACCCACGCCCGTGAATAAGCTTGGTTGGTTTGATATCGATATCATACTCTTGAACCTTTGTAATCCAAGAGGCTTTCTTGTTCATACCAATTTCTTGTTGTGTGAGTATGGTCTTCACTGCAGTATCTGGGACATACACTATAGAATGAGAATTTAGAACATAAAAGCGAAATTGCTTCATAGCCTTGACCACTGCATAAGCTTGCTTTTCAACTGGAGAATACTTCAATTCATGCTTTTTCAATGGAATACTCATAAAAGAAATCGGTGCTTCAATATTTTCATTATGATGTTGGGTCAATATTGCGGTAAACAAGAGTGAAGAAACTCCACTTCATCACCAACACAAGAAAATCCTACTGGAGTGAAGATGACTACAAAACGCTCAAAGACATAGAGTTGTAAGAATGGATATGGTGTGATGGTAGTGGTTCAAAACCTAAATGACCAAAACCCCAAGGCAAAGAAGTAGAGAACTATATCTTGTAAGAATGTGATATAAGGATGTGTGAAGAAGCTAAGAATTTTTAGGAAAACCCAAAGGACCCAACCCAATGAAGCTCAAATAGGCAAGATATAGGCACTACAGAAGAATCTCGACATTGGTCGTCAGAGAGGGAGGTGTTACACTACTAGGTATTGTAGACATAATATTCCAATGATCACCTATAGTCTACAAATTTGTAAGATGAAAGTGCAATGCATGAACATCTTTGTGGCACGTGTTCGTCTATGAATTGTACAACCATAAAAATTGCACCAAAGGAAAAGGAAGAAGGTGACAAGGAAAGATACACTAGCTGAGTGGGTAAAGGGCCATAGAAATATCTACAATCAACTTAAATAAAAGGTTCTTGTGTAGTGTGGAATTGCATGGGGTGCAAATTATGATGTTACAACAATTGAAGTTTTTAGCAATCATATTGAAAATAATTAATGTCACATAAAAGAGTGAGTGTAAAAAAAAATAATTTAATTCATGATCATTAGATTGAATTTTTTAGCAAAATCAAATTACGTATTTTTTTTAAAAGAAGATCCATGATTTGAAAGACAGGAAATTTTCAAATTTCTACTATAATATATTGTCCATCATATAAGTTTCCCTTTTCTAATAGTAGCGACAAACAATTGTTGACTTGATCCCTAAATTAAGTCATGACTATTAGACTTGGTATTTTATTCTTATACTATTTCAAAGTGTATATGCTAAGGAGAAAAGAAGAAAAACCATGGAAAATTTTAATTTCTTAGGAGAACATACTCATTACTCTCTCACAATGCTAAAAATGAAATATGGATCCATTATTTTCTTGCTTGGTATTTCTCCTCATTGTTGAGGAATCTTCTGATGGGAAAAAAAATGTTATTAAAAGCACATGATTTGATCATTGTAGCTAGATAAAATGTCACACTAGGTAAATACATATGCTATGATTATAAAGACATTAGTATAGCCCCTATGGAACATGCCTTTTGTTTAAAACCAATAAAGCTAGTTTAAGAGAGAGAAAATATAACTAGAGTATTCAATATGAGATTCTTTGGGTGGGGAGATGAAAAATGGACGCATTCTTATTATAAGTTACCATGGGAAAAACACAAAGTTCAAGAAGCTAAGGAGAAAAGTGATCTTCCAAGATTACATGCCAGAAAGAATTTAAAGGGATGCTTTTTCATCTGATTAGGTACAGAGTGGACTTTAATTAATTTATAAGGGATTTGGGATTTGAAATGTTTTGAAATTGTTTCCCCTTATATTTTACTCAAATATTTCCTCTTATAGTTTTTTGTACTCATTTGTACTCTTGCAAAGGTTTTGTAGAGAGAAAAAAATCCATATTGTTTTTACTCATTTGTACTCTTGCAAAGGTTTTGTAGATTTGAAAAAAATCCATCCAATTTTCGTATTTAAGGAGTTTAAAATTCACCTTCTATTGTCATAGGAATGTCATTTTTAAGGTTAGCTTATGTCTTTTCCTCATAGAGGTCTCATTGGATAGGTAGTTTTTGTGGTGCTTTTTCATATTATGAAGTTTACAATTTAAAATTTATATGTTTAAAGAGATTATTCATCATTAAATAAAATAAATTATTATAAATTTTTATTTATTATAATTTAATAGCGTTGGAAAAAATCAGAATAAATTAAAGTATATAAAAATAAAAATTAAATTGATATTATATTATTTTATGTTTTAATTATTCGTTATTAGAAATTTATATTTAAATTATTAAAAAAAATTATAAATCAATATTTTTTTATGAACACGCAATGAAATTGCTAACTCTTAAGCCTATAAGATCTTTCTGAATGTTAGGAGATTTATTGAGTTCATCCTTAGTTATAGAATTATAAAGTATGATTTTTTTTGAAAAGATTGAACATAAATTGAATGATTTGAACTAAGTTAGTATTATTTTATGAGATAAACTATTAAGGAACTTAATATATTAGATGAGTAATAATTCAATAATATTAAAATTAGGAATTAATAAATCTAGAATTTTTATTTTACAAATAAGTATTTATAAATTTTGTATAAATTTATAATACAAATATATGTCTTCTATTCTAATAACATATAGTTGGCTGGCGATCTACACTTAGTGGTATAGTGGAGGTATCAACTACGGATTTCAAGTAAGAAGACAAAGTGTGCACTTGTTGTTTCAATTGATCCTTGGATTGCTTATCCTTTTCACTTCTATCCACCATTCTGGCTGCCATCACATTAAAGTTCTAAATATCAGACTCATGAGAAGAAGGTCCCATATCAATCTTTGTCACAACAAAGTCTGCAGAGGTGGCCTCATTTGTATCTTTCTCAGATATGGGTTGAGCAATCTCCAAGCACATATTCTTTGAACTTGGATCAGTCTTTATTCTTGAGGATACTTTGAGTTTCTTCGATTTTTCAGCTCTTCCAAAGAGATCAGATATGCTACTAAATTAAGGTACCACCAACTTTTCTACCTTCTTCTTCTTCAATAGACTTTGTTCTAACCATGGGAAAGAAGAATCTTCTGTGGACTCTTGAGTGATTTCTTGTCTTGCTACCAGTGTTGTTGTCACCTCTCTAATTTCAACTTGATGACTTGGATTACTTGGAAATGATGAATACATGACTAAAGTATTTTGTTGTGCTTCTTGTTGTAGGGATTCAATAGGAATTGAGGGAGATATGGAATGCATTCCATCATCAAATCTTGTGTCATCCAGAATTTCCACTGGAACTTGATCCTTTACTTGACTTGCAATAGAATTTTCTTCTATGTCTTTTGCTCTAGATTTCTTCCTCTTTTGTCGAGGTTCATCACCACATGTGTTCTGAAGATTGTTCCTCCTTGGAGGGTCTTCATCTCCATCACTTCCTTGGGTATTCTGGTAAGAAGGAGTATCCCTGGCTGGAGTATGGGAAGAATGTAGTGAAGTAGAGCTCTCAAGCTAATTTCCTTTTCTTCTTGGAGTTTCCTTTGTTGGCCTAGTAGCAGTCATTTGAGTAATCTTCTTCTTAATCCAGGCTTCATAATTCTTGATTACAAAACTTGTTCTTTCTCTGACATCTCTCATTTCTAGATCTGCCCAATTCAAATTAGGAAGTGGCTGGG
The DNA here is from genome assembly GCF_030272615.1 of Cryptomeria japonica. NCBI lineage: Eukaryota > Viridiplantae > Streptophyta > Pinopsida > Cupressales > Cupressaceae > Cryptomeria > Cryptomeria japonica. The sequence goes on along the minus strand of NC_081415.1, from coordinate 512,819,370 downwards.
ACTGGACTTGCTCAAAATAGATAGGATCAATCAAATCAGATCCATCATCTTCAATGCCTTCTATGGTCCAATCCATCTTGAAATCTTTCATTTGCTTCAAAGTTAACCTTGTCCAATCTCTTTTTCTAACCTCAAACTCATCTTCACAATCCTTCCAAAAGTCTTCAAGATTAGGAAAATGAAAATAGCCAGGACCTAACTTTAAGCTATTCTTGACATAATCCTTACTATCAAAAGGAAACCTCATCTGGTATGGATACAAGTTGACCTTAGACAAAGCCTTTTCTGCCTCATCTGCTCTTGAACTTGACTCACATCTATAGTGCCTGAGACAAATAGGAAAAGCTACCCCTTTATTCTTTCTATCTCTACATTTCTTTTGAACTGAAACCAATTGCCGACAAAGCTCAACTAAAATGAGCATATCATCAACATATCTGGGTAGCTTGTGTGGATAACCTTCAAATCCTCCTACACGAAGATAGGTAAATCTCGAAAACTGGATGAAGAAACTTCCATATTTCTTTATCAATTTAGCGGCTTCCTTTGATATTCTTGTGGCAATGTCTCCTTGTAATAACCTTACTGCCCACATTGTGAAAGCATCATTCACCCGCCTGAAATACACAAAGCTTTCCTCGAGTTGCAATTGCTTGTAATAATGGTAAATTTGAGTTTCTTGATTCAGGACACCATTAGTACTTAACCCTGGCCATGACCTCAAATTAGCAATAGCATATATCAAGTAAGAGATCATATGGAAGCGTTGACTTGTTTTGAAGTGCACTAACTGGTCATGTATGCAGTTACTGATGAGATGGCCCCAGTCAATGAATTGCTTACCAGCAAAGATGACTATTATAAAGAGATACATCCACATTTCGAACTCAGTGGAATCAGGACTTCCTGTCACTCTATGGAGTAAGATAATCAAGTAACAAATCTCTTTGATGAAAAGAGAATGATGGAGTGTTTTTGGAAGCTGAGACTATCCTTTTCATTATGCAACCATCCATTCTTTAGCCAGATTGTTGAGGCATTTTCTTCTATTATTGCTAAAGTATTTATAAGCTTTTTGCATATCGATGTGAGTGAACTTTTCCTTATATGGCAAACGAAGAATAATAGCTATTGAAATTCCATCAAGTTTGGCTATTAAGGATCCATCTCCAACTCTTATCTCTCTTGCATCTAGATTATATCTTTTTGAGCATTCTAGCACCAAATCTGTACATTGAATTGATATGGGAAAACATGCTGCTTCAATCAAGCCGCTTTCTGCCACTCTACAAGACAACTTTGATCTGTCACCTTCCATGAAGAACTTTTTGATCTCCTGCAAATTTATGTGCCCAATCTTGGTATCATGAACCTCTGGAATCATGGTGGTGATCATCGGGGCATACTCATACTCTTGAGCCTTGTATTTCATGATGATGTATTTTGCAGATTCTTATACTAAGAAGTTCTAAAGCATCTTTTTATTACCAATTGTAGAAAATTGGAAATTTGTAAACAGTGTTTAAAAATATCTCTCGACTCCCTCTTATCCCATAGGGTTGAAACTTGAAAGATCATTTAAAACAATACCATGCTACTGCTAGAATCATTGCATTACGTTTCTTTGGGATAATTTATTAAATAAATCATATCTCTCATTCTCCATATTTCATGATATCTAACACAACTCCTTCTTCAATCTGTATTTGAAAAGGATACTTATAACATATTTAAAGCTCCTTGAGATAGCGAGCATAGGTTTTGAAGTAAACCAACCCAGTCTTCTTCAATGCATGAATGATATCGATTTGAACTAAAACTCACACAAGTTCCTCTTTATTTACAAGGAAGTCTTTAAAACTCTGTTATAATACATTACTCTGCGAGTGCAGAATGTAATCATGTATACCCATTCTTTACGTTTGGATGTACGTTTACAGACTTGAAAGTTTCTTAAGACTTCTTCAACTAATTCATTCTATGTTTTGACCACATTTATTTGAGAAAGTGTCTTTTCCTTTGCTACTGATGGTTCTACTAGACTCTAAATCCGGGTCCACTACTACCGTAAACTGCTTCTATCAAAACCTCTGTCTATGCCACTATCACTGAATAAGGAATTGTATCTTTTCAACTAAGCTTAGATCTGGACTCACTTCTTAAACTCATGCTTAGACTGTTGGAAAACATTTATCAAGCATTTTCTGTGCATCATGTTTGGCGCTTCTCAAATGTCATTAGGGACCCAAGCTCAAATGTCTCGGCCAGGTAGGCAGCAGATTCAGTCATACCAATTCAACCTAGACACCCATGATTTTCTCATTGCTGGTTGCTCAATGTAGAAGAAAACCCTTATTCGATACGGTAGCTTCCCAGCTCTATGTCAACAGATAATGAGACGCATGTGATAAGGACTCTTTTTGGTTTGATGCCCTTCGCATGCATGTCTCTTTGAGCATTTCCACTCACATCATCTTATTAAAAATTCTCTTTCGTTATACTTTGATGGAGGTTCGTTGATGCTTCGAGCAGAGAAGTAATGGTTGGCTGGGATGGTAGGAAAAAGTTTTGCGATGGCTAGTTGCTTTCCTTGAAACCTTCTTGGAGCATACTCAGAGCATATTCAACAAATTTGTTTTGTGCACATGTTGCAATTTGTATATTCGATGCTTTCATTCTTTCAAACAACAATGTGATACTCTTCATATCTCTATTTCAACATGAACTAAAGATATCTGGAAGCTTCAGCCGTTTTAAGAGTTAGTTATCAGAACTAACTTTGCATTGATTATGGGCCACGTGGTGCTTTCAACCTGCCATATGGAAGTTTAAGGAAAAGGCGTTGTATTTTAAAACACTCTCATATCGCCGATGAGAATGGAGGAATTGAAGTGTATCGGCATCTTGTTATGGTTGGCCAACTCACCGGTGTATGAAATAGTTACATGACTTTAAGATTTTCCACGTTGTGCGTAGGAATGGAATGTATCGGTAATTTGATGCTTTCAACTTAGTGATAATCTGGCCATCAACACTTCATTAATGATAATTGGATCTTTATCTATCAGTGGTTTAATCTCCATCCACAAGTTGCCGTGGAATATTGAAATAAAGTGAATTAGTTAGTTTTTTTTTTTATATATATGGACTCCACCAACTTACTGATGAAGAAGTTGTCAAAACTTTGCGTGAAAACATATCGGTTACTTATGTTATTTACCAACTTGGCGATAACAATCAACTCACTTTCCGAACTTGGTGGATATGGGCGCTTTGATTGTTCTACCAACCTGCCGCTAACACTTGGTTAACCGCCGGCTTAAACCACTGATGGTGTACATTTCCCAAGTGAGTCGCTTCTCGTGTAAGAATCTCAAAACCATTCTTTGAAGTGTCTTACCTCCATGCTGTGAAAACCTGCAATCTATATTTCAAACTCAATTGTATAATACGGTTATCACATTACATATCACAAGGAAGGATAAGGGTGCATTCGGCAATGAAGTCCGCCCGAGTCATTTTACTCTCTTTCAAAGCCAAAAATTAATAGTTAACCACGGAATAGGAAGACCATCCCTATCCTAGGCAAACTCACTTCTTGCATCATTGGTACATTTACAAGACATTGTTGATAGTAGGTTGTTTCGTCAAGGGGTTTCTAAATTTCTTGAATGACACGAACATTAAAACAACTTCAAGATTCTTTTCTTTTGACTCATGACATAGGCTAAAATGGCTTTTAATAATTATTTTTGTTTTAAAAAAAATTGATCGGTTAAACCTCTTGACTTTGTCAAATGAAAAGAAATCACACATATTCATGCTTTGCATATATTCATTTTTCGTTGAATATCGTTATCGACTCAAATTGTTTAACACAAGAATTCCAACAATTTTCACTCCTCAAAAAGTAGGGTTAACAGCTGGCTCTGATTGGGGACAAGGACCGTAAGGGACGATGAAGGAACCCATAATCTTTGGTTATTATTCATTGGGCAACGGAGTCAAAAATATTGGCACACTACTTTACATGGAACAAGGAGGAGAACCAAGCCAAAAAGGAGAGAGAACAACACACACACACAAACTAAAAGGGACAAAACAAAAATTTCTAGCTAAGCTATATACAAGACGAAGGGCAAGTGAGCTTATGGATTATATAATTTTAAGTGTTGCCCATTATAAGGAAGGGGCATATGTGTGCCATCTAAATATGCTAGATAGAATGAATTTGTACCATAGACTTGCCTTATTTGGAAAGGTCCTCTCCAAAGTGAATCAAATTTACCATGTAATCCCTTTGGTTCTCTTTGTTTATCCCATAATAAGACCAGATCGCCAACTTGAAAAGATCTTTCCCTTGCTTCCCGGTCAAACAGTTCTTTCACTCGCATTTGATGTTCTCTGATTCTATCCACCACTGTTTCTCTTTGTTCTTCCATCTTGGTTAAGTACAATATTTGTTTTTCCAATGCATCTTTAAATGCATGATTTTTGACTACTACTTGCAACTTAAGAGAAGCTAACTCTAATGGAATAGGTAATCTAGATTCCGCACCAAAAACTAATTCGAATGGAGACATCTTGATAGCCCGCTTCTTCGTTGTACGATCAGCCCACAGTGCTTCATATAGATACTTATGCCACGTTCTCTAATTTTTATCGACTAACTTGCGGAGAATAGTGATGATATTCTTATTGCTCACTTCAGCTTGACCATTTCCCTGAGGATAATAGTCAGATGCATGTGAAAGTATAACTCCATACTTGTAACAGAAAGCCGATATTTCGTAAGAAGAGAAGTTGGTAGCATTATCAGTGACGATTTTCTGCAGAACTCCATATCTTACAAGAATGTTTTTTTTTATGAAGTCACAAACTACTTCTGATGTTGTTTGTCTAACTGGAGCTGCTTCAACCCACTTGGTGAAATAGTCAGTGGCTACCAAGATGTGAGTATGACCCGCACTGGAATGAGGATGAATTGGACCGATAAAATCTAGTCCCCATTGCTGAAATGGTTCTTCGATAATCACAGGTTTCAAAGGTAGGGGGGCAAGTTGTACTCTTCCCTTAAATTGTTGACATGCGTCGCATATCTTTACCCACTCATCTGCATCTTTGAACATTCCAGGCCAATAATAGCAATTTCTTAATATTTTGAAGGCCGTTATTGAGGAAAAAAAATGTCCTCCACAGGCTTCATTATGAAAAACCTGAAGGAGCTTCTTTCTTTGTTCTTTGTCTACACACTTGAGAAATGTGCCATCTATTCCTTTTTTGTAAAGAACATCACCCCAAATAATATATTTAGCAACCTTTAACTTGATAGTCCATTTCTCCCTAGGGGTGAGATGAGGAGGACATTCTCCGTATGTAAGAAAATGTGCTATGTTAGAAAACCACTCATCTGTGGTGCTGACAAATAAAACCAAAGGTAGTTCAGACTATTGAGCAACATTCCCATTAGAATTATTCTCAGCTATTAGCTTACACAACCCACGCCCGTGAACAAGCTTGGTTGGTTTGATATCGATATCATACTCTTGAACCTTTGCAATCCAAGAGACTTTCTTGTTCATACCAATTTCTTGTTATGTGAGTATGGTCTTCACTGCAGTATCTGGGACATACACTATAGAATGAGAATTTAGAACATAAAAGCGAAATTGCTTCATAGCCTTGACCACTGCATAAGTTTGCTTTTCAACTGGAGAATACTTCAATTCATGCTTTTTCAATGGAATACTCATAAAAGAAATCGGTGCTTCAATATTTTCATTATGATGTTGGGTCAATATTGCGGTAAACAAGAGTGAAGAAACTCCACTTCATCACCAACAAAAGAAAATCCTACTAGAGTGAAGATGACTACAAAACGCTCAAAGACATAGAGTTGTAAGAATGGATATGGTGTGATGGTAGTGGTTCAAAACCTAAATGACCAAAACCCCAAGGCAAAGAAGTAGAGAACTATATCTTGTAAGAATGTGATATAAGGATGTGTGAAGAAGCTAAGAATTTTTAGGAAAACCCAAAGGACCCAACCCAATGAAGCTCAAATAGGCAAGATATAGGCACTACAGAAAAATCTCGACATTGCTCGTCAGAGAGGGAGGTGTTACACTACTAGGTATTGTAGACATAATATTCCAATGATCACCTATAGTCTACAAATTTGTAAGATGAAAGTGCAATGCATGAACATCTTTGTGGCACGTGTTCATCTATGAATTGTACAACCATAAAAATTGCACCAAAGGAAAAGGAAGAAGGTGACAAGGAAAGATACACTAGCTGAGTGGGTAAAGGGCCATAGAAATATCTACAATCAACTTAAATAAAAGGTGCTTGTGTAGTGTGGAATTGCATGGGGTGCAAATTATGATGTTACAACAATTGAAGTTTTTAGCAATCATATTGAAAATAATTAATGTCACATAAAAGAGTGGGTGTAGAAAAAAATAATTTAATTCATGATCGTTAGATTGAATTTTTTAGCAAAATCAAATTACGTATTTTTTTTAAAAGAAGATCCATGATTTGAAAGAGAGGAAATTTTCAAATTTCTACTATAATATATTGTCCATCATATAAGTTTCCCTTTTCTAATAGTAGCGACAAACAATTGTTGACTTGATCCCTAAATTAAGTCATGACTATTAGACTTGGTATTTTATTCTTATACTATTTCAAAGTGTATATGCTAAGGAGCAAAGAAGAAAAATCATGGAAAATTTTAATTTCTTAGGAGAACATACTCATTACTCTCTCACAATGCTAAAAATGAAATATGGATCCATTATTTTCTTGCTTGGTATTTCTCCTCATTGTTGAGGAATCTTCTGATGGGAAAAAAAATGTTATTAAAAGCACATGATTTGATCATTGTAGCTAGATAAAATGTCACACTAGGTAAATACATATGCTATGATTATAAAGACATTAGTATAGCCCCTATGGAACATACCTTTTGTTTAAAACCAATAAAGCTAGTTTAAGAGAGAGAAAATATAACTAGAGTATTTAATATGAGATTCTTTGGGTGGGGAGATGAAAAATGGACGCATTCTTATTATAAGTTACCATGGGAAAAACACAAAGTTCAAGAAGCTAAGGAGAAAAGTGATCTTCCAAGATTACATGTATTTTTCTCAAATATTTCCTCTTATATTTTTTTGTACTCATTTGTACTCTTGCAAAGGTTTTGTAGAGAGAAAAAAATCCATATTTTTTTTACTCATTTGTACTCTTGCAAAGGTTTTGTAGATTTGAAAAAAATCCATCCAATTTTTGTATTTAAGGAGTTTAAAATTCACCTTCTATTGTCATAGGAATGTCATTTTTAAGGTTAGCTTATGTCTTTTCCTCACAGAGGTCTCATTGGATAGGTAGTTTTTGTGGTGCTTTTTCATATTATGAAGTTTACAATTTAAAATTTATATGTTTAAAGAGATTATTCATCATTAAATAAAATAAATTATTATAAATTTTTATTTATTATAATTTAATAGCATTGGAAAAAATCAAAATAAATTAAAGTATATAAAAATAAAAATTAAATTGATATTATATTATTTTATGTTTTAATTATTTGTTATTAGAAATTTATATTTAAATTATTAAAAAAAATTATAAATCAATATTTTTTTATGAACACGCAATGAAATTGCTAACTCTTAAGCCTATAAGATCTTTCTGAATGTTAGGAGATTTATTGAGTTCATCCTTAGTTATAGAATTATAAAGTATGATTTTTTTTGAAAAGATTGAACATAGTTAGCTTATGTCTTTTCCTCACAGAGGTCTCATTGGATAGGTAGTTTTTGTGGTGCTTTTTCATATTATGAAGTTTACAATTTAAAATTTATATGTTTAAAGAGATTATTCATCATTAAATAAAATAAATTATTATAAATTTTTATTTATTATAATTTAATAGCATTGGAAAAAATCAAAATAAATTAAAGTATATAAAAATAAAAATTAAATTGATATTATATTATTTTATGTTTTAATTATTTGTTATTAGAAATTTATATTTAAATTATTAAAAAAAATTATAAATCAATATTTTTTTATGAACACGCAATGAAATTGCTAACTCTTAAGCCTATAAGATCTTTCTGAATGTTAGGAGATTTATTGAGTTCATCCTTAGTTATAGAATTATAAAGTATGATTTTTTTTGAAAAGATTGAACATAAATTGAATGATTTGAACTAAGTTAGTATTATTTTATGAGATAAACTATTAAGGAACTTAATATATTAGATGAGTAATAATTCAATAATATTAAAATTAGGAATTAATAAATCTAGAATTTTTATTTTACAAATAAGTATTTATAAATTTTGTATAAATTTATAATACAAATATATGTCTTCTATTCTAATAACATATTCAAAATTTAATTAGTAGACTTTCACGATATAATAAATAAAAAACTTTAGAGAACCATATAAGTCATACATGATACCTATCCTTCTTAAATGTTGAGGAAAAGTATTCGTTTAATGACACCTTTTTCAATTGTTGCAATAATTTTATATTAGTCAAACTTTTCTTGGTGTGCAAATGGAGACTTGAAAATCACAACCCAATACAAGGAAGAGACTTTCCCTCCTCATTCAAATTATATTTATTTCGTGGGTCTACTCTAGTTAGAGTAAAATAACATCACATTTAAAATAAAATAGTTTTTCATTGTTCGCAATAATGATTAGTACACACTTTTGTTCTTTTATCTATTTTTAGTAAGTATTAATAAAATCAATGATAAACATCTTGTCAAATTTATAATATATATCTTTTTCCACAACATACAATATCAAAATTGTTATAGCATGCAATAAATATTTGTTGAATTTTAAAAATTTGTTCAATTTAGTTTCTTTAGGTGTACCTACCATTGATTGAATTCATTTCTAATTTTGACTTTGATGACAATACTTCAAAACATAGATTTGACTGATGGTTCTAATAGTTGCTAATGCAACATAAGAGAAAGAGTATTAATGTAAAGTTTGAATTTTAGCGGATATAATTTCAAAGTGAAGAATGTCATAAAGCTTTTTACCATTTGAAATAATAATGAAAAAAAAATCATTTATGTATCAAATGTTCATTAACATGAATCCTAACTTCTATATAAATTAAAATGATTTTAAATTATCATCTAATACACATGATCAAAGTCTTAATCAAAACCAAAAGATTCTACTTAAATCACTTTTTCAAACAACGAAACTTACCTTGAGCGTTAAACTGAATATATTTTAAAGACAACCTCTGGCAACGAAGTAAACAATGATGACAGTAGAAACATGGAAAATTATCGTCCGTCAAAGAAAGTGTTCTCAGACTGACTGAAAGAGGAGGAAGAAAGAATGGCTAAAGAATAAACATGAGAAAAAGTCACAAATCAATATTTTTTTATAGACATGCGATTGCGATTGCTAGCTCTTAAGTCTCTATGTTTGGAGACTCGGGTGCCTCATTGGGTCCCTCTGTAGTTATGGATTTATAATATATGGAAAATTTTGAAAATATTTAACATAAATTGAATGATTTGAACTAAATTAGTAATTTTTATGATATAAATTATTTAAGAAATTTAGTATATTAAATAAGTAGAAATTAAAGAATATTAAATTTAGTAATTAATGAATCTATCATTTTTATTTTATAAATAAGCATTTATAGAAACTGGGTAAATTTTAAGTAGAGATATATGTTTTCTATTCTAGTTAAATATTTAAAATTTTATTAGTATAGATTCACAATATAAGAAATAAAAAACATAAGAGAATAATTTAATTCATACATGGGACGTATCCCTCTTAAATGTTGGGGAAAAGTATTCATCTCATGACACCTTCTTCAATTATTGCTAAATTTTTTATTAGTCATACTTTCTTGGCATGCAAATGGAGACTTCAAATCCGAATTCAATACAAAAAGAGACTTGTCCTCCTCATTCAAATTTTATTTTATTTGATGGGTCTACTCTACTTAAAATAAAATAATTTCATATTAAAAATAGCATAATTTTTTGTTGTTTGCTATAATGATTAATACACACTTTTGTTCTTGTATCTATTTTTCATTAAGTAGTAATAAATTCAACCTAAAATATCTTGTCAAATTTATAGTATAAGTGTTTTTCCACAACATACAAATTCAAACTTGTCATAGCATCTAAAAAATGTTTGTTGACCTTTAAAAAGTTATATAATTTAGTTTTTTTACGTGTACCTAATATATTAAATGAATAGTAACTAAATAATCTTAAAATTAGGTATTAATGAATGTTTTATTTTACAAGTAGTATTTATATATTTTGGGTAAAATTATATTACAAATATATGTCTTTTACTCTAATTAAGTATTCAGAATTTTGATTAATATTACTTCGAAATATAAGAACTAAAAAAATTATGAGAACATTTTAAGTCAAACATCACAGCTATCCCTCTTAAATGTTGAGGAAAAGTCTTCATTTAATGACACCTTCTTCGCAAGAATTTTCTATTAGCCAAACTTTCTTGGTGTACGAATAGAGACTTGAAAATCCCAACATAATACAAAAAAAAGAGTTTTCATCCTCATTCAAATTACATTTTCTTTGGTGGGTCTACTCTAGTTAGAGTTAAATAAATTCAATCATAAAATAAGATAATTTATCATTGTTCGTGATTATGTTTAGAACACACTTTTGTTCATTTATCCATTTTTCATCAAGTATCAATAAGTTCAACCATAAACATCTTGTCAAATAAGTAATATATATCATTTTCCACAACATACAAAGTCAAACTTGTCAAAGCATGCTATAAATATTTGTTGACTTTTAAAAAGTTATTTAATTTAGTTTCTTTAGGTGTATCTACCATTGATTGAATTCATTTCTAATTTTAAGTGACAGTTCTAATAGTTCCTAATGTAGAGAAGAGAAAAGAGTATTAATGTAAAGTTGAAATTTAAGCACAAAGAATTTCAAAATGAACAATGTCATAAATTTTTCTACAGTTTGAAAAATGAAAACTAAAAGTCATTTATGTATTAAATGTTCACTAACATGAATCAATACGAAAATACTTAAACAATAAAATTTCAAATTATCAGATAAGAAAATTAAATATAAATTATATCATTATAATTAAATGTTTTATTTGCTAAACAATCTAAAACAAATTGCATCTAATAGATGCATACAAATTCCTAACTTTTATATGGACTATAAAAGATTTGAGATTTTTATTTAATAAACAAAAATAAATCTTAATCAAAATCTAAACATTCTACTTAAGTATCACATTTTTCAACAACCAATTTTACCTTCACCATTAAACTATTTATTTTTACTTTTTTATTCATTGCAAAAAGAAATAAGAAAAAAAATTATACAATACGAACAGCAAGACAGCTTCTCAAAGCTTAACACTAGGTGAAACTAAATACTATATGAACACAAAGTAAACAATGATGGCAATTGAACCATTGATAATTAGCTGCTAGGATATATATGGTGGCAAAGCCACCAGATTCGTCTCCAATTAGATGCCAGGAAAAAAAGCGTTCAAAAGTTTTGAAATTCATCGACTTTTTTTTGAAAGAATTTTTTTCACTTAGGCACAAACAAATTTAAAGAAAATAGTAACATGCCAAGGGTGTGCTAAGAAAAATAAAAGTGTAATTAAGTAGCTTAACATTAGGGGAATAATATCTTACAATATGTCTTATCTTCAATTCTTCTCAGTTTACATTAATCTTTAATTCTAACTTTAAGTTGTACTTCACGTTTTCACCATGCTTGACAAAGGAGCACTTGATACATGTGTGTTTTGTATGAAAGAGCAAATAGCCTCTTCTTAGAGAAAATCATAAAGTGCATTTTTTTAAGCTCGATTACATGTCACACATATAGTTCTTAATAGTTCTGGTTTGTCTTGTTTTAAATACATGTTGGTTTTTCTAGTTATGAATCAAGTGCATATGTAGAGGTAGTTTGTTTTCTAAGTTAGTTCAACTCTGTTTCTCATAAAGAAAAAATGTATAAGATAACAAGTTGAAACATGATTTAAAACAAAAAAAAATTCAATAATTTATATTAAAATAATTTTGTATATTTTCCAAGTAGATAATATGATTTAAGTTAAATCTAAATCTTTTCAAAGTTAAATTAAAATAATTTTGTATATTTTGCAAGTAAATAAAATATGACTATTGACCTACTTATGCAGCTTGCAAATATGTAACCCAAAATTTTTTTATGAATATAAGTTAAATGAGAAACAAAATAAGAAATCAAACCTCTATATTAAACACAAAAAACAAAAAACAAGAAGGTGTCCAACAAGCACTTATTTTTCTATAAAAAATTGGGCATGTCTCACAATACAATAAAAAGGGATACACACATATAAGACAAGACAAATTCTCTTTGGAACATTAGAATGCAAACTTTTGTTTCGAGATGCACATATGTAAATTGCTTGGTTTAAATCTCCAAAGGCATCCCACACACATGTATGTCATAAAATGGAAATTTACTTGTTACAATATTTTTTGTTTCTCTTGTACTCTATTCAACATGTTCTCTCAATAGTAAATAGTATGTAAATTTTAGTGTTGAAGTATGTATATGTAAATTGCTAAGCTTAGATTTCTACATACATGTCATGTTTACTTATATTGTTCACTTATATTATAAAATGCAAAATTTTAATTTGTATAATTTTTCATTGTATGCTTATATTATAGTTTTAGCAAGGCCATTTATATTTACAACAATTGTAATGACATGCATATGTTTGTATAAATGTATAGGTATGTAGGAACAACTTCTTTCAACATTGCATGACTTAGTCATATTATATTGATATTTTGTACATATATTACAATGCCTCTCTCATGTGATTATTAGTATTTTTACCTAACACTTCTTGAATGCAGATCATGGCCTCTTGCAGAGAGAAAAAGAAAGATGATTCTCAAGTGATAGAACTTGATAGAATGCAAATCTAAAAACATAGAGATTACTATGCTCGCCATAAAGAGGAAAGAGTCACATGTAGGGGAATGAAAAATTTAGAGCAGAGTGAAAATCACCCGCAACAAATATTGTAGGTTAGTTTCTCCAATTGCTCCCAAAAAATTGTTTATACACAACAAAAAAACATTTTTTAAACATGTTGAGGAATGTCTTATTTTAATGTTTTAATATGATTGCTTATATTTTAACTTAATTTCTAATATGATTGAGCAATTTTTATTTAAAACTATTTATAGCTATATAATTATTTTAATAGTGACAAAATTAAACCCACACAAAATTTTGTATGTTTTTTAAAAATTGTATTAATTGTATATAATAGACCTCTACAACCAACAACAAATACATTTCCTTATCTTCTAATATATTTCCTGAAACATATCTTCTTATTGATATAACTATTACACCTTGTTCGATGCAAGTACTAGTTTTATATTTATTGAAACAAAAAAAAGTTGCACAATATAAACAGCAACAGAGCTGTCTGAAACTTAACAGTACATAAAACTAATTTTAAAGAAAACCCTGGCCACAAAGTAAACACTGATGACAATTTAAAAATGGACTCAAACGGAAAAGAGGAGTAAAGGTGGGCTTCAAGAGGAATAGCGGTCACAAGTGAGAAAAAGACAAAAATCTTGCGCTACTGTCATCAGAATTAGCAGCACGGCGGCCATTGACCCAGCAAGCAACTAAGCACCTACGAACTCACTCCAGAGTTTCTTGTACTTTCTTCTAGTGTACTTATGCAACCTCACTCTGACGTCATCAATTGGTTTGCAGCCGCGGACATGGGTAATCCCTTCAGCCAAAATGAAATGCTCCGCCACTTGTTTGTTGCTTCCGAGGAAATTGTGAAACACCTCTCCGTTTCTTAACACTGCAATATCATCTTTGTGGTTTAGGGGAAAGGGATCAGTAGTTGAATGGGTCTCATAGTCGTTATAGCAATTGTGCACATAATATTCAATCTTACCACAAATTTATACTATATATTATAAATACACATTCATTAACAAGCAATTGGGGTAGCAATGTATATTCATTGGAGTGTTTCATATTTATAATTTGTCTTATCACAAATATAAAAGGTGAGTACAAAAGATACTTTGTATTTTTCCATGAAATAAGAAGGATTTTCAAAAGCTTTAGTGTTCAACTACTGATCCATTTGTGTTGGATAAATAATATTTAAGCATTTAATTACAACATATATTAATTTTAGTAGCCAATAAAATTTCAACAGTTAAGTTCTTTAGCGTGCTATAAAATAATAATACAATATAACATAGAAAGTGGGTGATTACCTAAATGTTATTTAATAGTTAACCGCTTTATAGCTACTATAATCTTGGAACCACTTTTCAAACGGTTTACTTAATACGATATAAAGAAAATGCCTTCAATGTGAATTGTTAGTTTCATGAAACTATGCAGACACTTCCAAAATCCACTGATAAAGTCACTAACACGGGTTCTCAACAATTCCGGCTGTGTAAACATTTCCGGCATCACCTTTTCAGGCACGTAAACATTTCTGGCTGTTGGCATAGACATCTCCATCAAATTGTGCAGAGAACGATTGATAAACTTTGGTTACATTTGGCGAGTATTGCGTATAGAAGGTGGTTAAAACTAACCAACTTTGGTTACATTTGGTGAGTATTGCGTATAGAAGGTGGTTAAAACTAACTAACTTTGGTTACATTTGGCGAGTATTGCGTATGAAATGAATAGTGGAACATACATTTCTTTTTAGTACTAACTAAGCTCTAGCAACTTTGTAAACGGCAATAAAGCCGCTTTCTTTGGCATGTTTATCCACGTACGGAGGAACGTGCAAACCAAACCTTATCCTTATATTTATGCCTGTTCAATTATTTGTCAGTTACTGGAGCGGTTGGATGCTTGCGTGTCCAGAAAACCGTATTGAAGCAAAACAAAGAGAAGCGATGCATTAAGCAATACAATCATCAAGAATATTGCAATCCGGTGCTCAATGCTCCCATTTCCTCCTTCAAAGAAGAAACTCAAAAGTTTTCTACTGTACATTTTTTGATACTATGTATGCTTTTCTGTTTGGTAGAATCAATTAATAGGCAACAAAGAGAAATAATTAATTTTTGTTGTTTTGCATAATGTGGGAGATATAAATATTTTGGAAGGATTTTGTTGGCAAAACTCAAATCTTTGATCTTTGTTATTGTTGGGGTATGAACATGCAGGAATCTAAAGCGGGTCCGACAACAAAAATTACTAAAGTCAGTCCTCCCCAGCACATAATACAAGGTTTGGTCCTCATCATTGTAAGAGTATAAGAGTAGAGTTAGATGTAAAAACGTTTACTATGTTTGGTACTGCAGTTGCTACCTTAAATATTAATTTGATTAGCGAACATTTAAATTTAAATTCACATTCACAAAAAAATATAAATTTGTATAGTAAAGATTTACATTTATAAAAATTATAAATTTGTATAGTAAAGATTTACATTTACAAAAATTATAAATTTGTATAGTAAAGATTTACATTCAAATTCGTTCCATGTGTATAGTAAAGATTTACATTTATAAAAATTATAAATTTGTATAGTAAAGATTTACATTTATAAAAATTATAAATTTGTATAGTAAAGATTTACATTTACAAAAATTATAAATTTGTATAGTAAAGATTTACATTCAAATTCGTTCCATGTGTTAATGTTTTATGGATAACATGACACACTTTGCTTCCCTCAAAGTGTGCCAATTGCATTTAATTTATAGTAAAATTTCTCTATTTGTATTTGTTTTAATTTTCCACTGTTAGCTATACTACTATATTTTTCTTATTTTTATGCCTTCACAGATATTGCAAACTGAATAAAGTAAAAAAAATTTTGCTCACCACTCATTGAAGAAAAAAGTAACTCCCAAGTTAAAGTTGTTTTTGAGATGGATATGCTTTGTTTTTTAGATTGGAATTAATTAAAATAAATAAATTTAATTACATTCTATTAAATTATTATTTAATTATATTCTATGAAATTATTAAAATAATATAATAGAAAAAATAAATTTAATTACATTCTATTAAATTAACTATACTTAATTAAATTATATTTTTTTAATTAAATTAAATTAAAATTTATTAAAGAAATGAAATTTACAATAATTAAATAAATTAAACTTTTGTTAAATAAATTCAATTCAACTTAATTAAATAAATTAAGTTTAATGTGATTAAATATTTTAATTTGAATTATTTAAAAAAATAAATGTAATTTAATTAAAATGATTAAATTAAATTTTATTAAATTAATTAAATTAAACTTAACAGATTAATTAATTTTTTTATTTAAATGAAACATAATTACTTCGGATCAATTAAACTTAATTATTTCAATGAATTAAAAACTTTATTGAATAAATTAAATCAAGTTTAATTAATTTAGTTAAATTAAACTTTATGAAATAAATTCAATTAAAATTAATTAAATAACTTAAGTTTTATGTAATATTAAAAGTTTAAAATTATATTTCATTTAAAAAATTTAATTTAATTTAATTACAAAGATTAAATTAAAGTTTATTAAATTAATTAAATTATACTTAACAACTTAATTTTTTTAATTAAATAATTTAAGTTTTACATAATAAAATTATATTTTATTTAAAAAATTAAATATAATTTACATAAAAAGATTAAATTAAATTTTATTAAATTAATTAAATTATACTTCGAATTCAAAAAGAAAGGGCTAGATGGTTGGAATGCAAAACAAATAGATCCAAAAAAATTTTGAATAGATTGAATAGATTGAAAGAATCTATCAATTTGTATTTGAGAAAGATAGAAAAGTTTGTCGAAGATCTTGATTGCAACTAGATAGAAAAGTTTGTCGAAGATCTTGATTGCAACTTTCTAGAAAGTTCTTGATGGTTCGACCAACATGATGAGTAAGAAGACTAAAATTGGTCAATTTGAAGAAGACTCTACTCAAATTACTTGAATACAGCTGAAGATTAAGAGAATTGTTCTTTTTGTATAAGTGAAAATGAAGTACAAATTGGGACTAGATGAAAATGAAATAAACAAAGCTATAGATATATTTGTTCACCAATATCCAGTGGAGACATAAACATTGATGCTATGTAACACATCTAACATGTATCAATCAAAATGTTAGTAAATTTTGAAAAAGTATAAATATTTCAATCAAAGAATTCACTCTTTTATTCTTTGATCAATTGTACAAAGAATATGGTTACCACATTCTAGTTTATGTAATTAATTGATCTATGTAATTGTTATATATGATCACATGATTGAATGTAAATTTCCGTCTACTTTGTCATTTATATTGCATTTATAATTACATAAATAAGAGTAAATCCAATTAATAATAATCATGCATATTTATTTTATCAAAAAGTTTATATAACAAATTGAGCGCAACTTAAAGTTTGAATTGTTTCTTATGTTTTCTTAAATGGAAAAAAACTCAATGTATGCATCTCATACAAATAACTTGTCATATGTAAAAATTAACATATGCAACTTTAGTTTAATTAATAAAATTCATATACAGTAATTAAAATAGACAGAAGACGTAGGGAATATAACAGGACATATCAAAGAGAATATCAAAGAAGGAAACGAGAACATGTGGAAAATTTTCAAAGTGAAGAGAAACATGTACATAGTAATGAAGCAAATAGACAAAATTATAGTAGAAGAAGAGCACAGATAACAAAACAACAATTAGAAAATCAAATTATAGGAGAAGAAAATATAAGAAGAAGGGATTCTCAACGTAATTCACAACAATTATGTCTTTATCAAATAGAAAATAATCAACAAGAAGAAGACAACAACAAAGAGAATATAGAGAGGAGAAGACATATAATCAAAGGTAAGAATTTCTACGAATACGTAATAATGTAGACAGACAAAGATATGGTAGAAGAAGAGGAGAGATAAAAATACAAGAATTAGAAAATGAACATCGAGAAGAAGAAAATTTTAGTACAAATAGACGACAAGGAATTACAGAACAATCATCGACAAATGAGTATGTGCCTGAAAATAGTCCATATGTACAACATGATAACTTATATGAAAGAATGGAAAACAATGTAGAAAATCATAGTGGAATGCTTCAAAATGATTTTAGAAATCTGCAAGTAATTTTTTGAAACCGAATAGATAGCTTTCTTTGTCCAACAATGTGTTATGTATGCCAAGAATGTTACCAAAGTCATATGCACATCAGAAGGTCCTGTTTGTAATAGGCGTTGGCAAGAAAAAGGAAACAACAGATTTTCTTCTTCAAATAACATGGACCCAGGGCCACAACCCAGAGAACTTGCTAATCTAACGCAGGTAGAAGAAATGTTGATTGCTCGAGTAAATCCAATTTTACAAGTTACACATGCAACAGGTGGTCAATATAAATACAAAGGTCACATGATAAGTTTTCCATAGAATATTCAACAAAATTCAAAAGTTCTTCCTCATTCAATCAAAGAGTTTCCAATAATTATTGTTTGTAGAATAGATAAAAAAGGCACAAACTATAATTTTACAGTGAATAGAGATCATGTGTACAAAGCACTACAATACAAAGTTGAAAATGATAAGTTCTACTCTAATGTCACAATTGATGTTAACACCCTAAATGATGTGGAAAGAGATTGTGAGCACAACATATTCAAGCAAATGAAAACAGTTAATATGGAATTTGATTCTGGTTCAAATCAAATAATATTTGTTAGTTTGATTATGGAGATAGATGAAAGAAACATAATAGATCACAATACTTCGATGGCTTCAAGACCACCTAATGTGCAAAAAGAAATGGAATTAATCCATGCATGGATTAATAACCCACACGAAGATCCTTTGTGAATGATTGATTGGCCTGCAATTGGTGTGTCTCCAATTAATGAATATGTCACATCAGGATTACTTGACATGGCATTCCCAACACTATTTATTGATGGTAGATGTGACTGGTTAGAACCACGAATAAGATGAGTTCATCTCCATGAATTTGTTAAGCATTTGCTCCGGTATAGGGTTCCCCATTTTGGCAAACACCCAAGATTTAGGTACTACATGATGAACATGATAATGAGACATCGAGCACACAGTTCAAGTGCAATTTTTGCAAAAAGAAACTTTCAAGATTTGCCCATCACCATAAATGAATTACATGAGCACATGGAGAAGTTGCCAACCTCACACCTGGCTGATAAGTTGATGTGATTTGGGACAACATTAAGAGGAACCAGGTCATATTGGTCAAAATGCATAGTAGAACTATCTGACATGCTACATCAAATAGGAACACCAACAATTTTCTTCACACTAAGTGCAGCTGATTTGTATTGGCCAGATTTACATGCATTAATGTCGGGAACAACACCAAGTAATCCACGTGAATCTCAAATATGGAGGAAACAAAATGTTAACAACTACCCTCACATAGTTGCCCACTATATGCATTTTAGACATTCAAACTTTAGAAAAGAAATATTAGAAAAGGGCTTCAATGTTAAAGACTATTGGTGCAGATATGAGTGGCAATAGAGGGGATCACCACATGTTCATGGATTCTTATGGATACATGGAGCACCAAATATGGATAATATAGATTGGTCTAATGAACAAGAAGTAAAAACTGCACAAAATATTTTCATTCCATAGTTCATGCATAGAATCCAAGAGTTGATCTTCATCAATGAAATGTACAGGTATAATTATGATGAACAATGAAATTTTTTGTTCTACATCACAAATGTAAACACCTGTGCGAATAGCCAATTAATACATTATTATTTGTTATTGTGGACATTTCCAAATTTTTCTCTACATCCATGCTTAAAAAATACAAGACAACTTATTCAAATGGATATAGATCAAGATTATGAAGAAACCTTAAACATTGTACAAAGACATACAATAAGCATGGTTTGCAGGTATGAACTTTAAAAAAATTAAATTCTATTTATAAAGAGTAAGTATAATATTGCAACAATGCTGAATAAATTTTTTTTATATAAATTGTAGATACAATGATCCTTGGAATTTAAATTTGCATGGTTCAAAATTATATGAGGATAAAGATACCGATGAAAAAAAAATTGATCCAGCAAGGAATGATGATACTGACAATTCACATAATCCTTATATATTGAAATTATGGAGAGCCAACATAGACTGGCAACCTGTTCTCTCAAAACATGATGTGATAAAATATATTTTAAAGTATGCAACAAAAGTAGAGAAAAGCTCAGAAACCTACCATCAAATGTTGATGCATCTTGCAAATATTGAGAACCCAGATGATCTTGCAGCAAAAGAATATAGGAAACTTCTAAATGAAACTATTATTGAGAGAGATATTGGAGCTCAAGAAACATCTCACATGTTGTTAGAACTTCCACTCATTGAAAGCAGTAGACGGTTTGTTAATCTGAATGTCTCATGTGGCTATAAATGATGGAGAGGAAAATCAAGAACAAACAAAATCATTCATCGATGGATATAGAACAAGGCCATTGTCTATGGAAGCTATCACAATGATTGATGCAACTAGATCATAGATTTATAATAATAGATGAAAAAGTGATATCAAATGGCAAGCCAAGAAAAATGCAGCAATAGTTAGAGTGTTTCCAAGATTTTTTTCCATGCCTCCACGTGAGGCAGGAAAAAATTTTGATTTTTATTTTTCAGAATTATTACTCTACAAACCTTTCCATGACATAAGAATAGATATTAATGATGACAATAACTCTATAATATCAAATTGGGAGACATTTAATTATAATCCATGGCATGTGGAGTGAACATATAATGCAGAAAATAATGAGAATAGTAGTGATTCAGAAACTAAAGAAAATGAATTTGTTCATGGAAACCCTATAGAGCATAAATGGGAAATCATTTCTAGATTAAAATGATAAATCTTGACCATTACTGTTGATCACATGTTTGAACATAATGATCTTCAAATGATCCATAATGTAGAAAGAACTACCTTTTTGTCTTCCAAAAGATTCCTACAAGAGAGAGGCTTAATTACTTTTCAACCACCAGCTCTTAGAAACTCCATGAGTTCTACAGAGATCCTGAAATCACAAAATTAATTAGTTGTGAACATTGTGATCCAACAGAAGTACAATTTGTTCTAGGAGAGGTTTGGTTTGAGTCACCTCCAATGAGACCAGAAATCGATTATCAAACTATATTCCAAGAAAATGGGCTACTGTATTTAACAATAATGCTTAGAGGACCACAGATGAGTACTATTGGCCTATCAAACCTACACTATCATGGACAACTATTTCATATGCAATTTGCATCACAATCGGACAGTATATGGAATCAAAATCTCATAGATAGATGGAGCCCACAAGAAGTTTTTTTAAATATACCATATTATGAACACATACCTAAGATTGTCAAAGAGAAAATTCCAACATGTACACAAACAATTTGCAAATTCTAGCCAAAAATAAATGAAGACATTGGCACCTGGCATCTCCACCGACGCACCTTTGAGCACCTATATTGGTTTGACATCATCGATCCTACAACTGAAGATTTGATTCCGATAAATGCTATCTAGACTACAAATGTTAGTGGCTTTAAATAGAATAAATTACCAAAAGCAGGATTTAAGTTCTCATTACTTTTAGTTGAATTTTAAAAAAAATTGACTTCTTCAATTTTTCTTATTCAATACTTATCTCATCTTAAAATTAAAACACTATTTATTTCAACGATCTATTTGAGAGGTATTATTTTTAACTTTTGATAGTATTCAAGAAATAAAGTTTAAAGGTTATAATAAATTGGGATTTAATATCGTAGAAGAATGTAAATATGCTAGCCATTATCTAATGCATGCAACAATATTTTTTCACTTTTTATTTTAAAAAATACAATACAATTTCAAAATTCCATTGTATGAGTCCTTACTAAGAGGTTGTGATTTATAAAGTGCTGCATCAATATTTTCTTCCACTCTGTATGTTTGTTTCCTCAATATGTAAATTCATATAAAGAGCATTACATAAAAAATAATACTAATTAGTGAAAAATAAAACGCTGAGGTAAAAAAACTACAACATTTAGAAGCAACTTCATTTGATATATTTTCATAAATATTTTATAAAAATTATAAAATATTTACATACTTTGATCCATAAATTATTATTCAAACCCACAAATATTGTAATCATATAACATTAAAAACTATACGTGTAATTGAACATTGAAAGTACCACCAATCTAACTTTAAAAAATTAAACATTGAAATTACCACTCATCTAACTTTAATCTTAATTTTTATATCATCCATTAAAATTGAAGTTCTCTAACCATCATGTTTTCTATATTTTTGAGAAAAATATTGTACAACATTTGAATATGTTAACATGTTGCAGGTTTGATGGAGGATAAAAAACCCAAAAGCATGTGGGAAGACCTACTAGGATAGTTGTTGTTAATGATTATAAGAAAATTGTCTACCAGACATTTGTCAAGAATGAAATTGGTATGTAAGAGTTGGAAAGACATCCTTTCAAAACCTGATACTTTGGGAAACATATTTTCAGAAAATTCTGCTCCAAAAAGTAATTTCTTATTGCACTTTTTTCTATTTGAATCAACAAGGATAAAATCATGGGTCATGGAAGGTGATGTAGATTTCTATAGGGTACCTGCAACAAAATTCCCAAAGTATTACAAATGCATAGAGATGATATCCAATAATATGTATTGTTGCTCAAAATGGATAAAAGATTTTGATTTCAATTTCTACATATATGACAAATCAAATGCAAGTACTCCATCTTGGATTGAACTCTCTTCTATAAGAGATATCGCAACAACAATATGTACTGATTTTATGGCGACAAGTTATGTCTTCTCCACTAATCAACTAATAATCTTGCTTGGACAATACTATAAGAACTACAATGGTCGATGCTATATTGAAATTTATGAGTCAAAATCAGATTCATGGAATCAAATATATGTTGAAAATTCATACTATCCATTAGGAAGAGGTTTTTGTTGTAAGGGAAGATTTTACTAGATGAGAATCATATAAACAACGACGAGATTGTTGAATTCAACTACACTACATTAACTTGGATGATAATTCCATCACCAACAGATACTTCTAGAAATTATGCACCAATTGCAGAATTTGACTCTCATGAAGTACAAACAAAAGTTTACGAAAATTATTTTGATGTTATGATTCACTGGAAGAGTTTTACTATGTCTTGGGAAATAGCTAGATGTGACAGTTGCATCGTGTTGGTTGACAAAGAATATCATCAAATGTGGAAATTAGAAATAGATAATGAAGAAGGTGAAGAAACATATAAATGGTCTCTTTTTCACATTGATTTACCTAAGAGAATTTATAGGATAGCAGTAAATAATAATGGATGCATATTAATTGTGGGAGAGAAAGTATCATTATACAATATTGAAGGCAAAATACAACAGTCCATTGAATTAGAAAAGTTTGATCCACAACTTCTTATTGAAACCAATAAGTATGGAAATTATATACCATTGTTTTGCATGCCTTTAGATTATATGAATATATGGTGGCCACAATAATTTATCCACTACATTGTATGAAAATGTAAAAGCCATAATCACTTATTAAACTTTATATTTTTCATGTGGAATGACAATTATATTGCAATTGACTTTATTTAATTTCAAATATACTTTTACATATGTTTTTATTAGATGTTTCATATTCATTTATAAATAGTAAATATTTGATGATTCAGACAAGGATTTTAAAAAAGTTCAAAATATATTTGGTTTGTCTATTTCTAGCGTATTTTCTGTAAATTTTATATCACACTCAAAAAATTCAGTTTACAAGGTAGAGTAAATTGGGGTTTTATTATTTGATGAGAATGTTAATATGATAACCTTTATCATATGCATGCATCAAAATATTTGTACTTTATATTTTGAAAATTGGAATATATTATGAAAATTTCATTGTATATGTTATTAGTGAGAGATTGAGGTTTTCAAAATAAATCATTAATATTTTCTTCCACTTTATATGTTTATGTTTCTTTGTTATTAACACAAAACAAAATTTAACCCTAACAATATACGCAACTCCCAGTTATTTTAAAATAAAAATGATAAATCTTGACCAGAATAAGGAATAACGTAAATTAAATGATAATATTAAAAGAATTACAATTCTTCATGTAAACCTAATTAAACATCAAAAAATAATAATAAAAATAATTATCATCTGCTCAATATTAATTATTGAACAAAATTTAACTCTAACTCTAAACTTACTTGTACAATAAATAAAATTGAACCCTAATCCTAGCCTGACAAGAAATCAACATTACAATTTTATAATGATTATGTGTTAATTTGGGTTTACATTTACTAAGGGTCAATTTTTTTTTTTTAATAAATGTATCTTATTAAACTTAAATTATTTAGGTTAAATAAATTATTAATTTCCCTTTAAATCGATTTAAATAATTTAAATGAAAAATATTATTATTACTTATTATTTAGCTGATGGGGAAATTTTGATCTCTCTCTAGATACATGTATTGGTTGCATAGGATTTTAATATTAACAAAATTATAGTGGTTCACCACTTTTATAGAAAAAACAAAAAAACATTGAACAATGTTTAATATAAAAATATTTATTATTTTACATTTCATTTGATTTCAAATAAATTATGTGTTGCACGTGACAATGCTATATATATATATATA
The DNA here is from genome assembly GCF_030272615.1 of Cryptomeria japonica. NCBI lineage: Eukaryota > Viridiplantae > Streptophyta > Pinopsida > Cupressales > Cupressaceae > Cryptomeria > Cryptomeria japonica. Next base: position 512,794,524 of record NC_081415.1, on the reverse strand, counting down.
TATATATATATATATATATATATATATATATATATATATATATATATATATATATATATATATATATATATATATATATATATATATATATATATTATTGAGATATCGAAACTTTAATTTTTCTATTATTTCAAAAACTTAATTTTATTGCTTGAAAATAAAGTAAATTAATATGTATTTTATAATTTAATTTCTTTACAATTGGGCTTGCAAATGCTACTAGCCTATATATATAGAAATATATATAAAAAAAGTTGACAGATATCGAGGCTTTCATTTCAAAATTTTACTCTCAATTAATAAATTAATGAATGAGAGCCTCGATATCTCTCAGCTTTTTTTATATATATTTCTATATATAGGCTAGTTTACGTTGGATTAGGTTAGATATAACAATTATTTATGGTTACTAATATGTATTTGGTCCATTTATGTTGCAAATAAGTTATACTCTAAATAAAAATATGATATTTTATTAACAAGAAATGATATATTTTTTTTCAATTACTAGATATTTTTAGATTAAGTTTTTGTCGAATCTTTATAAAGTCATTTTTTTGACAATTTGCAGTATATGTGTTATTTTGACGAGTTGCATGATGAGTCATGCCTTCAAAACTTAGTTGTAGATAGTTAAGTGTCCATTTTACATTTCTAAAAAAAGTGAAGGTCTTATGATATTCCATGTAGGCTACATATTGACAAAGTTAGTCCTAATGACTACTTATCCCCTTCTCCCCTATCAGCTCTTCAATAAGCAATGCAAGCTGACTCATTGGCTTTGTACCATACCCTTCACTACCCACTTCCATGGCAATAATGATTTCTATCAATCTATGTAACTTCGACGTGACCCTGATTTGTGGTAAGTACAACGTTGATGTTTTCTCATAAAATCTTATCCATCGAATGGTTGAAGAATAATCCATCAATCTTGTTGGATCTTGCGAGACTGCCCTTTTTATATTTTCAAAGAGAATTGGCTGGATCTTCACTCCTCCGCGCACGAGTTCCACTCCACTGGGAGCTTAGATACACCATATCGACCACGTTGCCAAGTCTCTTATTTGAGGAGGAATTGAGAAAACAAAGATTATACCAACATCTACAAATGGATTTCATTGAACCAAAGCATTTCTCCAAGTAGATCTGCATGTGATTGCGAGATGCAGGCAGCGAGTCTAGCAGTTCCTCAACATCCCTGCCCACCATGGAGCGGTAGACTACTTCGAGGACATGATTCTCATAATACATGTTATAAGAAACTCTAGCTTTCCACATGAAAATTTCATGTCGGGTTCCGCGCCAAAGTAGCATGCTCATTAAGTGTTCTACTTTTTATTTTGCGGCTTCTGCAGAATCTGTCTGGAATTTAAGGAGATCCTTCAAAACCCACAAAGGTATTTGGTTTTAAAATAAAAGTATATCAGTCATAAGTCTTTCTTGTTAGCCTAGGCAGAAAATAACAATCTGGAATCTCTGTTAGCGACAGATAGAAAAAAGAATGGAAAGAATGACAATCTAAATATAAGTTGTATTCAAATAAAAAAATTGTACATTCAAAATAAAATAAACAAGCAGATATCAAGAGGAGGTAAAAATAGTTGTAAACTGTTATACAAAACTACCGGAATAGAAAAACCTCATAAATAAACTAATGAAAAATTAATCTAAATAAAACTAAACCCGTGAAGAGATATTAACATCCCCCCCTTAAACTGAAGGGGTTAAGCCGAGCATTTCTCTGAGCTTCTCAAACTTTTCTCTGCCCAAAGCCTTGGTAAGAATATCTGCTGGTTGATCTGCATTGGGGCAATATTTAAGGTATATGGTGCCATCTTTCACATAATGCCGAATCAAATGAAACTTTATATTGATGTGCTTGGTACGATCATGAAATACTAGATTTTTAGCCATTTTGATAGCAGATTGATTGTGAATGAAGAGTGGAGTTGATGAAATATGTGGTGTCTGCAAGTCTTCAAGAATTCTTCGAAACCATAAGATTTCTCGAGTTGCTTCAAAGGCGGCCATATATTCAGCTCCAGAAGAAGAGGTGGCTAGAACAGATTGCTTTTTAGATCTCCAAGAGATGATAGCATATCAAAGATACATTAAATACCCGGATGTAGATTTTCCATCTGGAGAATCACCTACATAATCAGAATTGGAATATCCAACCAAAGAAAATTGGTTTGTCTTGGAGTATTTGAGCCCATAGTGTTGAGTACCTTGCAAATAGCAAAGATTGCGCTTGGCAGCTAACCAATGAGTTTCTCTAGGTTGTTGCATAAACCTTGAAAGAACTTCAACAACAAAAGAAATATCTGGATAGGTAGTTGTAGCATAAATCAAACTACCAACAAGTTTCCTATAGATAGTTGCATCAACCAATGCTGAAGGGTCATCTGAAGAGAGCTTAAGATTTTGCTCCATAGGAGTACTAAGGGGTTTACAATCAGCCATGCCAAACTTATGCAAAAGTTCACCAATATATTTTTGTTGGGTGATAAAAATAAAATGAGGTGTTTGAGTTACCTCAATACCCAAATAGTAATGAAGATGGCCAACATTAGTCATATCAAAACCTTGCTTCAGTTGTTCTTTCACATTTTGAATATTATTCTCATCAGGACCAGTGATAAATAAGTCATCCACATAAACAACAAGATAGACAATAATCTTATCAAGTTTTTTTAACAAAAAGTGTGGCATCATCAAATTCAAAATGCTGGAAATTCAACTTTAAGAGATACTTGGTAAGTTTTTCATACCAGGCTCGAGGAGCTTGTTTCAAACCATATAGTGATTTGACAAGCTTGTATACCTGATGTTCTTTTCCATTGACTGAATACCCATCTGTTTGAGTCATATAAACTGATTCTTTGAGATCACCATTTAAGAATGTTGTTTTAACATCCATTTGGTGAATTTTCCACCCATATTGAGCTGCAAGGGCCAACAAAACACAAATGGTGGTCCATTTTGTTGTAGGTGCAAAGGTTTCATCATAATCTATGCCCTCCTTTTGAGCCTAACCTTTGGCAACAAGTCGGGCTTTGTGTTTGTCAAGTGTACCATCTACTTTATATTTATTCCTAAAAATCCACTTGCAGCCAATAGGTTTACAACCAAGTGGAGGATCAACCAATTGCCATGTGCCATTTTTCAAAAGAGCATCATACTCATCTTGCATAGATTTCCTCCATACTATAATATTTTTGGCTTCATTATAGGATGATGGTTCAGAGTCAATTATGATATTGAGTTCACCAATGCTCTCCAAGTTATCTGCACTATTGGTTTGAGCTTCAAGCCTTGCTTTGTAAGAGCTTCTTGTACCTATTTTACCTATTTCATCAGGTCTTAAATCTTTCAATGTTTGTTGGACTTGTTTTGCCCACTTATGAGAAGACTTTGGTTGCACAAAAGATGTGACCATTTCATTACTAGATGTTGTATTAGTGGTTAATAGTTCAAAGAGTTCAAGCTCATCATGATGGGCTTCTTCTTGGTCATTTATTAATGGGCAACATGAATTAGATCACTTGGAGATATAGATTCTATATGTGGAATCTCACAAGAGTTTTCTATCAAAGGAGAAAAATTTGTAATTGTATCAAGCTGTTTGAATTTACATTCATCATTTTCAGCAATGTTGGAGGTTTCAGCAAATACAACATCACATGTAATAAAGAAAGTTTTGTTGACTTCATCATACAACCAATATGCTTTGGAAGATTCTGAATAACCAAGAAAAATACACTTAATACTATGATGCTATAACTTACTTCTTTTGTCCTTGGGAATTAAAGCATAGCAAGTGGAACCAAAAATGTGAAGATGTCAAACAGAAGGAGGATATCCAAACCACACTTCATATGGAATAGATTGGTGTAATGCAGATGATGGAGATCTATTATGAAGATAAACTGTAGTTCTTGCTGCTTCAGCCCAAAAATGTAATTTGATTCCTTTAAAATATAACATTGCACGAACCATATTCATGATACTTCTATTCATTCATTCAACAACACCGTTTTGTTGAGGAGTACCTGGAACAGTAAGATGATGTTGGATCCCATTTTGACGTAGATAGTCCTCAAAAACTAGAGAAGTAAATTCTCCATCATTATCTATTTGAAGAGTACCAATTTGAGATTGAGGTTGTTTTTCAATCATAACACGAAACCTTTTAAAAATTTCAAAAGCTTCTGATTTTTTCTGCAAGAAATAAATCCAAGTAATGTGACTGTAATCATCAATAAACAACATGAAATACTTAGATCCTCCCACAGAATTTACTGGTAAAGGCCCACATAAATCAGAATGAATAAGCTGCAATTTTCTTTGTGCTCTCCAAGTGGAGTGAGGAAAAGAATTTCTATGTTGCTTGGCAAGAATACATGCTTCACATTTTTCAATTGTTTTAGGCAAAATAGGCAAGCCATCAACACCATTCTTTTGCAAGATATGAATGTTATCATAACCAATATGCCTAAGTCTTGCATGCCATAAAAGAACAGGAGATAGACTACCTTCTTTAGTAAGATATGCAATTTTTTTAGAAAAAGAAGTGCCATTTAGTTTTAATAATCTCCCATCCTCACATCCAGTGAATACAACTTGATTATTTGATTTTTTTCTAACAACAACTTGCCCATCTTTTAACAGAATAGAGTAGCCTTATTGTCGAATCAATACTAGTGATAACAAATTACATTGCATTGAGGAATAAACAATACATCATGAAGCACAAAGTCTGGAAGATTAGGCAACTTAAATTGAACAGTTCCTTTTCCAATAAGTTTGAGACTTGATTTATCAACTAAATAAATTGGACCACATGCACTTTCATGAAATTCCTCAAAGTAATCACGCTGGAATGTCATATGTTGTGTGGCTCCAGTATCTAAGATCCAAGAATCATAGCATGAGGAATTACATGCAAAGTCAAAAATAGAAAGCACATATTGATCACCATCACTATCACAAGCAAATTGGGCTGCTCCTAGAATTTTATCATCTGAATGTTTATCATCATTATAAACTTTTGTTTTATCTTTTTGCTTAAAAGTATTTTCTTTAAAACTTTCTATCTTATCCCATGACAACTTGCATTCATGTGCTTCATGACTTCCTTTTCTACCTTTTACAATATAAATGTTGCCTATCATTTTGATTATCATTTTTCCTCCATTGACCTCTACATTTGCCTCTATCATTATAACCTCCTCTTGAAAAGCTCTTATTTAGAGGTTTTTCTTGGTGAGCAAAACAAACATTTTCATTAGTATTATCTAGTTTCCTTCCAAAAGCATTTTCACGTTCAGCCAACTTTTCAACCAATAAATCAAACGTAATGGTTTTCAATTGGTTACTTGCTTGAAGGGACTCTAGATAAGTATAATGGGTTGGAAGGAGTGCCTCAATAAAAGCAGTGAGATAAATATCAACTTTCCCACCAGCAACATTAACATCTTGTTTTATGGCTCTAATTTCAAAAGCCAAACTTATAACATCACCATTTTTTAATTCAAGATTGAACAATTTTAATTGTAACTGAATAAATTCTAATTCTGAATGAGAATCAAATAAATTTTTTAAATTGTCAAGGGCTTCCCAAGCAAATTTGCATCCTTGTATATGACGATATACATCTCCATTAACTGAAGCTCTTATCAAAGCCAAGGCTTTTGAATTTTTATAATTCCAAATTTCTTTTTCTTTAACATCTGTTGGTTTTGTAGGTTGGGTATCTCTATTACATATTTTATACCATAAATCATTAAAAATTAATGTATTTTCCACTTTTCTATGCCATTCCAACCAAGTATCTTTTTCAGTTAATATTTCCCCAATCAATGAAACAATAGACTAGATTGTAAATTGAAAATAAATGTATATAGAATTTGCACAGTTTGCAAATTTATAGGATTGCTCAAAATCTTTTGCCAAACTTTACCAATTATAAAAAGATATAAAATTCTTGTACAAATAAATAAATTGATTTCACCTGAATCAATTTTTGTTTCCATATTTTGATTCTGTAGAATGCTGCAATCTTCAAATGCTTCACATAAAAATATAGTCCAAACTCCAAAGCTCTGATACCACTGTTAGCCCAGGTAGAAAATAACAATTTGGAATCTCTGTTAACAACAAATAGAAAAAAGAATGGAAAGAATGACAATCTCAATATAATTTGTATTCAAATAAAAAAACTATATATTCAAAATAAAATAAACAAACATATATAAAGAGGAGGCAAAAACAGTTGTAAACTGTTATACAAAACTGTCGAAACAGAAAAACCTAATAAATAAATTAATGAAAAATTAATCTAAATAAAACTAAACCCGTGAAGAGATATTAACATTTCTCTCATGGAATTTTGAAGATCGACATCAAAAACTACATCATACTTCCACTTAAATGCAGTCTCTTCTTCATAAAAATACTCAACATATTCAAATCGAGGTACTTGAGTTTCATATGAATGGTGAGCATTCCTGCTAATTTTTTATATAATTAACAACAAATTCATAAATAAAACATGCATCCCGGGTGACCATCCATGCCAGTTCTATAGAAGGGGAATATGTTCACCGTAGAACTTCCTTATCTTGTTGTCCTTGGGCAGTATGAGTTCTTCAACAATTGACTTCATAGAAGCATGTGGATTACTCCCGTGGATCCTCTTTTGCATCCTTCGAACTGCCACAGATTTGGAATTCTCCATACCTTGCAGCTCCTTCTTCCCATAATGAAAAGGGCCGATTGAGACAAGATGTGGACTGTACAAACGGTCTTTTGGAGTCTCGCGGTAGCTTTGGCACTCGGAAGATCCGAGCAGAGCTTACATCGGGCATATCCTCTTCTTTAACTGTCACCTCATACCCAACTTGAATTACACAACTGCTCTCTACCATTGCCATTTCATCGCTTCCTATTTGGATATATTACGGCAATAGCGATTCTTGTTCATCAAATTTACAATACTCTCACTGACCTGATATTTGTGGAGACTTTCCCAGGTTTTTCAGGAGACTTTCTTTTCTTATTGACCACTACAACATTTGCCAGCACGCAGCCAGCTCAGCAAAATGGGAGCTTCGAAGCACGGTATGGAAATCCCTTAAAAGCATAAAGGAAGAAGAATTTGTGTCAAAAGTTAAAGTTGCGGGTTCACGGACAAGACACCTGAACTGTTTGACAGAATGCCTCAAGGATATGTCATCTCATAAAGTGTAATGAGTGAACGATATTACACGTTGAATTGTAATGCTAGTTTGAAAATTTGATTTTCAATGGGTTTTGGGTTTCCTAGTGAAGTTGAATGGTTCGAAATGAGTTTATTAGGAATCAAATCTTGCTTAATGCAAAGGCTCCAACATCATAAGGGATGAGGCCGGGATCGTGTCCCGAGGGAATTTAGCAAAATAGATACCCCTCAGTCCTTGGCTCTTAGCCAAAGAGGTTTCATGGCTGGTGGCTCGTGGGCTTCATGCCTTTACTAGGCTACCGTGCTTGTAAATTGAGACCTCCATCAACAAAAAAAAAAGAAAAAACTTGGCATCTCGATGGTCACTCATATCTTATTTAAGATGAGAGTCTTCCTAATTGGTTTTGTATATTTACATTGAAAGTAATATTCACCACACAAGTTGAAAGCTCAAGAAAAGAAAAAAGATAAATCTACCTTTAAATCACACATGTTAATTTTCTATTCCAATCACTTCTTCATGTGAGACCTTGAGTGTGACCTTAGTGTGTAGTAAATAACTAGCAATTATACTTAACATGTAAATGGTATCTCAATATTAGTAATTTAAGGGTAATTTCTAATTAATGAAAATTAAAAAATATAAACATCATTTTTGGGTAATGGAAGTTGTTAGGTATAACACATATTGTAACGAGTTGAAGTATATTTTGAATTGAAATGTTTTATAATTTGGGATGATAGTGAATGTGCAAGATGACAATCACCCTCCTTCCTCTTTAAAGAGACATATGAATTAACTTTCATGTAGACCTATTGCTAGTTGAAGCTTCAGGGGATATATAGATTCACTAAACACAATAGCTATAAGATCACAGTGAATGTGAGACACTAATAGGCAATGTCTATAATGTAAATTGACGCTTAAAGCCTATGTTAGCTTGAGTTAAAATTGATAGTGACTAATAGGGAGAGTCATAAAAGGAGGAATGATGTAAAAGAAACATGAGAAACTCATTCAGAGTGAAATGAAAATGGAATAAATGTTAGACATGATGTAAAAGAAACATGAGAAACTCATTCAGAGTGAAATGAAAATGGAATAAATGTTAGACATGCATTTTTTGGTGACAAAATGTTGGTTGTTCAAGGAGCACATAAATGCACTAAGACCACTCACAAAGGAAGAGTACAAGAAGGAAATCTATCAGTCACCTTGCATTACCTAACACATTCAATTAAAGGAACTGTTTTTAAAATTCTTTGCAAGGTTTATGTATAGTTCAAAGGGCCTATGGATTTGATGTAATTAAATTTTCTAAGGTCTACCGTTATTTTTAAAATGATGCTTGGTTGCCATTACTTGGAGTGGTCTATTATCCAGATGGAGAGAATTAATGTAGCAGTGACTTGTTTATGTTTAAATTGAATTTTGTTTGTGTAATATTCTTGATAATATTGGAGAATGCAAATATTGAGGTCTTGGTTTTTTTTGGTTTTTTTTTCAAATATCGGAATAAGTTTGATAAGTTGAAGGGTTGATTATAAGAGATTCTAGCAACAAATTTTATATGTGAAAGGTTTGAATAAGATGTTTTTCTTGTATCTAGAATCTCTTCCAAAAGAGAGGAATCTATGGTTAGTTCTATAAAGCGATGTGGTAGGTTTTCTTATTGAAAGATAGAGTGATGTTATTAGGAAACAATTGGATGATTTTGCGGAAAATGCTATTGTTAGTCAATTGTTTTTTATTGGATGACAATAGCCCAAATAAAGACATTGCCCCTTTCATCAATACAAAGGTGAACCATTAAGTGTTTTTATCACCATATTTAATGCATTTTATTTTTGTAGGGTAGTTATTTCGAATTTTGATTTAGGAATATGTGCATCAACAAACATAAATAAATAAAAAAGATACAGCAGGTCCAGAGTTATTGAATAAGTACTCGCACAAAGATTAGACACAAAAATTTAGTCAAAATATGACCCTTTTGTGGTCTAAAGGTAATAAACTCGTCTAGTTGTTATCACAAATATTGAAGTGTTGAATACGGGGTACGTCTCAAGTCACTCTTAATAATATTGAAGTGTTCAATACGGGGTTCGTCTCAAGTCACTCTTAATAATATTGAAGAGATAGGTCGGCGTAGAAATTGGGCCAAAGATTAGGAAAACTTAATTTTATTAAAAACTTTGGAACTGTAACGATTGTTCTTTGCTTCCTTTTGGTTGGCTTTGAAAAATATCATATAGTTTTTAATCAGTTGAAATGGTTTTTGAGAATAAGAATAAACAATAGTTTGTTGAAATGTAGCTCACATATTTGCAGCCTTCATTTATCAGGCCCTATACAACATAAATTGATTGAGTGGAATAGTAGGGAAGAAAGGGTCAAAACAATATCGTACAAATTGGGTTGAACAGCGTAGAATAGCAGTCCAGATCTGACCAAAACCAGTGTAGAAATTGGGTCGAACAGCTGGGCCAAAGATTACAAAGAGGTAGATTTTTTTTATGCTTTCATTCGTTTGGTCTACTATAAAAATTTAATTAAAATCGAGATAATTTCATTTTCAAATAAATCTGCACGTAAGAGATTAGAATATCAAAATTTTATCCAATTTTATATTTAACTAATTAATAGAAATTGGGTTGAACAGTTGGGCCAAAGATTACAAAGAGTTGGACATTTTTTATGTTTTCATTCTTTTAGGTCCAGTATAAAAAATTAATTAAAATCAAAATAATTTCATTTTCAAATATATCTGCATGTAAGAGATTAGAATATCAAAATTTTGTCTAATTTTATATTTAATTCATTAATAGAATTATTGTTATAGCCTCAAAACATACTCAAATAAGATGATATTTGAATTGTAGATAGATAAGGAAACTATCAAGATTAAATTAAAACTAGAGATGGATAAGGAAATTGTCAAATTTAACTTTAGTATAAGAATCTACAACTAGCATGTCATTCTTGAGCCACTTTTCTTGTCTAATATAATGCTAGATCCTAGCATCAAAACAAGAAGCATCAAAAAGGAAAATGATGAGGATGGAAAGAAACAACTAGAGACTATAAAGAACATTAAAATAAATTCTTCTATTTTAAATACAAAGATGTTGACAACCTTAGAAAAATGTAATATGTGCTATATTATTTGGTGCCATTAAAACAAATCCTTCTAATCTAGATTATGAGATGTTGACAACCTTAGGAAAACGTAATATGCACTCTATTTGTATTTCATTCTATTTCGTACTTGTATTTTACTAGCTTTATGTTTCTATTTTGTTGTGGGTCAATTATGTTCTTATGATGTTTTTACAATTGTCAACAATTTTGAATGTATTAAAAACTTATTATTTACTCCTTTAATAAGAGGAAGCTAGTTCTATACTAAATATATTTGCTAGAATTAAACATAAAAGGAGACACTAACACACCTTCTACTAATCCATAAATGTTGGAGAGCGCGAGGAGTAGTGCTAGGGTTTTTGTAGGTGAGGGAGTTGCAAGGGACAATGTGGGGGATGAAGGGGAACAATGGAGATGATGGATGGGGGCTACTAGTGGCTAGATCTATTGCTTGTATTGGGTTTGAGGCCAAAGCTCTCTCCGGATTGGGGATTCTATGTGGCAAGATGAGACCTTATTTTCCCTTTTTAGGGCCTTGGTGTTTGCCCCTCATGAGCCTCTTTTTATTTTTTACTGAGTGTTGTTGGTGCACAATGTGTGGTTTCTGTTGTTTGGGCTTTTTTTTCCCCTATTTTTTTTGTGCATCCCTTGAATCTAGGGTTGTCCCTAATTAAATATACTTCAAGAATGGCTTGGGCCCATGCTTACCCTCTTCTTGTGGTTAATGGACATGTGGTGGCTACTTGCAAGGATCTTAGGTGGTGGTTGGGGAGACTTTCTTTGTTTCCAGGTGCTTCTGTTGTTAATGACTACTGCCTATTCTACGTTTGGTGGTTTCAAGTTGTGCTCAAGTTGCATTCAGGCCCTATTTTAGTGATTGTTCTATGTTGGGTGTTCCTCCCCCCTGTTTGGGTGCTAGTGATGGGTTCTTTTCTTGGTGCAAGGGTGTCGAGGGTTCTACTTGTGACATAGATTTTTTGGTGGCCTTTTTTTGGCTCAAGACTTTTCCCTCTGCTTTGGTGACTTTGTCTTTGGCTCTATTTCTAAGGTTGTGGCATCCTCTCCATCGTTGGTCGGGATTTGTATGCTTTTGCCAACTCGTGTATCTTCTTTTGAGATAGAGATTGTGTTGTTTGGGGTTGGTTGAGTTCTTTCGAATTATGGTCATTGTGTGGTTCAAGGAGTTTGCTCATGTCTTATCTCTCCTGAGAGACTGGGCTTTGAATTTGGTGCCTTCTTTGGATGTTGGGAGTCTATGGGTTGATGTGGTTTTCCCTATGGAAAATGGCTTTTCTTTTGAAGTAATTTCTTCACTGGTGAAAGTGGGTTGGCTTTGAACGTGTGCTGAGGACTGGTTACCCTGTGGGAAATTAACCAACGAGGGATTTTCTTTGTTTGTGCCTAATTTGGTGGTGGTTTTTTACTTCATGCGAAAGGTCCTATGGAGGTGGATCTTGTTGTTTCAACTACTAATGTTAGCTAGTTATTTCCCCTTAGTTTGTTTCAACTACTAATGTTAGCTATCATCACTAGTTTTGTTCAACTAGTGATGATAGCTTGTCATTTTCCCTTTAGTTTGTTTCTGCTATTATTGATAGCTAGTTGTTTTCCTCTCAAGATTTTTGAGTGCCTTCCAAAACTAGTTGTTTTGTTGAGATCTTTGTGGTCTCCTTCCTTGGCTGAGAATGTCTCTATTCAAGGGGGTCCTTCATGAAAAAGGTTATGGGAAGCTTTTCAAAACCCACTATTAGTATTCTATCTGCTTGGCTAATTTTATTTTCTAGTGGAAGGGTTTTTGTTTGGTTTATGGTGCGGGGTTCCTTCCATAGCCCCTCTATTATAATTATGTGAATTGTTTTTGGGTCAAGACCCTTGTTCCTACCTAATTGAGGCTCAGGTCAATATGTCTCCTTCAGAAAAGTGTTTTCTCTTTTCTGGTGCTTTGGTTGGGTTCTCTAGTCAGAAGCTTCTCTTTCAAAAAATAGGTTCCTCTTTCTTGGTATCTTCAACCCTCATAAATATTCACATGAAAAGTGTTTTTATGATGTTTGAAATGATAAGAATAGAGTATAGTTTGCCATATGCATCTCATTCGACTGCAGCTTCAACCCTCATAAATATTCACATTCAAGTCAAATGCAAAGATTTCGGGATAGTGATGTCTTCCTTATGTTTGCTTCTCAAATACAATGTTTTCGGGATGGTGATGTTTTTTCCTAATGATTATTTTCACATTAAACGAGATGAGAAATATGCTAAAATATCGCTAGATAAAAGATTAAACCCCTAGAAATGTTAATTTTATCCTTACCGCTGCACCAGGGAAATTGCGTTGATCAGGAGGACGCAACAGGAGGTGATAGGGTTAGACTATCCTATTTTCCATTCCCACATATTTTTATATTCCTTTTTGTGTTTTCTTCCTTTTATGTCTAGAATAAAAATATAAAAAAAATGAAAAAATTTCATTTTAAAATAATTCTGGCCACGATTAGAAAAAAATAATCATCTAATTTTATTTTGGAGACTTATTTTATTTTGGTAGCTTTATGTTGTTGTTTTATTGTGGGTCAACTTGTTTTGAGTATTGTAAATGATTTTCACATCCCTTCAAAATTTTTTATTTACCTGTTTAACAAAAACAAATTTTGTTCTATACTAAAATATATTTGCTAGAATTTACCATAGAGAGAGACACTAACATACCTTCTAGTAACATTAATGTAGAATAACCATGATAATAATAAAAAAATTCTATGGGTACAACCTGAGTTGGCCTAGTGGTGGAGAACTTGTGTTCTTGAAAGAGAGGTCACAAGTTCAGATCCCAAAGGGGGTAGGGTATGTACATCTTATCGGCTTCGGTCCATTACTCATAAGGAAAACAAAATAAAATAAAAAAATACTATGGTATTAGTGCCATGTTCCTCCAATAATCCTACATGACTGTTATAGCAGCTCATGAGTTACACACATTGAAATAGTGATGTGTGGCACCCAATTATGATCTAGAAAGTATATTCTTAATAACCAAAATGATGCAAAGTCTCTTAGGTATAATTTATTGTAAGGTCTCAATACTTACCTATTTACACCTATATTTAAATATAAATATTTAAGAATTATAATGTAATGTTTATATATAATACATGCACTATTGTATAAGTATACTTCAATTTATGTATTTAACAAGTAAAATATTGGAGATGTGTCATAGTTTAAGCTTTTTAATTTGTTTTGAGTGAAACTTATTAAATTGAAATAGAATTAGCTAAAACAATATTTCTTAAAAAATGAAAATATAAACTTCAACACTATAGAGGTAGGGCCCCACTCTATAATGGGGTTGTGCATTGGTTCATGTTTTATTCTAATTTTATAGAAATAAAATTATTGAGATGCGTTAAATCAATATCTAATTTGTTTCACTACAATTTTACGACATTGAATTTTTTTCTAGAAACTTCAATAGTGGTCTAGACATAGTAGTTTTGTATATTAAATCATGCTTATCGAATAGGTCGTATTTTTGTTACAATCAATGTTCAAGCAAGAAAAGGAACTTGGACCAATTATATTGTCACTAGGAAAGTGATAGTCTGAAACAACTAGAATAGTATATAATCCACCATAATGAAATGAAATGGAGTTATTTTTTTTGCTCAATAAAAGTCAGAAGCCATAGTTTATTAAATATTATTAAAAAATCATTATAGAGTTTTAAAAGAGAAAACGAAACATGGGAGGCCATCAAAACAAAATTCCCATAAAAGATAAGAGTATTAGGGACAAAACAAGGCCTATTATACCCAGATTATATTAAAAACATTAAGAGGTAGAAAATGGAGAACAAGATTGCTATGGGAAATGAAGCAACTATTTCCTTTCCTCAGCCCATGTTGGAATCCCTTGGGTCTTGGATATCTATGGGTGGTTGCTAAAGAGAACATTCAATAGCCTTTGAAAGTCACTCCGCCTAATCTAAGCTCAACTCCTCATCTTCACTAGATTTCAGACTCCCTAGATCATCTAGGTGTTCATGAAATTTGTATTTCCACACATAAGCTTCACGTTAATTCACATCGTCACTTATTGCTCTCTCTTCCCAACCCCTCTCAAAGAGCCCCATTACTCTCTTTAGAAACTCCAACCCCCTTTTAATTAGGAATTCGCTTGCCCCAAATCTTTGTTGATTCCTTAGAGTGATAATTGGAAGCCTTGGCACATACCCGATTCCACATTTAATAAAAACATAGCTCTCATATTTTGTATTGAGCACAAGAGCTCAACAAGGAACAAATCTTGGTTGCGTAGATGCTTGATTGTTTGGTTGCATGAAGGTTAATTGATCGCATTAGTTAGGGCTAATATCCTAATATGACATGAAAGCAATATAAAGTTGCAGACCAGGTTTTTTCTAGAAACTTGAATAGTGGTCTAGACATAGTAGTTTTGTATACTAAATCATGCTTATCAAATAGGTCATATTTTAGGTACAATCAATGTTCAAGAAAGAAAAGGAAGTTGGACCAATTATATTGTCATTAGGAAAGTGATTGTCTAAAACAACTAGAATAGTATATAATCCACCATTATGAAATGAGGTGGAGTTATTTTTTTGCTCTGTAAAAGGCCGAAGCCATAAGTTTATTAAATATTATAAAAAAGTCATTATAGAGTTTTAAAAGAGCAAACAAAACATGGGAGGCCATCAAAACAAAATTCCCATAGAAGATCACAGTATTAGGGAAAAAACAAGGCCTATTATACCTAGATTATATTAAAAAAATGAAGAGGTAGAAAATGGAGAACAAGATTGCTATGGGAAATGAAGAAAATATTTCCTTTCCTTAGCCCACATTGGAATCCCTTGGGTCTTGGATATATGTGGGTGGTTGCTGAAGAAAACATTCAATAGCCTTTGAAAGTCACTCTGCCTAATCTAAGCTCAACTCCTCCTCCTCTTCACTAGATTTCAGACTCCCTAGACCATCCAAGTGTTCATCGAATTTTTATTTCCATACCTAAGCTTCATCTTAATTCACATCGTCACTTATGGATCTCTCTTCCCAACCCCTCTCAAAGAGCCCCATTACTCTCTTTAGAAACTCCAACCCCCTTTTAATTAGGAATTCTCTTGCCCCAAATCTTTATTGATTCCTTAGAGTGATAATTGGAAGCCTTGGCACCTACCCCATTCCACATTTAAAAACAAAATAGCTCTCATATATGGTATTGAGCACAAGAGCTCAACAAAAAATAGATCTTGGTTGTGTAGATGCTTGATTGTTTGGTCGCATGAAGGTTGATTGATCGCATTAGTTAGGGCTAATATCCTAATATGACATGAAAGTAATATAAAGCTTTAAACCAGTTTTTTTGGGCTTTAAAGCCCACACTAAAGCCTATCGACAATAAAATATAATAATTAATCAAAACATATGATTAAACAAAAAATTAAAGATCAATTAATGAGCTTGTGTGCTATCTATCAAACTATTAGAAACTTAAATCGATGATACTAATAAATTCCTTCATTGAATATGTGAATCATTAAGGGAGTCTATTATTATGATTAAACTAGATCTGGTTCTCATAATATATAATTCTTATTCTGTATCAATAATCTATATTGTGCTAGTTTTACACAAATTTATAATGAAAGAGTTCAACATTGTTTCTATAGATAGTTCATGTGTCATTTAATAGATATAGTCCAATTATTTGTATATTTAAAATTAGGTTGAATATATAATTAATAAAAAGTAACTTATTGTTATTTTAGTAGAGGATGGATGAAGAATTCACAAACATTTAGGTTCTCTCTTTATATTCTTAACCACCATGAGCACTAGCACCGACATCATTTAAAAATTTTGTAGATGTTTGTCATTTTAAAATGTTATTGCAATGGACTAATGAATAACAATAAAATGCACATTAAGATAAAATAAACTTTGTAGAACAATCCATACAAAGGAAAAAGGTACTTAAAAACACCAAAATTTAGGAATTTTGGAACATAAATTGAGTAAAATAGCACATTAAAAATGTAGAAATTAGGTCAAAAAGATGGGTTGTCGTAGAAATCGGAGCAAAGACTAAAAAACAAACTTTTTCAAAAATTGGCAGCTGTAGTGATGGTGCTTTGCTTCCACTTGGTTGGCTTTGGAAAATGTCATATAGTTTGCAATAATGTAATATTAGTCAGTTGAAATGGTGTTTGAAAACAAGAATTTACCATAGAGAGAGACACTAACATACCTTCTAGTAACATTAATGTAGAATAACCATGATAATAATAACAAAATTCTATGGGTACAACCTGAGTTGGCCTAGTGGTGGAGAACTTGTGTTCTTGAAAGAGAGGTCACAAGTTCAGATCCCAAAGGGGGTAGGGTATGTACATCTTATCGGCTTCGGTCCATTACTCATAAGGAAAACAAAATAAAATAAAAAAATACTATGGTATTAGTGCCATGTTCCTCCAATAATCCTACATGACTGTTATAGCAGCTCATGAGTGACACACATTGAAATAGTGATGTGTGGCACCCAATTATGATCTAGAAAGTATTTTCTTAATAACCAAAATGATGCAAAGTCTCCTAGGTATAATTTATTGTAAGGTCTCAATACTTACCTCTTTAAACCTATTTTTAAATATAACTATTCAAGAATTATAATGTAATGTTTATAGATAATATATGCACTATTGTATAAGTATACTTCAAGTTATGTATATAACAAGTAAAAGATTGGAGATGTGTCATAGTTTAAGCTTGTTAATTTGTTTTGGGTGAAACTTATTCAATTGAAATAGAAGTAGCTAAAACAATATTTCTTAAAAAATGAAAATATAAACTTCAACATTATAGAGGTAGGACCCCACTCTATAATGGGGTTGTGCATTGGTTCATGTTTTATTCTAATTTTCTAGAAATAAAATTATTGAGACTCATTAAATCAATATCTAATTTGTTTCACTACAATTTTAGGGCATTGAAATTTTTTCTAGAAACTTCAATAGTGGTCTAGACATAGTAGTTTTGTATATTAAATCATGCTTATCAAATAGGTCATATTTTTGTTACAATCAATGTTCAACCAAGAAAAGGAAGTTGGACTAATTATATTGTCATTAGGAAAGTGATAGTCTGAAACAACTAGAATAGTATATAATCCACCATAATGAAATGAGGTGGAGTTATTTGTTTTTCTCGGTAAAAGTCAGAAGCCATAGTTTATTAAATATTATAAAAAAGTCATTATAGAGTTTTAAAAGAGAAAACGAAACATGGGAGGCCATAAAAAAAAAATTCCCATAGAAGATCAGAGTACTATGGAAAAAACAAGGCCTATTATACCCAGATTATATTAAAAACATGAAGAGGTAGAAAATGGAGAATAAGATTGGTATGGGAAATGAAGAAAATATTTCCTTTCCTTAGCCCATGTTGGAATCCCTTGAGTCTTGGATATATGTGGGTGGTTGTTGAAGAGAACATTCAATAGCCTTTGAAAGTCACTCTGCCTAATCTAAGCTCAACTCCTCCTCATCTTCACTAGATTTCAGACTCCCCAGACCATCTAGGTGTTCATCGAATTTGTATTTCTACACCCAAGCTTCATCTTAATTCACATCGTCACTTATTTCTCTCTCTTCCCAACCCCTCTCAAAGGGACCCATTACTCTCTTTAGAAACTCCAACCCCCTTTTAATTAGGAATTCTCTTGTCCCAAATATTTGTTGATTCCTTAGAGTGATAATTGGAAGCCTTGGGACCTACCCCATTCCACATTTAATTAAAACATAGCTCTCATATTTTGTATTGAGCACAAGAGCTCAACAAAGAATAGGTCTTGGTTGCGTAGATGCTTGATTGTTTGGTCGCATGAAGGTTGATTGATCACATTAGTTAGGGCTAATATCCTAATATGACATGAAAGTAATATAAAGTTGCAGACCAGGTTTTTTCTAGAAACTTCAATAGTGGTTTACACATATTAGTTTTGTATATTAAATCATGCTTATCAAATAGGTCATATTTTAGTTACAATCAATGTTCAAGAAAGAAAAGGAAGTTGGACTAATTATATTGTCATTTGGAAAGTGATTGTCCGAAACAACTAGACCAGTATATAATCCACCATAATGAAATGAGGTGGAGTTATTTTTTTGCTCTGTAAAAGGCCGAAGCCATAAGTTTATTAAATATTATAAAAAAGTCATTATAGAGTTTTAAAAGAGCAAACAAAACATGGGAGGCCATCAAAACAAAATTCCCATAGAAGATCACAGTATTAGGGAAAAAACAAGGCCTATTATACCTAGATTATATTAAAAAAATGAAGAGGTAGAAAATGGAGAACAAGATTGCTATGGGAAATGAAGCAAATATTTCCTTTCCTTAGCCCACGTTGGAATCCCTTGGGTCTTGGATATATGTGGGTGGTTGCTGAAGAAAACATTCAATAGCCTTTGAAAGTCACTCCACCTAATCTAAGCTCAACTCCTCCTCCTCTTCACTAGATTTCAGACTCCCTAGACCATCCAGGTGTTCATCGAATTTGTGTTTCCACACCCAAGCTTCATCTTAATTCACATAATCAATTATTGCTCTCTCTTCCCAACCCCTCTCAAAGAACCCCATTACTCTCTTTAGAAACTCCAACCCCCTTTTAATTAGGAATTCTCTTGCCCCAAATCTTTATTGATTCCTTAGAGTGATAATTGGAAGCCTTGGCATGTACCCCATTCCACATTTAAATACAAAATAGCTCTCGTATTTTGTATTGAGCACAAGAGCTCAACAAAAAATAGATCTTGATTGTGTAGATGCTTGATTGTTTGGTCGCATGAAGGTTGATTGATCGCATTAGTTAGGGCTAATATTCTAATATGACATGAAAGTAATATAAAGTTGTAGACCAGCTTTTTTGGGCTGAAAAGCCCACACTAAAGCCTATCGGCAATAAAGTAAAATAATTAATCAAAACATAAAGATAAACATATGATTAAACAAAAAATTAAAGATCAATTAATGAGCCTACGTGCTATCTATCAAACTATTAGAAACTTAGATGGATGATACTAATAAATTCCTTCATTGAACATGTGAATCATTAAGGGAGTCTATTATTATGATTAAACTAGATCTAGTTGTCATAATACATAATTCTTATTTGTTAAAATGATTTTTTTTAAAATAGCAAAAAAGTGCAGTTTTTCTACATGCATCACATATTTGCAGCATTCATTTATCAGGTGCTACACAATGTAAATTGCGTATCCTGGAAAAGCGGGTCAAAACTGTAGAAATTGGGTTGAACAACTGGACCAAAGACAGCTAAAACTTTGATAAAAATTTGGAAATTGTAATAATTGTACTCTAAGCTCTTCTTCCTCTCGGTTGGCATTGAAAAATGTCATATGCTTTTCAATAATAATATTGGTGCTTTGCTTCCTCCAGATTAGCATGGGAAAATGTCGTATAGTTTGCAATAATGTAATATTAGCTAGTTGAAATCATGTTTGAAAACAAGAATAGACAATAGTTTTCCATATGCATCTCATTTGACTGCAGCTTCAACCCTCATAAATATTCACATTCAAGTCTATCTTAAAGATGGAGGATGTCAAATGCAAATATTTCGGGATAGTGATGTCTTCCTTATGTTTGCTAGAATTTATCATAGAGAGAGACACTAACATACCTTCCAGTAGAATTATTGTAGAATAACCATGATAATAATAAAAAATACTATGGTATTTGTGCCATGTTTCTCCAATAATCCTACATGACTGTTATAAGGTTACTTTAGGTTAGATATGAGATAGTGATGGGATGTCTCACAAGTGAGATGGCATGAAAATGTAACTAATTTCAAATGTGAATACAATGAGATAAAAGGACCAAGTAGTAAAAAGTAGCTCATGAGTGGCACACATTGACATATCTAGATGTGTGGCACCCAATTATGGTCTAGAAGGTATTTTCTTAATAACCAAAATGATGCAAAGTCTCTTAGGTATAATTTAGTGTAAGGTCTCAATACTTACCCATTTAAACCAATATTTAAATATAAATATTTAAGAATTATAATGTTATGTTTATATCGAATATATGCACTATTGTTTAAGTATACTTAAATTTATGTATATAACAAGTAAAAGATTGGAGATGTGTCATAGTTTAGGCTTGTTAATTTATTTTGGATGAAACTTATTCAATTGAAATAGAAGTAGCTAAAATAATATTTCTTAAAAACTGAAAATATAAACTTCAACACTATAGAGGTAGGCCCCACTCTATAATGGTGTTGTGCATTGGTTCATGTTTTATTTTAATTTTCTAGAAATAAATTATTGAGACTCATTAAATCAATATCTAAATTGTGGCACTACATTTTTAGGGCATTGAATATTTTTCTAGAAACTTCAATAGTGATCTAGACATAATAGTTTTGTATATTAAATCATGCTTATCGAATAGGTCATATTTAAGATAGAATCAATGTTCAAGCGAGAAAAGGAAGTTCGACCAATTATATTGTCATTAGGAAAGTGATAATCCAAAACAACTAGAATAGTATATAATCCATCATAATGAAATGAGGTGGAGTTATTTTTTTTGCTCAGTAAAAGGCTGAAGGCAGAAGTTTATTAAATATTATAAAAATAGTCATTATAGAGCTTTAAAAGAGAAAACACAATAGGGGAGCCCATCTAAACAAAACTCCCATAGAAGATCACAATATTAGGAAAAAAAACAAGGCCTATTATACCCAAATTATATTAAAAAAAAATGAAGAGGTAGAAAATGGAGAATAAGATTGCTATGAGAAATGAAGCAAACATTTCCTTTCCTCAACCCATGTTGGAATCCCTTGGGTCTTGGATATCTATGGGTGGTTGCTGAAGAGAACATTCAATAGCCTCTAAAAGTCACTCCACATAATCTAAGCTCAACTCCTCATCATCTTCACTATATTTCAGACTCCCCAAACCATCTAGGTGTTCATCAAATTTATATTGCCACTCCCAAGCTTCATCTTAATTCAAATCTTCACTTATGGTTCTCTCTTCCCAACCCCTCTCAAAGAGCTCCATTACTCTCTTTAGAAACTCCAACTCCCTTTTAATCAAGAATTCTCTTGCCTCAAATATTTGTTAATTCTATATGCTGCTAATTGGAAGCCTTCACACTTACCCCATTCCACATTTAACAACAAAATATTGTCCTGAAAGATTGACATTCTTTTGTCCATTGACAACAAAACTCTATCCAAGTTACCTAAAAAGGTGTCTTTGAAAATGTGGCGATACAATTCTTCTGTTACCACATTTCTTTCCCCTGTGGATAACATTGTGGCTAGAAACATTGTTGGAATATCTATATTGACTCAGTATTTATGGTCAACATGCAGAAATTCTGGACCCAAAATAGATTTTACTACATGAAAAATCAACCTATGTGAGAAATTGAGTGCCTCCTCCAAACCTTTTTTGAGTTATCTTTCTTAAGAAAGACATTTGGCATTTACTTGCCACTACTCTAATTAGAGAATCCATGGCGATAGAGAAAATATTGAAGAAAGGATAAAATTGGGGAGAAGTGCTTGCAAAAACAATGGATAAGGATATAAATATTAAACTTCCAACAAACTATAAAAATGAAGCCCAAATTCTACCTACTTCTTGGGAAAATTCTATCATTAATGTTATCATAAATCCACACACTATAGTGTCCTTTCAAATCTTTGATTAAATCTACCATTTCTTGATTTTTCTTTAACAAATAATTCTGAATCCAACTACCAATGTTAAAGTAGAAAAATGATACACTCAAACAAATTTGCATTTATGGAAGAGTGAGAAATATCACGAGATCAACAAATTTATTCAGTTTGATACACTAGAATTTATATCCCATCACCATCAACTATCATTCATCTACCTCCACTCAAACCCATTCAAAATAAAAACTACAAACATTCCATCATGGATATGACTATATAGACAACACTCCACATCATTGAGTGGCTAGACTACATCCCCACAAAAGGGTAGAGTTGTCAACTATAGTTGTTTCAACCCAGGAATCTAATGTCACCCTCAATAATTTTTACCAACATAATCAAATTCAAATTCCCTTGACTTATTAGTCATTAGCCAGCCTCTACTTTTAAATATTAATTCATCTTCCTCATATTTCTATCTTTAAAACCTCATCAACTCAATAATGGATTAATTTAAATTTAATTATTCACTTTATAGACTTCTTTCAAACCTTCAACTACTTTGTTGTCTAAGATGCCTCTTCCTTATTTCCTCCTTGATAAATGTAATGAACTATGCATGCGTCAAAGTGTTTTAGTAGAGCTAAAACTATTTCTAACAATGCTTTCAATTTCCAATTGAATATTGAACCTAAGCTCACAACATTAATCACTAAAGTTGAATCCCCTTCAATCTCTACTCTCCTAATACCCATTTATTTACATAAAAGAATCCGAAGCTTAATAACATTGAATTCTTCAATATTATTAGTATTCTCCTATAGATGACTAGACAACCATCCAATAGTTTCTCCATTCGTATTCCTAATAATACAACCTTCTCCTGATGGTCTTTGATTTCCTTGAGAGGCTCCATCAAAATTAAGTTTATACCATCCTTCCTTCAGAGGTTTCCGTTTAACCTATAATCTATTAGAGAAGGATCCATCATATTTACTTCCAATATGGGGAGGGATTCTCGACCCTAGGCATGGAAATCTTATTTTCCCATCCCATTCAGTAAATTTCACATGAGATGATAAGTTTTAAATCATCCTATTATTTATCATCTCTACAATAGCTTCTTTGACCATGTTCTGGAAAGAAATAAGAGACATTTATCTATTCTAAAAAAATTGCCTATTTGTTTCCTTTTAAATTTTCCATATCAAAAAAGAGGGATAGACTTCCCATAGATTGCTAAGCAATCCTACCCATGGTTTGATTGGCCAAATTTGAGATAGTGTTTTGATTTAATTTGGTTAAGCTGGCGTCCAACCCAAATTAGCACACATCCATCTCCATCATTCATATGAGAAAGGACATCCGAAAAAAATATGATCTATAATCTCTTCATGATTCTTACATAATACATACCTCGATGGACCCTCATATCTCATCCTTCTAAATTTATGTTCACGAAGGACTCTCCTTTAGATAGTTGCCCATGTAAAGACCCATGCTTTAGGCATGCACTATTTGCCCCAACATAATTGGATAGGGATATTATATCTCTCCATTTCCTACAGATTAGCAATAATTTTATATCGATCCTTAGAATCATATTGTCCATGTTTATAACCTACCCAGATTAACTTGTCCCCCCCATGTCTGAAAGAAATATCCCCCTTCTTAATAACTTCTATTAACAATGTGACTTCTATCATTTGTAAAGGAAGCTAATATAAATATTTTTATTCCCATCTCAAAGCACGATCAAGATAAGGGAAGAATACATGGTCTCTCACTTTGTCTCCCCAATGTTGCTTTTGAAAATTTTTAACATTTTTTACTATGATCAAACTATCTATTCTTGGATAAAATCCCCAAGAATTGTCCCAAAATAAGCTTGACTCTCCATTATAAATATCCCTTGAGAAACAAAATCTTCTATTACTCACTTGCATTTTAACAAAAATTTCCTAACCCTAGATTCTTTAGGAGGATTTTTCAACTTAACTTTTTTTGTAGGATTTGAATGATTCAAATATTTAGATTGTAAAATTCTAATCCATTTCAAATTCGGCTCCTTTATCATCCTCCACACCATTTTATCCCCAAGAGCTATATTCGACCAATTCTGATCTCTCAAACCCACTCTATATTCCTTTGGCTTGCAGTTTTTTTCCCAAGCAATAAGAGAAACCTTATGTTTATCCACCATTCCTTGCTAAAGAACTTCCTCATTTTCTTAATTAATGATGTATTAACGCTAACTTTCAAAGAGAGATATGATAGAAGATAAATTGGAAGAGAAAAATTCATTGATTTCTATGTCACTAACCTACCCACCCACAGGAGCCATTTTTCTTTTCATGAATTTAACCTTTTATCAATCATGTCCTTTAGAGCATTCCATATTTTTTTATTCCTCACTCCCTTATCAATCAGAAGACCTAAGATATCCATCTCCTTTTCCTAAGGGGTCAGAAAGAAGAAAACCTTTGATTTATCCATTTTAATTTCTTACCCTGAATTCTCTTTATAAGAAATTAATATCTTCATAAATTTCTTGTATTCCTTTCTTTTAGCTATTCCTTAAAGCATAGTATCATCTGTGAATTGTTGATGAGTAGCCACAATTTTCCTAGCAATTCTAATTCCTTTTATTAGACCCAAGGAATGTTCATTCAAAGCCCCTACCAATAGAATAAAGAGAAAGGGAGATATGGGATCTCCTTGTCTTAAACCTCTAGAGACCCCAAAGAATCCATTCAGGGAACCATTAACCAAAAAAGAGAACCTAGGGGTTGAAATACATTCAAAAATCCCATTTATCTATTTCTTATTAAAGCCAAAGGCACGTAGAATTTTACTTAGGAATCTCCAATCTACCTTTTCATATTCTTTCTTTATATATAAATTTATTAATATCCCAAACTCCCTAGTGTTCTGAAGAGTATTGATTTCCTCCTAGCTATAATGACTCCATCTAAGATCAGAAAATGGTATGAGACTACACATGAGAGCACTTTTATTTCTAGGGAGAAAGAAAAAATGGACAAACCACCTAAAAAGAATAGTCTATCCAACTTTTTTGTTATGTTACGAAAGTCTAATCACTTATTTTTCCAAGTAAAAATATTGTCTGCTAACTCTATCCCCATCAAGTTATTTCTAGATACCCAAGCATTGAAATATTTTTGTGAATGATCAAGCCTATCAATTCCTCCTTTTTTATCCTTCCTATGTAGGATGACATTGAAATCTCCTCCTATAATTAGATGAGGTGGATTTATTGGTAGAATATAATGTTAGAAATTATTGTTTTCATTATTGTGGAGTATATATTTTTGTGTGTTTATAGATTACGATATGAAGTGTTATTCATAGCGAAAGATTGATTATACAATAGTTGAAAAATGTTGGCATATGTTGTCATGCAAAGCTGCAAATTTGTCATGATTTGTTCTATACATTGAAAAATATTGATTATATATTACTCATACACAATAATGGTATGGATATGTTGAACATTTATCATAGGCATTTTGTTTTTATTGTTTTAGCTATCTTTGACAATTTTAGCCCTAGAATCATTTTGTCAAGCAATCTGGCCTAGTTAGGGTTTGTAAATTGCTATATTTATTAAACCCTAAGTCTCACATCCTGGTATGGGAATTTATATTTTATGTCTTTAGTGAGTCGATATTACCCATTATCAATCACTTAAGTCACAGATAAAGCCACTAATCTAATGTTTCTTATTGGACCCTTTGCTAGAAATTACTAAGCTAAGTCAGAGGGTTAATAAAGATCAATGGTAATGACATGGTCCTAAGAATTAAATAAATTTCAACATTCAAAATACCTATGTGGGACTCTTCTACTTTAGCTATGAAATTGTAGAATTAAGAAATGTTAGCATGGGGATAGTGGATCAAATGGTTTCTGCAAGCCTATAAGGCATCCATGTGATCCTATTTCTTAAGACCAATAAACTACAAACATTTGCTAAGTTAGATAGATGTTAAAATACTAACAACATGCATGTGTTCAAACAAAGTTTGGTGGGTCCATGTCATGCTACTACAAAACTACATCATCTCTCCATGTGTACTTGGTGGGCCCAAAGAAGAAGTTTATATTGATTTTAAGAGATCCTATTGTTGAACACAACCATATTGTTGAGAGGAGGTTGAGTTAAAATTATATAAAACTTAACCACTCATTAATATTTTAACCATTAAATCAGATCTACAAAAGTAAATAACAAAAGTAGGATATACACCAGAAATGAAAACCAAGATTTTTATGTGGAAAACCCATGGAGAGAAAAGCTATAGTGAGGTGTTATAAATTGCATGCAAAAAATATAAAATATATGCTATGTCCATCAAATAGATAGTCCAATATTATTATCTAGTAAATCGAACTGATTACAACCAACAATCCCAACCCTTTTCCATTTTTATCAAGACATGTTAGTTACAAAATTAGGGTTAGAACATGTCAGCTAATAGAAAAAATAAGTCTCGATGCCTTTATAAAATAATAAGTCAATTGAGATTTCAAGAGCGCTACCCCTTTACCTCACCCTCTATCATGATAGTCAGCATTCCAAGGGTGCTTCTCCTAGACCCTACAAGGGGTGCTGACCCACTACCCTATCTTGGGGGTGCTGTGCCCAGACCCCCGTTGAATAACTTGGGGAGAAATTGCACTGATAAAAGTGTGAAAAATTAATCTCTGAGTCTGATTAGGCTCCATATAACAACATGAGGATCAACTCACACTATATGAAACTTGTTAATACAATATTTTTTTAGGACCCACTTATCAAAGGAAGCTCACTACTTCCTAAATGAACTTGTAACTTGAAGCTCACTACCTTAGGGCATGATACAAAGGACAAGCTAAGAAGATGCACTATCTCCTAGCAAGATACATGAATATTTTAATGAATAATATAAATTCAACTATTATAGAAGAAGCATCTAAATTAAGCTAATGTTATAGTCCTCTTTTGTAGGATAGTCACTTTGTTGTACTAATTTAGCACACTTCATACTCAACTAAAATGTCACTATTATATTTCACACATCATATCACAAATTTTCTCAGCACTTCATATCCATATCACATTACAAATGATCTATCCTTTCCTATATATCCTTTGCTAAATATAAAAATATCAATTAGGTTGTCACCACTAAGACTTATAAAATGAGATCTATGCCTATGATAGGTCGGCTCCAAACATATGTATTAACCAAAAATTAGGTTTTAGATCAACTTAAGGCATAGGTAAACCCCAAACACATATTAACACATCATTTAAAGCAATATAATATGTCCAGTTTTAGAACGCATGAAGGAGCTCATCGTGTAGGCTCAAATATCATTATTTCTTGTCAAAACTATTAATTATTTGCCTCCAAACCATTGGGAAGAAACCAAAATCATCATACAGACCCAAATAGAGGCATGTAGATCATCTACAACCTTTCTAAAAAATATTATGTGAAGAAATCAATCTTCAATTTCAAGAAGAAAATAGTAATACTTCTAAACTACAAGAAACAAGATAGACTAGTACACATCAACACAATGAATACTATACTAAGGAGCACCAGTTAACTTGAAACTCATATCACTAAACCCTTATACCTTCTTGAAAATATTCCCAAAATTGCACAACCATGCAAATCATTGTAGAACAATGCAGAGCATTCTAATGATTCAATGGAGACACATTACACTATCAAACTATGATTCTAAGAACAAACACTTATAACTTCTATTGTAGAAGTGATTAGGAAATGAAATCCTAGTCTAGTAGGCTCCTAACAAACTACAAGTAAAAATCACAAACATTCACAAGTAGAAGATGCAATGTGGTAAAATATGGACCAAATCACTAACTTGTATAGTTGTGAAAATACTTTATTCAACACTTAGATAGATTTCCTTTATCAACCAAATATGAAACATAACAAATGTCACTCAACTGAATCTAGGACATGTAGTCACTAGCTATTATAACTGCATGAACATTACAAAGCATATGTAATAAATTATTACCATATACTTACCAATCATTTGGAAAGATACCCTACCATGGATACACATACAGAACCTCTAGACTATCTTCCTTGCTAGTCTCAAGACACTAACTAAGTTGGAGGAACAACTACTCTCAAATATAACTCACCCATAATCTAAATTAATAACACCCTACAAAACATATTCTATTAATCTCCTCAATGACAATAAATATTTTTAAACATTAGGTTGATATCAATCATAACAAATATTGCCAAAATCTACCCCTTTTGTCAGTGATCACAACTCATATATATCTATAAATATTCTCCTTTTGTACAAACTCCCATTTTGACAGATAGTCATCTATATACATTCTTTCTCTCTTTATTTGTGTTCTCTTTAGTATATGGTATCTATCTAGTATCTCTCCACCTTTGACATCAAGGACAAAAGACACCAACCAAAACAATACTGTGTATACTCACTCGGATAGTGTGTATTCATTACATAATTCTCCCACTTAGGTAAATATACCTCAAAAGTTTATACTATATATGTAAAGTCTTCAAAAATTGTACTACAAACCTCTGAAAACTATACAATCATAAGATTTCATCCTCTATGACTTGGCAACTCCCTTAGAAGGTAAAATAAATTTATGCATTACTAGGAGATGTAAAAGAGGTGAATCCCAAATTTCCATAGTTGGAGAAGGATCTTTTTTATGATACTCAACCTATATATAAGCCTTCAACAACCTCAACATTATCCAAAAATTTCATCTTCTGCTCTATCTACTTCGCTTCTCCCAAAATACGAGATAGAGAAGCCAACCTTAATTTCACTACTTCTCTCAAAAGAATAAATGGCTTCTTGATTTTTTATATGGTCCTACAACAAAGATAGTTGCAAATGAAGTTCCTCCACTTGAGCCCTGATGGAGCCATCCTTATCCTTAGTCAAATCATAGGTTCTAGACAACTGAAAGATTTGAGAGTTAATATATCTTTAGATTGTCTTTATATAATTTTACCGCATTAAATAAAATTGCTAAAGACTCCTAGCTTCATCAATACCATCCTAAAATTCCTTTAATTTATTATATTATTTTTTGTGTGTATTGACACACAGATTAAACACTTATGTCATTCTCTTATCATTAAAATTTTATAAATCTTGTTGGTCTACTTTCTTCTCAATGTGTTATGAATGATCCTTTAAAAAAACCATTAGCAACCTCAATTTTTTTTCTAGAGCTAAGGATGAATCAATATTTACCTTTGATAAGCCCTTCTTTATTAAACTATCACTGCATCATCAATTTAACTTGATTTCTTTGCACGTGTCTATAGTATCCCTCTTGTAGCTCATGCATTTGGGATGTTACCTAATTGAAATTTTGGAGAGGGAAAATATTTGACAAATGTCTTTATCCCTCATGTGTAGGAAGATGCAATAGTTGTGGTGTCAACATAAGTTGAAAATGCATCTATAGACCCAATAGGTCTTTGAAGGAATCAAATGGTCCCTTACCAATATCTTGATTACTTGAAGAATCTTCTTTCTTCTTATCTATCTTTTAAACCTCATCCTAAACATTCTTAGGATTATTATTTTACTTCTCTTCTCTTGCAATCTCTATATTCTATCAATACCCGCATTCTCCTCAACACCAACATTCCTTGAATCCTTGAAAATGTTATTTTCCATATTTTCATTTGTATTCCCTAGAGGAAGGACATTCTCTTAAAATCCTTGCACACACCTTGTACATCTATATCAGACTTCTTAAGAGGGGGATGCGAGGAAGTTAAGAAGCATAACAACTTCCTACACTAACTTTTAGAGGAGATTAATGCAAAAACTTTTATAGATCCTTACAATTAATATAGAAAAATAATAGAAATAAACATAAACAACATTCATAACAAAACACAATGATTTATGTGGGGAAGACTATTCCAAGAGAAAAATCCCATACTCCAAAAGCCACTCAATATATTATTTAGAAATCAATACTAAATTATAATATAATTGCAAAGCAATATTTTCATAGGAGTACCACCAACTAAAGATTGATAGGTAGTTGAATAGCTATAAGACTCTTATACTCAACCTCCATCTCACACACCTCATATATAGGAGATACAATATATTAAATCAACAAATGATATTACAAAACCATGGGCTAAAACCACCCAATAAAGTGACACCCATCTTATCTCCAACCTTGGACATCCTATGATGTATCAAAACACACATTTATGTGTCTGATGCATTTTACTATTTTCTACTTCAAGAGCCTGTAACTTCCAGGTGTTTGATTGAGGAACCACTGAAGCATCATAAATCTCTTGACATGCCCTATCAATCTATAACCAATTACACTAGTTATTGATAGTTTTGGGTAATTTTGGAGCCTCTAAAGCCCTCAAAATTGACTCTGAAACTTTCATTCACATCTTTAAAAAATAAAACTTTAATATCTTCAAATCTAGACATGATCTTTGAACGAAAATTTATTGAAATTGTTATCTAACCAATTCAAAGCTTGGGAAATTTTTTAGATAAATTAGTGTATAAAAACATTCTAAAAATTGTCTTATGTCTATGCAAGGTGGAGACACCATTTTCCTCATAGATGAGTCTCCTTACTCAGCTCAACTACACCACCTATCTTTGTCACAAAATCACCAAAAAAAACATATCAATGTCTTTTATATTAGAAATTTCTTCCAAATCACTATCACTAGGATGAACTTGTTCTTCCTCCATCTCCTTTAGGATTCTTGTAGTAAATTCTTGTGTCTTCTTTTTCACTTGATCTTTCTCTTCTTCTCTTGTGCTTATTAGGGTGTTCAATCTCTTCTTTGTTCTCAACTCCTATGATTTTCTTTGTGTGATCGTTTTTATCTCCTCCTCAAATAATATGGTTCTAAACTATCAAATAACTTGTTCTCTTAATTTAGCTTCTAACTTCAATGATTCTTCTCTATTTTCTATTAGGTCCTCCACAAGCCTCTCTAGAAGTTGGTCAATAATATCACTAAAGGTGAAATTACTTTTCATCACATACATTATAATTTCTTTCTCTTTAATCTCTTGACTATATAATGTCATGTCTAAATGCAACTTCATTATTTCTTATAGTGCTATATAACATTTAGTTGTTTCATCTAGTGCCATATGACATTTAATTTCATTTAGCATGACATCTATTTTAAAGGTTTCTTGTTCAGGTGTCTCCTGAGGAGGCTTCTTTACTTCTCCCTTCATCTTTTCTTTTCCCTTATTATTTCTTTTTGAAATTCCTTCATCTTCTCCCTGACTTATTTTCTTTTCTCTTCTCTTCATTTCAAAATCTTTTATTTATTCTTCTTCTTCATCAACAGTAACCATGTTTATCTTTTCTCTCTTTGCTCAATTGTCTTTACCTTATCTTGTATAATTGTAATAGATATATTTTTTATTATTGATATTCATGTAGTTTTAGAAGATGTAGGAAGTGTGGCAGTAATAGTTTAAGACCCTCATATTCTTCTTAGTGCTTGGGGTTCTTGTGGGGCATCAACAGTAGCTCAAGATTCCTCAAAAGTACTTCTAGACTATATTCCTAACATCAAATCCAAATCACACTTCATTTTTTCAATCTTCTCATTCACCTTATTTTTTATTAGATTATTTGATATTTCCTCATAAATACTAAACCTTTTGATAGTAGTGTCCTTAGGCTTGTTGTGTAGTATATCAACACAAGCAACCTAATCTGATCCTAAAACCTTATATAGCAATTTTGAAATATATGAAGTCTCAGGCTCAACAACCTCCATATAACAATTATCCTTGTTATCCATGAATGCAATGACTTGTTTATATATTTTTACCACTTATGTAGGTATCTTATGTTAGGATTCCCAAAGATACTGAGAGGGGGGGGGGGGGGGGGGTGAATTAGTATCTAAATGGTTTATGGATTTTCTAAACTTATTAAATGATTTGCATGTAAAAACAATGTACCGATAAACCGGAATTAATGCAGTAAATAAGAACAATAAACACAACATAGAAAGAACACCATAACATAATATTTTTAATGAGGAAACCCGATGTGGGAAAAACCTTGGTGGGATTTGCGACCCACAATATTCGCTCACTGGCCAATAAGTGAATATTACTGATACAATAGGGGCCTGCACATGCAGGAAGGCCAACTACCTGAAGCTCACTGTTTAAATACAAAAAGGAAGTGACTTATAAAAGTGGATTATGTAAATCCAATGTCATGTACTCCTTCAGTTCAGCATCTACTATGCCAGGTTCAGTACCGTTTTAAGCTCTTGCAATAATCATAAACATTATTCCACAATCTGCCTTAATATTCACACATATTATCCATCTCGCATATTTTCCTTATTCCAAATGTTCTATAAGATCTCATACTTATATATGAGCCTTATTACAATATGCCTTGCTAGCTTAAAAAAATATTTTACAATTAAATACAAAATACAATAAACAAAAATCCTGTAAGTCAGGGTGTCGGTAAACATCTTGCCGCTACCGCTGCCGGTGTCTATGCTTGTGCTGGTGTCTTCCGGTGCCATAGGATTGTAAGGTTATCATCAATGAAAATACCTTCAATCACCTACAATTTCTCATTCGAGTGTGTATTTTCCAACAATCTCCCCCTTTGGAATTGATGGCAACACTCATGAGAAAAAGCCAAAAAGTATATCCAAAAGTGTTGTCCAAAATTGTCTTACCAAAATTGTCAAAACTATGTGGGGGATGATCTCTTCTGTCATACATTTTTCTCATCCTTATAACTTTTTCTCATCCTCTACTACTCCCCCTTTGGCATCAATGATAAAGGTTGTCATTCAATGTCAATTGAGTGTAGTTCCTATTATGATCCTTGTAACCGGTGGGTTATAAAAGTAACATTCAGACTGTTGTATAATCTTTCACTATCCTTTAGTGTTGCTTTAGTCCTCTAGATTGTACCGATGAGTAAGTGCATTTTCTCTTCCGGTGTCTTAAGTCTTGGAACAAGAGCCTCAAAAATCTCTTTTCTCAAAGAGATGAGGATATCCACTTTAGGACCTAGTATGCTAAAGCCAACACATGTTATTATGTTACCTTCCACTTTAGCAACTCAAAAATCTTATTTTCTCTGGTTGTCCACTTAAAATCCTTCTTATGTCTTCTCATTGTTTATGTCATAGGGTTACAAACTGAACTGAAATTTCTGATAAACTTTCAGTAGAAACTGGCCAATACTTGAAATGATCTCACCTCTCCAATGCTTTCTAGTGTAGGCCATTCAAAAATTTCTCTTACTTTCTCAGGATCCATATTCCATACATTCATAGATATCAAAAATCTCAAAAAGACTAACTCTTCCTTTATGAAACTACACTTCTTAATGTTTATCAATAACTTTTCTTCTTTAGATTCTTTAATCTTAAAGATGGTTCCTCATGGATTATTTCCAAAATCTATGCTCCTAATGGGAGACATGCTAGGAAAGCCCTCTGGTCTTCCATTTTCCATGCTAGATCGCTCTTCCCTAATGAGAAATTGGTTCTTCTGGGCGATTTCAACACCCCACTCTCAAATTTGGAGAAATTTGGGAGTATTCCTATCTCTATTGATAGTAGACAAGACTTGGCTAACATGATCAATTCTTTGAACCTTTTAGACCTGGATCTTATTGGTGCTAAGTACACCTGGTCCAACAGACATAGTGGGGAGGATCTCATTCAGGTTAAGCTAGATAGAGGCCTTGTCTCTCCTAATTGGATTCAGAATTCTTCTTGTAGATTCAATGCCTTGCCCCATGTTGGATCATACCACTTCCCTATTTGCCTTTTGATGACACTGTTGTCTGGAAGAAAGGCGTACCCCTTTAGATTTGAGAAAATATGGTTGATGGCCCCTGACATCCAAGATAAAATTATGCAGTGGTGGTATACTGATATCTAGAGTAAGACCATGTTTCATATAGCCAAGAAGGTATCTAATGTCAAGTCCAATATTCAACATTGGAACAAATCCTCTTTTGGCAATATCTTCAAAATTAAAGATAAGCTCAAATTGGATGTTGAGGAGGTTCAAAAGAATACACAAGTCTTCATGTTTGATAAAGATGTCTCGAACAAATAAATTGAGATTTTCACTAAATTGCATGATATTATTTCCAAAGAGGAGGAATTCTGGAAATAGAGATCTAGAGCTTTATGGCTTAAAAGTGCTAACAAAAACACTAAGTTCTTTCATATGATGACCCTTAAAGACAAGGATGCTAATAGAACAAATAAAATTCAGATTGGCCAGAGATGGGTTGATAAGTATGAAGAGATTTGCTAGGAAGCCATCAATTTTTTCATTAATCTCTTTTCGATGGATGATCCTCTTGACCCTCTATCTCAAAATGAAATATTACTGGAGGTTCCCACCATTATCTCTCAGGATATGAACTTGGAGCTTACCAAAATCCCTTCTCCGGATGAAGTTCTCAATGAGGTCTTCTCTTTTAAAGGTAACAAAGTCTCTAGCCCTGATGGCTTCCCTCTGTTTTCTTTCAAAAATTTTGTCAAATTATTTGCTCTGATGTGGTCATTGTGGCTCAAGAATTTTTTGGATCCTGCTCTCTCCTGAAGGAGCTGAATGTCACCTTCCTTGTCCTCATCCCCATGAAATCTAATGCCTACTCTTTTCAGGATTTTAGACCTATTAGTCTTTGCAATTCTTTATATAAAATTTTCACCAAAATCCTAGTGCTTAGACTTAAGAATTTCATCCCTTCTCTAATTTCTAAGCATCAAAATGGGTTTGTTCCTAGGAGGCAGATCCTAGATTCCATTATTGTGGTGCATGAGAACATCCTCTCCCTATCTATCAATAAAAAACCTGGCTTTTTCTGAAATTGGACCTGTTGAAAGCTTTTGATAGAGTCAACTAGAGTTTTCTTCTCCGAATCCTCAAGGCATTTGGATTCAGAGATAACTCCATCCATATTATTGAACAATGTGTGTCCACCCCCAAATTTTCAGTGTTGATTAATGGGTCTGCCTCTAGTTTCTTTTCCTCATCAAGGGGCATTAGACAAGGGGATCCTCTATCTACTTTACTTTTCATTCTGATGAGTGAAGCTCTTAGTTAAATTATCCATAGGGAAGTTAGAAAAGGCAATATTATGGGATTACGACCCTCCTCTCAGGCCTCCTCATGTTCTCACCAACAATTTATAGATGATACTTTGTTGATGGGGAAAGGCTCAGTTAAAGAAGCTAATAATTCAAAAAAGACTTTGGATACTTATGAACAAGGTACTGGGCAAAAAATTAGTCTGGCTAAAAGCTCTATTTTTTTCTTTAACACCCCAGAGCACAGGAAAAAAAAAGATTGCCTCGATTATTGGGTGTAAAGTTGGAATTTTTCCCGACTCTTATTTAGGTCTTCCCCTCTTCCATGGTCCCACCCAGACTCCTTCTGGGCGAACCTTATTGATAAATTCCAGAATAAGTTGGGTGGGTGGAAAGGTTCTTTGTTAAGACAAGCTGGTAAGCTTGAACTACTCAAAGCTTCACTTCAAAGCCTCCCAGTTTATGCTATGAGCTTATTCAAAATCCCAATCAAAATTACTAATAAACTAGAAAGAATACAAAAAAACTTTTTATGGACAGGTATTGAATCTAAGAATAGACTACATCTTGTGGCTTGGAATCAGGTTTTCCTTCCGAAGTCCATGGGGGGGACTGGACATTAGAAATCTGAGAGATTTCAATAAAGCCCTGATGGCCAAGCAATTGTGGAGATGTCTTAAAGAGAATGATGAATGGATTGACATTTTCAAACATAAATACCACATTCTAGATATCCAAAACACTCTGGACTCTTATGACCTTCCCAATGCTACTTTTGATTTATGTAGTAACTTCTTTGGCTCCTCCAAAGTTATTTTGCGTGGTTGTAGATGGGTGTTGGGAATGGTGCCAAAATTAGGTTTTGGGATGACTGGTGGACTGGTGATGGCCCCCTATCAAATTCTGTTTAGGCTTCTCCTTTCAAAGAATTATGTCTCAAAAAAATTGGCTCTTGGGTGGCTAATTATTTTAGAGATGGAGCCTGGTTGGATCTCAATTCTATGGATAATGCTTTGATACCTATGCAACCTTGGTTGAATTGTATACACATCCCCCGCTCTCATGTGGAGGATGAAGTGTTCTGTGATTTCTCCTCTTCTGGGAAGTTCAAGGTTGTTGATGCTTATAAGTTCATCTGTAGAAACTCCCCCCCCCTTCTGGGTGGGCATCTAGAATAATCTCTTAATTCCAAAAATTAAGACTTTTTTCTAGCTGTTTATGCAGGGTAAGATCTCTACCATTGACAATCTTTGGAAAAGAGATCTTCCTCTTACTAATAGATGTTTTCTTTGCAAAGAAGCGGAAGAAAATGCTGGTCATCTACTGCTTCACTGCTCCTTTGTCAGGGATATCTGGACTTTCTTCCTTAATATCTAGAACACTAATTGGGTCTTCCGTGATTCTGTTCAAAGGATGTGGTTTGAATCAAAGTGCCCCTTTGAAAATCAGGCTTTGGGAGTTCTCTGGAATTTGTCTCTTCCTCATATTGTTTGGGGTATTTGGAAAGAAAGAAACAATAGAGTCTTTAGAGATTTGGAATCTTTTGCACTTGTTGTGGCTACCAAAATTCACATTTCTACCAAGGAGAATTTTCTACACTCCTGCCCCAGTAGAAAGAATGACCATTCCCTCCCTACTTTCTAGGAGGAATGGGATACTATCAATCAGTGGCAAATTGATTGGAATATTGCCATTCCAGTGCACAAAACAAAGCAGGAAGACAAAATGTTCTTTGGCAACCCCCCTATGGGATGGATCAAAATCAATGTGGATGGGGTGGCTAAAGTGAACCCTAGGTCGGTTGGGTGTGGGGGAGTGGCTAGGAATCATACAAGTTTGTTGGTTTTTGTAGTGGCGCTCCCTCTGGGCACCCAGTCCAACCACTTTGCGGAGACTAGCGCTGCCCACATTGGGTTACACATGGATAAAAGAGAAGGCTTTAGAAAAGTTTGGTTGGAGTCTAACTCACTAAACACTGCCAATTGTTTGAATGGGCACACGGATCCGAGCTGGACGATAGCAAATCTGATCAAGGATTGCCAAGATATAATAAATGAGTTGGAAGAATTCAAAATTTTGCACATATTTCAGGAAGGTAACAAAGTGGCAGATACATTGGCCAATATGATGGTGGGCTACATGGTGGCTAAATAGTGGAGTAGTAGGCATTCATTCCCCAAAAACCTATGCGAATTGGCTTGTGATGATTCCACCCACTTGCGTTAATCAATGATCTTTAATAATGATTTGATTGAGTTGTTGGGGAAATGACTCCTTTTTGTTTTCCCTAATCAAAGATCTACAAACTTCCCTTGTGCTTGAATTTTCTGTTTAATTGTGTGGCCCATTTTCTGCTACCGTTTGGAGACTTTTCTGGTGTGGCCCATTTCCTACGACTCTTCGAAGACTTCTCTGGTGTGGCCCATTTCCTGTTGTTTGGTGACCCGGATTATTATGGGTGGGGGAAAGAACATGCAAGAACCGTCTACTTGTGAGAAATGGAAGAAAAATAAGGAGGTGTGGCAGGAAATCATTGATGAGGGAATTTTCCCCTTCTTGGATAGACTTCATAGACCTTCTCCTCTACTCACAGAATCTTTTGTCAATGGGTGGAAGAAAGGGGTCCTGAGGCTTATGGTACTAATTACCAGTTGGATGAAACCTTGGTGGCGATGGTTACTAGTCTGGCGATGAATGGCAGAAGGTTCTATAGAGATAGGAAAACAGGGGAGGAGGACATGGCGAATTTTTTCGACAAAGACAAGGAGCGCTCAAGAGTTAACAAAATGGTTGATGGTGGCTATAACAAGAAAGATCTTATGGCTCCCTGGGTACACATGGCCGAGTTCTTCATGAGGTATATTATGCTTGATGGTAGATATGCCAGTATCTTTTCCTACCATTTTACCATTTTGAATCATTTTATGCATGGTAAAATCATTTCTATTCCTTTCTATCTGGCCCCCTCTTTAGAGAATAGTCTTGAAAAACATATGGAGAATCCAAATAATCTTATTCTTCATGGAGGGATTATTGTTCTCATCAAGGAGTACACTAAGACCCTTGATGTTGTGCCCTCCCTATCTGAGAAAGGCCATCATACTAATATTTAGGATTTCTCTGACTTGGAAATGGATTTGGAGGATAGTGGGTGTGCCATTCCTTTTGACAACCCTGATTAGAAGCTAGTGGATGAAGGTGAGATGATGGTCACCCCTGGGATGTTTAGCAATAAGAATCCTCCTAGATGGGTGGCCAATAAATATAAATCTACTAGTAAATTGATTTCTAAGGCTGAGTCCCTTTCTAAAAATAAGAATCTTGCGACTAAGGACTATGGTCCAAAGACTTTAGACTAGAAAATTAAACTGGACATTCCAATTAATGTTCTAAAGGAAAACCAGGGGACCATGTCTAAAGAAGAGGATAGTGGGTTACAGAGGAATAGTATACTGATGAACCCGGTGATGAAAGCGACTAGAATCTGGGAGAGTTGCTAGAAGTGGGTGGAGAGAAAAACTTGATACCTTCAAAGTGGGGGTAAAGGAGATTATTGACATCTTCATAGGCTCACCTAAGCCTAGCAAATCTAAGAAGCTCATGCTTATGACCTAGAAGCTCTCCCAAGATGTCGAGGTGATGAAATGCAACCATGAATAGAGAATTGAAAAGGTGGAATAGTCTATGGTGGAGATAAAGAAAAACCTCAAGAACTTGGTCGACATAAGCAAGGAATCCATGAATAATAGTATAGAGGGGCTCAAAAAGATCAATGTCATGGTTGTGGAATACAGATCCATTAAAAGTGAACCTGAGAAAGATCTTGGAGGTGAAGACATGGTTATTGGAGACAACAAAACCATAGGCCCTAGTTCCAGGACTAGAAGTAGGAGCAACAATAAGGGTACCTCCAGATTCATTATGGAGGAGCTGGATGAAATAATATTTCTATCCAGAAGAACAAGGAGCTGATGCACTCTCTTAATTGAGTGCTTTTGTTTTGTTTTGTTTTTTTGTCTATGTTTCTTTTGCTTTCGTGACTTTTCTGGGGTGCTCCCCTCTTTTACTGTTGGTTTATGTCTATTTGGCAGATGGCCGAATTTTGTAAAACTTTTGGTTTCGGGTCCATGTAAAACCCGTTATCTTTATCAAAAACAACTTTAATTCTCTCAAGCTCTCTAAAACTTGTCTCAAATGCAACATGTGTTCTTCCTTGGTATTACTGATTATCAAAATGTTATCCTAATATACACTAACAAAATTACCCAAGGATTTCTTCAATACCTCATTCATCAACCTCGTGAAAGTACTTGGTGCATTAGACAATCCAAAAGGCATCACCAACCATTCATACAACCCTTCATTTGTCTTGAATGTTGTCTTCCATTCATCTCCTAATCTGATTTTGATATGATGGTATCCACTCTTGAAGTCTATCTTTGTGTAGTATCTGGCTCCACTCAAACAATCCATTATGTCATCCATCATAGGAAAAGGGAATCTATACTTCACTGTGATCTTGTTTATTGCTCTAGAGTCAGTACAATCCTCCATTCTCCATCCTTTTTCAATGTTAACACTGCTAGCATTGTACAATGACTCAATCTTTCTATGATAAAAAATTCCCTTAACAAATACTGTACTTGTCTATTCAATTCCTCATTCTCTATTAGTGTCATCTGGTGTGCTTCTCTATTAGGCAAACTAGCTTCGAGAATCAGGTCCATGCAATTATTGATACTTCTCACAATGGGGTAATCCATTAGGTACATTATCTAAACTGATGTCTCCATATTCTATTAGTAACTCCATTATCTCCTTTGGTTGTTCTTCTTCATGCTTCAAATTCTCAGTCTTCCTAGGAACTAAGGTAAAACATACATTCTCATGTCTCATCCCATATAGAAATTTGCTTCCATCCACCAAAGAATTTTTGGTACTTGTACAAACTTCACTCTTCAAAGGCTCCTCCAAGGGCAAAAAGGTCTTCTTCATCCCATTTGCAACAATAGTGTATATGTTCTTCCTCCCATCATGTATTGTCTGTCTATCATACTAGCAAGGTCTAGCCAACAAGATATGACAAATATCCATAGGCATGGTATCAGACAAAACTTCATCATGATAAGATCTAATCTTCAATTTCACTAAACATTGTTCACTCACTAGTATCTTATGATCATTCTGAATCCATGCTATCTGATAAGGCTTAGGGTTCTTCAATCTTTCCAACTTCAACTTATTTACCATCTCCTCTAAAACAAGATTATTTGAACTACCACTACCAATAATGACTTTACAACACTTACCAGATACTTTACATCTTGTCTTGAACAAATTCCTCCTCTGCAAGGGCTCCTCATCATCTTTGGTATGGCACAAAGTTCTTCTCATCACCAACTATTCTCCATCTTCTGGTATATTAGTCAATCTAGTATCATCTTATTCTACCAATGTTGTTCTTCCAGTGTTATTGGTATTCTTACATTAAAAAGCATGATGTCCTTCTCCTCCAAACTTAAAGAAGGTTCCTCTACTCTTTTATCTTGTCTCCTATCATCTTTTCCATAACCAGCACTCTGATATCCATTAGGTTCTCTTCTCTGGTAAAAAATTCTATAATCATTCCGATATGAACTATCATCTCTACTAACTTCCTTGTCTTTATTATGATCTGTACAGGGTACTCTTCCTCCAAAATAGCTTCTTCCTCCTTGAAATCTTGGACTCTAGAAAACCTTCCACCTCTACCTCTTTGCTTCTACTCATGTCTTTTGTTCAACTTCTCCTCAATTTTCACTGTATATTGGTAAGCTTCTTCAACACTATACAACTTGATTAAGTTGAGTTCATGTTATATAGATATCTATAACCCATTCAAATATCTAACTACTTGTTGAATCTCATCATTAGTATGTTTGGATCTGATATTAAACTTGTAGAATGCTTTGGTATACTCTATCACACTAGATTCCTTCTACTTCAGGTTCTGCAACTTCCAAAATAGATTGACTTGATAATTAGCAAGCATAAACTTTGATTTGAACTTACTAACTATCCATTCCCAAGATTTGATCTTCTCTTTACCTCTTCTCTGTCTATCTACCTACAAATGTTCCCACCAAAGAGATGCATTACATTTCAACTTAGTGCAAGCATACCTCACCTTTCTATCTTCCACAATGCCTTCAAAATCAGAATACTTTCCCTACTCATGATCCAATCTAACAATTCATCTAAATCCAAGTTGCCATCATACTCTGGTAGGGTAAAATGTGGTCTTCTATTCACTCTTAACAATTCTCTTATAAACCTCTCTTCATCTAGATCCTTTGCCGGTGGATTTTCTCCTTGTTCTCCATCTACTTCTTCTTCCTCATCATCACTTACATCTTAAATATGTCAACCTCTCCTCTGGCTAGTTTCAACAACTTCTAATTAGGCTACAATTCCTCTCAAAATTTTCATCACAACAAGGTTTGCATTTCCACGGGCACCAACATCTCTGGAATTTCGTTTTCCACTAGCACCAACACCTCTGGAAGGCAACCTAGTTTTCCATCAATTTGGTTTCTTTGATGGTTTTCTTCTATCCCTTTCTAGGTTCTAAGTCTACCCCTCTAGACTTCTAAGGGCTTCCCTACCATTTGTTTGCTTATCTCACCTCCCT
Organism: Cryptomeria japonica; assembly: GCF_030272615.1. Lineage (NCBI taxonomy): Eukaryota > Viridiplantae > Streptophyta > Pinopsida > Cupressales > Cupressaceae > Cryptomeria > Cryptomeria japonica. The sequence goes on along the minus strand of NC_081415.1, from coordinate 512,752,567 downwards.
CAAGCTCACAAAGTAAGCTTGTTCACTAAATCCTTGTAGAGGTCTAGGAAACACACACATTCACTCTCTTTTTTCAAAACCACCCATCGTGTTTGGTTTAGAAAATTTTTCCCTATGATTGCACAATGTCTCATTTTCAGGCTTGTCACCTTCTGGATCTTTTCCCAGTTCTCAGTAGTTTCCTTCCCCTGCAAGTTATTTCCTTCAAATTACTGATACCTAGCCGGACTATCACCAAGCTCGCCTATGCTCAGTATGTAGAAATGATGATTGCCATTTCCTGGTCTCTCTTAAATGAGAACCTACTATACATTTCTGACTCTTCTTGACAATCTCCAAAGATCTTGTGGAGTTTCAATTCAGACCCATTCGATTATTGCAAATAGGGAACAAAAACTGAGAAGGAAAGCTTTATTTATAGATCCCGAATTTATTCATGGGTTCAAACCAATAACTCATAGAACAAAGAAATGAAAAAATTACATTAACAACATACGTGAGATGAACAGAAATGAAACTCTAATTGAAAACCAGAAAATAGACTTCTCTATTGCATTTTGGAAAAAATAAAATGTGTTGTCTGAGGTAATCGACAAACAACAATCAGTGATCCATGATTAACCATTAGCCCCTTATAGATTCCCATTGGATCTTTTTATACATACATCCTCTGCTTGGAACTCCTCCTATTGGATGAGATAAATCTCATTGCCAATGGTTTCTATTTGCAACAACACCAACAATTTGAAATTTAACCATCTACGATGGTCTGCATCACCAAAGGCAAATCCATCGGGTCATCGGCAAGACAAACAAATAGTTATCCTGATCATCTGATCTTCCTTGATCTCTTTTTGTGCTTTGCCATGTGGCACCCCCTGATTGGCTCCAAGGTCCTTGTCCTACCACCTTAGCACGACCTCACTAACTACCCATAATGAAGCTCTCTTGCCAGGCCCCACCTTGGTCACCAAGTCGCAGAAGATAGCCTTTGTGCATCTTGCCATAGCGGTATAGCGACAATCATTTGATCATACCGGACTTGCTCACCCGTTAACTCACCTGAGCTTCTCTCTTGCCGAGTCCCACGACTTGGTCACCAAGTCACGGGGAATAACTTTTGTGCATCTCTCCATTGCGGTATAGCGACCGCCATAGGATCATCCATGATCACCATCCAAATATAGGTCAAGTTAATCATCAAGGAAACTTGAAACTAATCCTTTCAATACCCGATAATAATGCTACAAGAACTGACGACTTATCAGGTCATTGGGTAAGTGTGAACCACTCCAAACTCTAGCGAACTCATCGGGGTAAGACTTGTCGATCGGGGGTAGGTCTTGTCGATAAGAGAAATTTTAAAAGTTGCAACTAAACAACCATACAAATGGACTAGAGCCAGTCCTTGTGTATTTTTTATGACCATTGGAAGGTCTCACAAGCCAAAATTGGTTTAGGGCAGTTCAACCCTTTGGTGCTCCTGCACCACAAAGACAAACTAAATTATATCATGAAAATCAGTTACAAACTATCGACAACATGTGGGCTTACAAGATTCGGCTCATAGGCCTGAGTACAAAACATGCATGTTATGCAACATTCAGGCTCAAGCAAGAATGCGAGACAACTACAGACCTCCTAACCTTCAGATTATTCTTCTATGTCCTAATAATTTTATTCTACATGCATAATTACATTAATTTATAGATCAATATTGATTCGCATTGGACCAAGATGGAACAAATGTCAATGAACAAAATAAAATGTGTAAAACAACAAGGTTGGCCTCCGCCAAAGAGATCCCTCCAAAAAATTCATAGAATCAAGTGTGGACCCAAGGGATTGTTGGCCACACACCAAGGAATGTTAGAAATAATGAACTGAATATTCGCAAGCTATGAAAGTGATCCACAAGATCTGCCAATAGGTCCAAGAGGTTCTAGTGTTCTAAGCCAGAAAAAGGTCTCAAATTCTAGAAAATGATCCAAACATCCTATGGACATAGGATAAGGTAGATGAACATGTCCACAATCAAAATCTGGTCCCCTCAGATCTAGTGAGAAAATGCAAAGAAGCACAAAAAGAAATGTTGAAACTGCAAATAGGAAACAAACTGAAAAGAAAATGTTTTTGGTTGATGCAAGATTGCCATGAACCAGGGATACTCCTACATCATGATAACATAGTGATGAAAAATGAAAATCACAATATCTCTAGGTATGTTGTAGATGACTTTGTGTAGTGTGTAAATTATGATCAACAAGACATGAAGAGAAAGATGTTAAGACAACTAAAAGTGAAATGAAAGGAAATAAATTTTTTTGGTTGATGTGGGATTTCTCTTCGACTAGGGATGCTCCTTCATCAGACACCTAGGATTGGAAAGAATGTGATCCTCTCAATTTGTCAGGGCTAAATGGAGAGAAATACAGTCTACCTCAGCCTAAGAAAATCAATGTTCAATCTTGTGGTGGTCTACCTTTCCACTTCACCACATACTCTTTATATTGCTTGTTCCTAATGATATTGCCATTTTGGTGTCCAAGATCTACTCAATTTGTTTTAGTTGTTGACGTGGTAATTGATCCTCCAAACAAGGTCCATTTCTAGTACCATGTGAGTGTATTCCATGGTGCTCATAGATATCTGCAACATTGAAAATAGGTAATATTTCAAGTGTTTCCTGCAACTCCAATTCATATACATTTCCTAAATCAAACTTCCTAGAGATCTTACATGGTTTATGTACTTCCCATATTCAACTCATTATATGTGCATACTAGGAATCTTTATTTTTAAAGATATATCATGAATTCATTCCCAATAGAAAACTTCTTATGTCTTATCTTCTCATTTGCGTATTACTTATACTTATCGTTCATATCCTTCAAATGTTTTTGGACCTATTTATGTACTATCTCCATGTAACATGATAAATTATTTTGATTTTGTACTCTTATTCTCCCTAGTGATGTCTCCAATCTCTGAAACTCCTCTAAGATGTATTTAAGTCACTATCTCAAATGGTGTCTTCCCCAGGTACTCTAGTTTATTGAATTATTGTATGGAAACTCTACTTGTGGTAGAACTATATTCCAATTTCCTATTTTTCTCCTACCAAACACCTTAACAAGTTACCCAAACTTTTGTTTACTACTTTTGTTTGTCCATTAGTCTACATATGATATGTTGAAGTAAATTTCAAGTCTATCTTCATCTTCTTCCATAATATCCTCCAAAAATATCCAATGAACTTTGTATCCTAGTTTGAAATTTTACTCTTTAGTAATCCATGCAATCTAAAAATCTCCTTGAAAAATAGGTCTACAACATGCACCACATCATTGGTCATCTTGCAAGGAATGAAATGTGCTATTTTAGAAAATTTGTCCTTAACTACCAATATTGAATCATTGACTATTTGTGTCCTTAGCAACCCCAATATGTAATCTATGTTAATGTCTTCCCAAGGTTTTGTTGGTACTATCAAATGTTTGTATAATCCAATATTCTTACTACTTCCCTTTGGAACTTGATATTTTTTGCAACTTTGAACATAGTTCTAGATATCCTTATACATTTGTAGGTAAAAGTAGTGTTTACTCACAAATGCGACCATCTTGTCATTACCAAAGTGTCTTGCTAATCCTTCAGTACATTTTTCTTTGATCAAATTCTCTCTTATTGAATACCTCAAAATGCATAACTAATTTCCCTTGAATTGAATATACTCCTGAATGAAGTAATCCAAACACTAACTTCTATCTATAATTGTTGTTTCTTTACATTATTTCCATGCTTCTACAAAATCATGGTCATCCTCATACAAATATTTAAGTTTATCAAAATCCAATACTTCCACTCTCATTTTTAACAATAGATTCCTCCTTTGGCTCAATGCATCTGTAGCTTTTTTTGACTTACCACTCCTATACTTCAATGCATATGTGTAACTCTACAAGAATTCAACCCATCTCATATGCCTCTTATTCAACTTATTTTGACTATTTAGATACCACAAAGCTTGATGATCAGTGTATAACAAAAATTCTTAAGGCAAAAAGTAATGTCTTCACTTCTTCAAAACTTGAATAATGGCATGGAAATCCTTATTATAGACTGAATATATTTTCTTAGCATCATTCAACTTTTCACTAGAATATGTTCTTCATCTTACTTCTTGACTTAATGCTGCTCCTCTTGCATTTTCACTAGCATCACAATAAACTTGAAATACGTTATTGAAATCTAACAACACTAATACTAGTAGTTCTATTACCTTCTACTTCAACATTTTAATGCTCCTTTGTGCTCTAGATATCCACTTGAAATATTTCCTTCCTCCTCTCATTGCCTTAGTCATAGGTGTACATTTGGTACTAATTTTTTTGATGAACTTCCTATGGAAAGTGGCCAATCGATGAAAATATATTACCTCCTCAACATTTACTAGTGTAGGCCATTCAACAATTTCTCTAACCTTATCCAAGTCCATCTTCAATCCTTCTACAACAATGAGAAATCCCAATAATACCAATTCTATCTTCATGATAGTACACTTCTTGATGCTTATTTGTAGCTTCTCTTCTCTCAGCCTCTGAAATACTTCTCTGATATGCCACAAATGCTCTTCTCTACTCTCACTAAAAACTAGAATTTCAACCAAGTAAAAAATAGAAAACTTACCCAAGAACTACTTCAATACCTCATCAGCCTCATGAAAGTGCTCGGTGTATTAGTCAATATGAAAGGAATCACCAACCATTCATACAATCCGTCACTAGTTTTAGATGCATTCTTCTAATCATCTTCTTCTCTTATTATGATTTGATTGTATCCACACTTTAGGTCAATCTTTGTGTAATATTATACTCCACTCAAATAGTCCATAATGTCATCCATCCTTAGCAATTGGAACCTACACTTCATAGTGATATTATTGGTGGTTCTCGAGTTATACACATCCTCCATTCTGCATCTTTATTCGGTTCTAATATAGTTGGTATCGCATATATGGACTTAAACATTCTCTTATCATCACTTGTATTGATATGACCTTAGGATGTTCTACCTCTAGTGCAATAGATATCTCGGAACTCTAGTATTTAATAAGGTAGAATCAGTCCCACCTCTTCCACTTTTTGTACATTTCGTATGTTCTAACAATTTGGGGATAAATTTACAAAGTTGTTGGGGGGAGGGGGGGTGGCCTAAATTTCAAGCAACCTAGGAGCTAACCTAGATACAACCTCCTCACAATTTGGGGATAAATTTACAAAGTTGCTGGGGGGGTGGCTTAAATTTCAAGCAACCTAGGAGCTAACCAAGATACAAGCACCTCAAAATTCCCATTAGGAGTCCAAGGAAGGGCCTATAAAATGGATTCTCATATTCTAAAACTCCTTTTTAATAACCATATCCTTTGTAGAGTGGTTTCTAAAAATAAACAATAAACAAGCCCTTTTAAAAAAAATTTGTAAAACGAGGCATGAATACCCAATTTTTTCTCCACACTATCAAACTTCCTAAAA